>NC_092382.1:15268704-15573230 GCF_030028105.1 Mobula birostris
TCCTCCAATCAAATCACATTAATGCTTGCAATACTGTAATTCAATACGCTGATCCATGCTCTAAGCTCATCAGCCTTTCCTACAATACTCCTTGCAATGAAATAATACACATTTGGGAACATTTGTTTCACCATGTTCTTTCTTTAGACTCCTGATTTTTTATGTTGGATTAACAGCATCTTTCCCACACAACCACTCCACTATCCACTCTGGTTCTTCATCCCCTTGCAGCTCAAGTTTGACACCTCACCCCATCCCGATGCAGTGTTAACAACCCTTCCCGCAAGGGTATCAGTCCCCCTCCAGTTCGGATGCAAAACGATCATGTCTGTCCAGGTCCCATCTTCCTTGGAATCATCCAAACATCTGCAGCACTCAACAATGCACCATCTCATCAGCCACACGTTAGACTGTATTATATCCTATTTCAGGCCTCACTAGCATGTGGTATGGGTGGCAATCCTGAAGACACAACCCTGGATGTTGTGCACTTTAACCTATCACCTACATCCATGAACTCACTTTGCAGCACCTCTTCACCCTTCCTGCCCTGTCATTGGTGCCGACGTGAACCTTGACCTCTGCTCACACTACCCTTAAACATGTTTCAGACTGGATGCGAGATTTCCCCGACCATGGCAACACACCATCCAGAAATCTTGTTCTCATTAATAGTGATGGCAGTCACTGCTGCTTCCCGTCACTCACGGGCCACAGTGAAGAGATATGCAAAGTATGCATTAGCTATACAGGACCCTGGTCAGACCCCACTTGAGCTCAGCTCTGGTCACTTCACTACAGGAAGGATGTGGAAACTATAGAAAGGGTGCAGAGGAGATTTACAAGGATTGGGGAGCATGCCTAATGAGAATAGGTTAAGTGAGCTCAGCCTTTTCTCTTTGGAGCGGTGGAGGATGAGAGGTGACCTGATATGGGTGTATAAGATGATGAGAGGCATTGATCGTGTGGGTAGTCAGAGGCTTTTTCCCAGAGCTGAAATGGCTAGCACGAGAGGGCACACAGATTTAAGGTGCTTGTAAGTACAGAGGAGATGTTTTTTTACGCAGAGTGGTGAGTGCATGGAACTGTAGTGGAGACGGATATGAAGGGGTGTTTTAAGAGACTTCTGGATACATGGAGCTTAGAAAACTAGAGGGCTATGGGTAACCTTAGGTAATTTCTAATGTAAGTACATGTTCCGCACAGCATTGTGGGCTGAAGGGCCTGTATTGTGCTATAGGTTTTCAATGTTTCTATGTTTCTAAAGTTCACCTGCTATTTCTTTGTCTTCCATTACTAGCTCACCAATATCATTTTCCAGTGGACCAATATCAACTCTCAACTCCATTTTTTCTTTTTATATAACTGAACAAAAACATTTGTTATCCTGCTTGATATTATTGTCTAGTCTCACCTCATATTTCATCTTTTCCCTTCTTATAGCTTTTTTAGTTGCCTTTTGTTAGATTTTAAAAGGTTTCCAATCATCCAACTTCCCACTCAGTTTTGCTTCCATATTGACACTCACTCACTCACGGACCAATCACAGGACACACAAAAGGTGAACAGTATAGATCACCAGCATTTCATCCGAAGTTGCACTGGTGATGTTGCCTAGCTGGGTAACGAAACATCTGCAAGTGAACAAGCCAGCTCGGCGAGCCACTAAACAGGATCTGGGTTATTACACAACACCCAATCTAAGCGAGCCTTTCCCCAAGTAGGCTCAAGCACAATCGCAATAAATCCCCTCTCCTGCCACCCGACACCTGAAGTATGCTTGATTTTCCCATTCCCCTTGCATATTGAAGTTCGTCAGTACAAATGTGTCATTACCCTTATTACATGCCTTTTCCCTTTGCAACTCAAACCCACATCTTGGCGACTATTTGGAGGCCTGTATATGATTCCCATAATGTGCTTTGTTACCCCTGTAATTTCTTATCTCCACCCACAAAGAGCCAACGTCCTCTGACTTTATGTCCCCTTTTTCTGAAGGTGTAATTCCATCTCGAAAACATAGCCAATGTCTTCCTGCCTGTCCTTTCGAAACAAAGTATATCCTTTGATGTTAAACTCCCAAACAAGATCTTCTTTCAGCCACAACTCAGTAATGGCCACAACGTCGTACCAACCAAAATCGAATTTTGCCTCTGTGGTACAATTTAACACTTGGCTGTGTCCACATTTAAACCTGCTGGCTCATCTTCAGCTCTATCATACTGGTTTCCATCGCCCTGTCATATTAGTTTAAAACACTCCCAACAGCTCCAGTAAATTCGCCTGCAAGAATATCGGACCCTGCTGTAATCCCTGCCCCTTGCTGTATTCTTCGGCCACACACTTATCTGCCACCTCATTCTATTCCTATCCCCACTGTCGGGTGGCACAGGCAGTGATCCCGACATTACTACCTTTGAGTTCCTGCTTCTCAGCTTCCTTCCTAACTCCCTGTGTTTTGTTTTCCAGACCTCTTCCCTGTTCTCTTCCTATATCATTGGTACCAATATCTATCATGACTCGTGACCTTTCCTTTTCAGGATATTATGGACGTGTCCAGTAATGTTTCGGACCCTGGCTCCTGAGAGGCAAAGTAGCATCGGTGTCTCCTTTTTGAGTCCACAGAATCGCTTACCTCTCCTGCTGACTATAGAGTCCCGTATTACTGCTGACATCCTCTTCAGATTTCTGCTGTTCCGCACAACATCCGGGAGTTGCCTGAGTTCATGTCCCAGCTCCTTGGAGCATAGGATACCGCAGAGGTGTGGTGGGGCTTATTGCCTGAGTTCATGTACTAGCTCCTCAGAGCAGAGGAGACTGTAGAGGTGTGGTGAGGGTGTATTGCCTGAGTTAATGTAACAGTTCCTCGGAGAAGAAGAGACTGTAGACTACTGCGGGGTGTGTTACATCGTGACTGGCTGAGCTTGGAAAAGGAAATGGAAATAATGTTCCTTTTCTGTGGCTCAGTACTGACAGTTTCAACCTAAAGAAGTGTCGAGAGTATCCGCTCCATTATGAGAAAGTAAAAGTCAGTAGAGCAAGTAAATTGCCCCCCGACCCCCACTGTTACCCTCTGCGGTGTTGCCCAGTTCAGCAGAAGCTGAGCAGTGAAAGCGGTGAAACCAGCCGCTCCACACAACACTCTCCTCTCCAGAATCACGTGTGCACTTGGTGCTCGCTGGAACATCGGGGAATCTGCAAACTACGAACAGAGGGGAGAGGGGAGGCTTTAACAGCGAACCTGAATCGGATCAGAAATGTTTCGGGGCCATCGTTCATCTTCAGACGCTCTTATCTCTGATCTCCCAATTTCACCCAAACAGTGTCCTTAACAATTTCTTATTATTGGGGTAAATACGTGAGTGTTCAGTGTTCATCAGATCAGGCATTGACCACCTATTTCTGTCCATCCTAAGATGTTCAGCAGAAACACAAGGAGACTCTGCGGGCACAAACTGAAACACTGAGAGTGAACACGATCCTGATGAGGGAGAAGGTGAAGGTTTTCCAGCTGGTTGATCGATACGCTGAGCTCACAGTCATTTCTACTGTTCGAGATCGGAGACTGGTGGAACATGAGCTGCTGGCAAGAGGCAGAGACCACGAGGAGTGGAGAGAGGAACATCTCCGCGGACAGCTGGAGAAAATCGGGATTGCTCATCTGTTTGAGAATAGTTACTCACATAGTTTTTGGGACAAAATGAAAAGATTCTTCACACAATCAACTTAGGGATGTTCAGCAGCAGTGGCCGAAGTCCCAGGGATCGGGAAAACAACATTGGTTCAAAAGATTGTTTATGACTGGGTCACGGGGAAAATATACCAACAATTCCAGTTTGCCTTCAGTTTCAAATTCTGGGATTTAAACTCCATTAATTGCAGAATAAACTTGAAAGAACTGATTCTGCATCAATATCCGTATTTTGGGAATGCCCTGAGAGAGGTCTGGAAGAACCCAGAGGGATTGCTGGTTATATTCGATGGATTGGATGAATTCAAGCACAGAATCGATTTTGCTGACAGTCGGAGAGATACAGAACCCAAGCACCAGTGCCCAGATCCTGAATTCAAGTGCAAGGTGTCTGACATTGTGTACAGTTTAATCCAGGGCAAGCTGCTCCCAGGATGTTCAGTGCTGGTGACCACACGTCCCACTGCGTTACATCTATTGGAAAAGGCGGAGATCGGTGTCTGGGCTGAAATCCTGGGATTTGTTGGTGAGGAACGGAAGGAATATTTCATCAGGTATTTTGAAGATCAGACGGTAGCGGCAGCAACCCCTCCTACTGCTGGATCCTCGCTCTGGCATTAAGTCCCTTCTTCACACAAAGAGTCAGGGACCCAGAGCGAATTCCCAAGACCATCACCCAACTATATTCCTACTATATTTACAACATCCTGAAAAACCATGGTCGTGAGATTGACAGTCCCCTGATGTGTTACTCAGGGTTGGTCAGATGGCCTTCAGAGGAGTGCTCGAGAAGAAGATTGTGTTTACAGGTGGAGATTTGATCAACTACAATCTGCAGCCTTCCCAGTTCCTGATGGAGCTTTTGGAGAGAGAGGATTCTGCCCGGAGCGCGGTGTACACATTTCCCACACCTCACCATCCAAGAGTTTGTAGCTGCAGTAGCACAGTTCCTGAATCCACATCCCGGGGATATCCTGTAAAGGGATTTGGATAAAACTGTAGTGAATCAGATTGTGAAGAATTGTGACAAGTGACCAGGGGATCGGTCAGTAATTCCCCAAGGACAGGAGGGTTCTGTGGTTCCTTGTGAAGGGATGTTGGAGACTTCATCAGATCAGTGAACAACGGCCATTGGTTTAATGGTAGTAAATCACAGGAATGGCCGTGTTTCTCACTGACTGTGACACGTCCATTGACAATGTTCCTTCTCAGTTGTGCAAGGCCTTGGTGAGACCGCACCTGGAGTATTGTGTGCAGTTTTGGTCCCCTAATCTGAGGAAAGACATCCTTGCCATAGAGGGAGTACAAAGAAGGTTCACCAGATTGATTCCTGGGATGGCAGGACTTTCATATGAAGAAAGAATGGATGAACTGGGCTTGTACTCGTTGGAATTTAGAAGATTGAGGGGGGATCTGATTGAAACGTATAAGATCCTAAAGGGATTGGACAGGCTAGATGCAGGAAGATTGTTCCCGATGTTGGGGAAGTCCAGAACGAGGGGTCACAGTTTGAGGATAGAGGGGAAGGCTTTTAGGACCGAGATTAGGAAAAACTTCTTCACACAGAGAGTGGTGAATCTGTGGAATTCTCTGCCACAGGAAACAGTTGAGGCCAGTTCATTGGCTATATTTAAGAGGGAGTTAGATATGGCCCTTGTGGCTACGGGGGTCAGGGGGTATGGAGGGAAGGCTGGGGCGGTGTTCTGAGTTGGATGATCAGCCATGATCATAATAAATGGTGGTGCAGGCTCGAAGGGCCGAATGGCCTACTCCTGCACCTATTTTCTATGTTTCTATGGTTCACTGTTACCGACACTGACTGCAGCAGGTGGGTCAGAGATTCACACCCGCTTCCCAGTGAGAAGGAGATAAATACCATTGTGAGATTGTCCTCCCTGCCCTTCCCCGTCTGTGACTTTTCTCACTACCAGATACCGTGAGCGCATCTCTTCTGGGCCTCTTTTCAGTCTCACCCCTCCCGTACAATCTTTTTCTGTAACCCCTCATCTTGTATGATTATCGTTTCCCCCCGACTCCTCCTGTGAGACAACTGATCCCTATCCCCCTTCCTCCTGTGGGATCTTTTCCCCAATCCCTTCCTCCTGTTGGATGTCTTCCCCATCCCCCTTCCTCCTGTGGGATCTCGCTTCCCCATCCCCCTTCATCCTGTGGGATCTCTCTTCCCCATCCCCCTTCATCCTGTGGGATCTCTCGTCTCCTCCCCCTTCCTCATGTGGGATCTCTCTTCCCCATCCGCCTTCCTCCTGCTGGATCTCTCTTCCCCATCTGCCTTCCTCCCGCAGGATCTCGCTTCCTCATCCCCCTTCATCTTGTGGGATCTCTCTTCCCCATCCCCTTCCTCCCGCGGGATCTCTCTTCCCCATCCCCCTTCCTCCTGCTGGATCTCTCTTCCCCATCCCCCTTCCTCCTGCTGGATCTCTCTTCCCCATCCCCCTTCCTCCTGTGGGATCTCTCTTCCCCATCTGCCTACCTCCCGCAGGATCTCGCTTCCTCATCCGCCTACCTCCTGCAGGTTCTATCTTCCCCATCTGCCTTCCTCCCGCAGGATCTCGCTTCCTCATCGGCCTTCCTCCTGTGGGATCTCTCTTCCCCATCTACCTTCCTCCTGCTGGATCTCTCTTCCCCATCTGCCTTCCTCCCGCAGGATCTCGCTTCCTCATCCGCCTACCTCCTGCAGGTTCTATCTTCCTATCCTTTTGCTTGGCTGGAGTCCCACCACTATCTCCCATCGACACTTTCCCATTCACAAATCTTCCTCACTGGGGGACTTACTTCCATCCTTCAATTCTTGCAGGTAGGTTTGCTAGAGAGGCTCTCGTGGATTTAAACGAGATACAAGTGGCGAGGGGAACCAAAGTGTAGGAACAGATGTAGGGGAGAAGGAAGAAAAAGGAGATAGTAAAGTTGTTTGCACCATTAGTGATAAACAGAGAGATAGAGGTGGAAAATTACTTAAATGCATTTATTTTAATGCTAGGAGCATTGTAAGAAAGGTGGATGAGCCTTGAGCATGGATTGATACCTGGAAGTATGATGTTGTAGCTATTAGTGAAACATGGTTGCAGGAGGGGTTTGTTTGGCAACTAAATATTTCTGGATTTCATTGCTTCAGGTGTGCTAGAATCAGAAGGACAAGAGGGGGAGGTGTTGCTTTGCTTGTCAGAGAAAATATTACAGCAGTGCTCTGGCAGGATAGATTAGAGGGCTCGTCTAGGGAGGCTATTTGGGTGGAATTGACGAATCGGAACAGTGTAGTAATACTTATAGGGGTGTATTCTAGACCACCAAATGGGGAGCAAGAATTGAAGGAGCTAATTTGTAAGGAGATAGCAGATATTTGTAGTAAGCACACGGTTGAGAGTGTGGGAGATTTTAATTTTCCACACGTAGACTGGGAAGCCCAGACTGTAAAAGGGCTAGATGGTTTGGAGTTAGTAAAATGTGTGCAGGATAGTTTTTTGCAGCAACACATAGAGGTACCAGCTAGAGAAGGAGCAGTGCTGGATTTCCTGTTAGGGAATGAGATAGGGCAGGTGACGAAGGTATGTGTTTGGGAGCAATTCGGGTCCAGTGATCACAATGCCATTAGTTTCAATATAATTATGGAGAAGGATAGGTCTGGACCGAGGGTTGAGATTTTTGATAGGAGAAAGGCTAACTTTAAGGAGATGCGAAAGGATTTAGAAGGAGTGGATTGGGACAATTTGTTTTATGGGAAGGATGTAATAGAGAAATGGAGGTCATTTTAAGGTGAAATTTTGAGGGTACAGAATCTTTATGTTCCTGTCAGGTTGAAAGGAAAGGTTAAAAGTTTGAGAGAACCATGGTTTTCAAGGGATATTGGAAACTTGGTTTGGGAAAAGAAAGATATCTACAATAAATATAGGCAGCATGGAGTAAATGAGGTGCTCGAGGAATATAAAGAAGGTAAAAAGAATCTTGAGAAAGAAATTAGAAAAGCTAGAAGAAGATACGAGGTTGTTTTGGCAAGTAAGGTGAAAATAAATCCAAAGTAAATGCAAAGGGTTTCTACCGTTATATTAATAGCAAAAGGACAGTAAGGGATAAAATTGGTCCCTTAGAGAATCAGAGTGGGCAGCTATGTATGGAGCCAAAAGAGATGGGGGAGATTTTGACCAATTTCTTTTCTTCAGTATTCACTAAGGAGAGGATATTGAATTGTGTATGGTAAGGGAAACAAAGAGGGTAGTTATGGAAACTATGATAATTAAAGAAGAGCAAGTACTGGAGCTTTTAAGGAATATAAAAGTGGATAAGTCTCCAGGTCCTGACAGGATATTCCCTAGGACCTTAAGGGAAGTTAGTGTGGAAATAGCAGGGGCTCTGACAGAAATATTTCAAATGTCATTAGAAACGGGGATGGTGCCAGAGGATTGGAGTATTGCTATATATGGTATATATAATTATCTGGATAGACAGGGTCTGATTAGGAACAGTCAACATGGATTTGTGCATGGAAAGTAATGTTTGACAAATCTTATTGAATTTTTTGAAGAGGTTGCTAGGAAAGTTGACAAAGGTAAAGCGGTGGATGTTGTCTATATGGGCTTCAGTAAGGCCTTTGACAAGGTTCCACACGGAAGGTTAGTTAGGAAGGTTCAATCGTTAGGTATTAGTATTGAAGTAGTAAAATGGATTCAGCAGTGGCTGGATGGGAGACGCCAGAGAGTAGTGGTGGATAAATGTTTGTCAGATTGGAGGCCGGTAACTAGCGGTGTGTCTCAGGGATCTGTACTGGGTCCAGTGTTGTTTGGCATATACATTAATGATCTGGATGATGGGGTGGTAAATTGGATGAGTAAATATGCAGATGATACTAAGATAGGTGGAGTTGTGGATAATGAAGTAGGTTTTCAAAGCTTGCAGAGAGATTTAGGCCAGTTAGAAGAGTGGGCTGAAAGATGGCAGATGGAGTTTAATGCTGATAAATGTGAGGTACAACATTTTGGTAGGACTAATCAAAATAGGACATACATGGTAAATGGTTGGGCATTGAAGAATGCTGTAGAACAGAGGGATCTGGGAATAATGGTGCATAGTTCCCTGAAGGTGGAATCTCATGTGGATAGGGTGGTGAAGAAAGCTTTTGGTTTGCTGGCCTTTATAAATCAGAGCATTGAGTATAGGAGTTGGGATGTAATGTTGAAATTGTACAAGGCATTGGTAAGGCCAGATTTGGAGTATTGTGTACAGTTCTGGTCACTGAATTATAGGAAAGATGTCAATAAAATAGAGAGAGTACAGAGAAGATTTACTAGAATGTTACCGGGGTTTCATCACCTAAGTTACAGAGAAAGGTTGAACAAGTTGGGTCTTTATTCTTTGAAGCATAGAAGGTTGAGGAGAGACTTGATAGAGGTATTTAAAATTATGAGGGGGATAGATAGAGTTGACGCGGATAGGCTTTTTCCATTGAGAGTGGGGGAGGTTCAAACAAGAGGACATGAGTTGAGAGTTAAAGGGCAAAAGTTTAGGGGTAAAATGAGGGGGAACTTCTTTACTCAGAGAGTGGTAGCTGTGTGGAACGAGCTTCCAGCAGAAGTGGTTGAGGCAGGTTCGATGTTGTCATTTAAAGTAAAATTGGATAGCTATATGGACAGGAAAGGAATGGAGCGTTACGGGCTGAGTGCGGGTCAGTGGGACTAGGTGAGAGTAAGCATTTGGCATGGACTAGAAGGGCCGAGATGGCCTGTTTCCGTGCTGTAATTGTTATATATCGTTATATGGTTAACCCTACCCCTCTGGAGTCTCTCACATCAGAAACATTTCTCTCATCGGGAAATGAGGCAGAATATGTGGAGTTCACAGGGTCACATCGACAGACTAAATTACCGACATTCGGTGAATACCCTGGAGCTGGGCAGTGAGGGACATTGATAATGATGGGAACTCCGATCAGTGATTTACCGAAGGGTTTAATGTTTCCTGAAATATTCGAGTGAGAGAAATTCCCTCAGACCCACAGTTTGAATCACTTTGTTGATCAACTTGTTTGTTTGTGTTCAGACTTGGGAGGAATAAACTGGGAGATTCAGGAGTGAAACTGGTGTCTGCGGCTCTGAGGAACCTGGAGTGTAAAATACAGAAACTGTGGTAAGTACCAGACTGTGGGAGATTGTGTTTACAGTCACTGGGTGTCTGACACTGAACATTAATGCGATCAGTAATTGTGTTACTGACAAACACTGGGGATTTGTACCGTCTCCTGTCTCTCTGTGTCCTTCACCCTCACTCTCTCTCATCTCCAGGCTGTGGGATGTCGGTCTCACAGATTCTGGTGCCGAGGATCTCGTCTCCGCTGTCAGTACAAACCCATCACTGACGGAGCTGGACCTGAGTGGTAATAAACTGGGAGATTCAGGAGTGAAACTGGTGTCTGCGGCTCTGAGGAACCCGGAGTGTAAAATACAGAAACTCTGGTAAGTACAAGACTGTGGGAGATTGTGTTTACAGTCACTGAGTGTGTGACACTGAACAATAATGTGATCAGTAATTTCTTTATTAACCTTTTTATTGATTTAAAAGTATAAATACAGTAAAGAGGAGAATTAGTTCAAGTATATATATCAGTAACAATATAAACCAAGATTAAGATAGACATTGTCAAAGTCATAGATATTAAACTAGTATAATATATAATAAAAGAAAATGAAAATAACAATTCTCCTCTTAACCAGTTTATGAAGAGAAAGGAAAAAACATTGGGTTTTAAATGAAAAGGGAAAAAAAACACTACACTATAACAAAACAAAAAAAGGGGGACTGGGCATCTCATTTTGAGGATACGACCCAAAAAGAGAGAGAGAGAGAGAGAAAGACTTTCTGATCAAATCTAAAACTTCGATTAAAAAAAGATTGTAAGAGTAATAAATCAAATTAAATGAAAATATTGGATAAAAGGTCACCATATTTGCTCAAATTTAAAGGATGTATCAAATGTCCGACTTCTTATTTTCTCTAAACTTAAACAGGACATAATGGAGGAGAGCCAGTAAATGACTGTAGGTGGATTAGAATCCTTCCACTCCAATAAAGTGGCTCTCCCAGCCAGTAAGGTCGAAACGGCTATCATACATCGAGCGGAAACAAGAATATTTCGTAAGCAAATTAGGTTGTAGATCCAGATCCAAGACTTTTGATAGTGTTTTAAAAACATCTCTGCAAAAGTTATCTGGCTTTATACAAGACCAATACGTATGAGTTAAAGCGTCCAGCTCAATATTACATCTGTCACAAGTAGGATTAATACTGGAGAAAATATGCACTGGTTTATCCTTTGACACATGGGCCCGATGCGCTACCTTGAACCGTATCAAGGAACGACAGGCACAAATAGATGAGTTGTTAACCAAATGAAAAGTTTTACTCCATTGATTATCTGAAAATGACTCTTGAAGAGCGTTTAATTTTATCATCAGATATCATTCGTGAACTCAATAACCGTTTATAGATTAAGCTAACAACCTTTTTTGAAATGGACTCTCCAGGAGGCGCTCATGGTGTGAGGTACATTTTGGCTTCGCTCCATTCCCTTTACTTCTTTTACCCGTAACCACCCTTATTTAATCTGTTTATACCTACACTAATAGGTTTATAACACAAATATATCTTTGAACTTTGATTTTAACTCGCTGGAAATGTGAACCAGAGGACGAGAAGTTAAAAATGGGAAAGACTCCAACAGCAACGGGAAAAAAAGATGGCGATCCTAAAGCATCTAAGCAAATACCAATATCTTTTGAAATAATGTCGAATCTTCTAGAGGAAAAACTTAATCAAAGATTTGCTGTGTTTGAAGAAGTTTTGAAGATGATTCAAGATGACATTAGATTGTTTAGATGTGAAATTGATCAACAGCAAACTAGAATTTCAGAACTGGATGCTGCCCGTTGGCAGAGGACAAAAGATTGAAGCCCTGGAAAAAAATCTGGCTTCAACATCCCATGTTGGAACGTTATAAATCCAAGATTATTGATCTCGAAGATCGATCCCGATGACAGAACTTGCGGATAATCGGGCTTCCCAAAGATATCGAGACGGCCGATCCTACCAAATACTTTTCTCAATTTTTAATGGATGTGTTTGGTTCAGAGGTTTTGGAGGCCCCTCCATTGCTCGATCGCGTGCACCGTACATTACGCCCCAAACCTTCCAGAGAATTTAAACTGAGACCCATTATTATTCTGTTCCATTATGCTCACATGAAGGATCGTGTGGTACAAGCTGCGCAGCGGAAAGATATGATCGAATTTCAAAGTTTCAAATTTTGCCTCGTTGAAGATTTCAGTCCTGAAGTTCTGAGGGAATGGATAGCTTTTAAACCACAGATGTCAGAATTTTATCAAAAAGGCCTTAACCAGCGTTGCTGTTTCCAGCACGTTTGAAAATTGTTCTTGCCGATAACTCTCGTCGTCTGTTTAAATCTCCGGATGAAGCTCAGTTTTCTTGACAATCAGCGTTCCTCTGCTCCGGACTAATTAACGGACTGTTGTTTATTCTCTTTGTTCTTACATGCTTGTTTTTTCAGTAGATCCAGATCCAAAACTTTTGATAGTGTTTTCAAAACATCTCTCCAAAAGCTTACAGCTTTGGATTTTTATAATCTGAGGGCTTTTGCCCTGGGTTTGTAGGGTAGGTATTTTTCGTATTTTCGGATAAGTTTTCTTTCTTTACTGATTCTGTATTTTATTTATTCTTTTTTACTTTTTATTTTTCTTTCTTTGAAACTTTATAGGCCTATATCCTTGCTAAATGTGGATTCCAAGATATTTTCAAAATTACTGGCAACTAGACTGGAGAAAGTATTGCCTCCAATTATTTCTGTTGACCAGACTGGATTTATTAAAAATCATTATTCCTTCTTTAATATTAGGAGATCAATGAATATTGTTTATACTTCTTCATCCAGAACTCCAGAATGTGTCATTTCACTGGACACTGAGAAAGCTTTTGACAGAGTCGAATGGACATATTTGTTTAATTCGCTTGAGAAATTCAATTTTAGTCCGATATTTATATCTTGGATTAAACTGATATACCTTACCCCCTTCGGCTTCGGTATTTACCAATAATCAAAGATCTCCCTTTTTTCAGTTATTTCCTGGTACTCGTCAGGGTTGCCCTCTTTGTCCATTATTATTTGATATCGCCCTGGAACCTTTAGCTATTGCTATTCATGACTCTCCTAATATATTTGGCATTACCCGCAGGAATGAGATACACAAACTATCACTATATGCAGATGATTAATTACTATATATCTCTAACCCTGAGAAATCCATTCCGGCAGTTTTCGCTCTGCTTCCTCAGTTGAGTAACTTTTCCGGTTACAAATTGATTAATAAGAAGCATAAGGACTTATTGAAGTTCAATTTTTTTTCCTAAATCCTTTTTTAATACTGTTGATTCCAAAAGTTCCTCTTATATATGGCAGAATAAAAATCTCAGATTAAGTAAAAAATACTTACGTAGAACATAGACATAGAACATAGAATAGTACAGCACAGTACAGGCCCTTCGGCCCACAATGTTGTGCCGACCCTCAAACCCTGCCTCCCATGTAAGCCCCCCATCTTAGATTCCTCCATATACCTGTCTAGTAGTCTCTTAAACTTCACTAGTGTATCTGCCTCCACCACTGACTCAGGCAGTGCATTCCATGTACCAACCACTCTCTGAGTAAAATACCTTCCTCTAATATTCCCCTTGAACTTCCCACCACTTACTTTAAAGCCATGTCCTCTTGTATTGAGCAGTGGTGCCCTGGGGAAGAGGCGCTGTCTATCCACTCTATCTATTCCTATTATCCTCTACACCTCTATCATGTCTCCTCTCATCCTCCTTCTCTCCAAAGAGTAAAGCCCTAGCTCCCTTAATCTCTGATCATAATGCATACTTTCTAAACCAGGCAGCATCCTGGTAAATCTCCTCTGTACCCTTTCCAATGCTTCCACATCCTTCCTTTCGTGAGGTGACCAGAACTGGACACAGTACTCCAAGTGTGGCCTAACCAGAGTTTTATAGAGCTGCATCATTACATAGCGATTCTTAAACTCTATCCCTCGACTTATGAAAGCTAACACCCCATAAGCTTTCTTAACTACCCTATCCACCTGTGAGGCAACTTTCAGGGATCTGTGGACATGCACCCCGAGATCCCTCTGCTCCTCCACACTACCAAGTATCCTGCCATTTACTTTGTACTCTGCCTTGGAGTTTGTCCTTCCAAACTGTACCATCTCACACTTCTCCGGGTTGAACTCCATCTGCCACTTCTCAGCCCACTTCTGCATCCTATCAATGTCTCTCTGCAATCTTTGACAATCCTCTACACTATCTACAACACCACCAACCTTTGTGTCGTCTGCAAACTTGCCAACCCACCCTTCTACCCCCACATCCAGGTCGTTAATAAAAATCACAAAAAGTAGAGGTCCCAGAACAGATCCTTGTGGGACACCACTAGTCACAACCCTCCAATCTGAATGTCCTCCCTCCACCACCACCCTCTGCCTTCTGCAGGCAAGCCAATTCTGAATCCACCTGGCCAAACTTCCCTGGATCCCATGCCTTCTAACTTTCTGAATAAGCCTACATGTGGAACCTTGTCAAATGTCTTACTAAAATCCATATAGATCACATCCACTGCACTACCCTCATCTATATGCCTGGTCACCTCCTCAAATAACTCTATCAGGCTTGTTAGACACGATCTGCCCTTCACAAAGCCATGCTGAATGTCCCTGATCAGACCATGATTCTCTAAATGCCTATAGATCCTATCTCTAAGAATCTTTTCCAACAGCTTTCCCACCACAGACGTAAGGCTCACTGGTCTATAATTACCCAAACTATCCCTACTACCTTTTTTGATGGGGGACATTTTGGCCAATTCCCTGCCCTCCCCTTTAATGGCTGCACGCCAGGTTTAATTCCCAACCGTTCTAACGGAACTGGCTCCAGCCTGAAGCTGTCTGTCGTTCGGAGCGTTCCCACAGTGATGTATTTCCGCCTCCTGTCCAGTGGCACAGCTTCCAGTGGATGTGCGGGTTTGAGACTCCCCCACGAGACCCCGGGGAATTAGACAGGCAGAGCCCGGGGGCCGGGGCTCAGTCTGGGACACTGGTGTCCCGGGGTGGGATTATCCCGGGAGAGAATCCTTTTGCTCCCTTTGCTGAGGACGGTGCATTCGGCAGGTCTGGCTGATATAATGATGTTAAATTGACAAATACCTCGGCAGTGACCCTGGATCTGCAGCGATCTCGGACACGGCCCTGAAGTGTGATTTTATAATCATCGGTTCCCCAATGCAGAGTGACGGTGAGAAACGGGACTGATTGTTCAATCTGTCACTCATTGTCACCGGTCAGTTAATTGTGTGTGATTCTGAGTGAGTCGGGAGCAGCTTATTTATCCCTGCACACGAGCAGCTCACACATTGTTTAATTTACATTTGTCATGATGAAATCAATAAACCACTGTAATTTCCTGTCTTGGTGTCGGACTCGAGTCTCACTAGAGGAGAAACAGTACCCTGGGGTTACTGCTGCCCACCGCACCCGGTGAACTGCAATAATGGTGTGAGCTCCTCACACTGGTACGGCAGCGTCTCAGCTCCAGGCTGAGGGATGTCAGTCTGATAGTGTCTGGTCCCCAGGATCTGTTCACTCCCCATCCCGGCTGACCACCGCATCCTCTCACGCCAGATACTCGCACTATCCTGATCCCCACCTTCCTGCGTGCTTTCTTGCTCTCAGTCAAAAACAATAAAGGAGATTGGAAGCTCATACACTGTATAATATCGGACCCACGTCCACCAAGGTCGCAAACAGAAGGGAACAGAAGCAATCAACACGGGCTGAAGCTCCCTCTTTACAGACCTGGCACACAAACCCGGGGCCAGACAGAGTCAAGCTTCCTCCGCACAGACCCAGCTCACACCCCCACAATCAAAGCATCTCATAATCTTATACACCTCTATCAGGCCACCTCTCATCCTCTGTTGCTCCAAGGAGAAAAGGCCAAGTTCACTCAACCTATTCTCATAAGGCATGCTCCCCAATCCAGGCAATATCCTTGTAAATCTCCTCTGCACCCTCCCCATGGTTTCCATATCCTTCCTGTAGTGAAGCGACCAGATCTGAGCCAGTACTCCAAGTGGGGTCTGACCAGTGTCTATATAGCTGCAACATTACCTCTCGGCTCCTAAATTCAATGCCACGATTGATGAAGGCCAATATACCGTACACCTTCTTAACCACGGAGTCAACCTGCACAGCTGCTTTGAGCATCCTGTGGACTCGGACCTCAAGAACCCTCTGATGCTCCACACTGCCAGGAGTCTTACCATTAACACTACCTGTAAAAGTACAACGAAGGAATAGGGAAAAAGCCTAAGAAGGTTAATGCGTACGGATAACTGCATTCTACTCTTTATTTGTTGTTTAATCTCCCCGAGGGGAGGTGCAGCATTCCGAGGGGTACTGCAATACTGGGTCGATGCACGGAGTGGACGAAGGAAGCCCCTATTCCATCTTCCTGTTCCAAAAATCAATGTAATATATGGTCCCAGATAAGAGACGCATCAGATTTTAAACTGATAAGAACTGATTTTTTTGAAAAATATACTTTATTCAGAAATATTACAAAATAAAATTATTTGCAAAAAAACATTTGTTGACCCTAAGTCCTTATAGAATAAATAAAGTTATTTACAATAAATCATGTGTTTACTCTGTCCTTATTCAAAATAAAGATGTTTACAATAAATCATTCATTGACTCTCATTCCTTTACTGATGTTCCATTACAGTCTATACCTTTCCACATTTCCAGCCACTCCTGTAGCACGATGTTGATTCATCTATCCACACCACTGAGGAGAGGAATACTCTTCGCCACCCGACTCCTCGCACTCCCGCGCGCGGGTGACAAACCGAAAACTGTGGTCCTTCTCCACCCGGCTTTTGCGGTGGCTGCACCAAGTTTGAGTGCATCCCTCAGCACGTGATTTATAATTTAAATTTTTAATATTTACTATCGATTTGTACTCCAGGGAGCACGAAGAGCAGAATCAAATATCGCTGTGATGATTGTACGCTCTAGTATCAATTGTTTGGCAACAATAAAGTACTCCTGCAGCTGAGAATGTGCCAGTCGGCAGCACATTCTCCCACGGACATCTCCATGTGCTGGTAAATCATCAATTTTCGGGCCGACCGAAGAGCGTCCTTCACCGAGTTGATGATCTGACAGCAGCACCGGATGTTGGTCTCCGTGTGCGTCCCCGGGAACAGCCCGTAGATCAGAGAGTCCTCGGTTACGCAGCTGCTGGGGTTGAAACGTGACACCGTCCCTTCTGTCATCCTCCACACCCTCTCTGCGAACTGACTGTGCGAAGAGGTGGGTCACAGACTCCTCCTCACTGCAGTCCTCCCGTGTGCAGTGGGGAGCGGAGACGATGTTCCAGGCGTACAGGAGGGATCTGACTGGGAGGGCCCCTCTCATCGCCAGCCAGGCAAGGTCCTGGTGACTGTTGGTGAGGTCTGGCGATGAGGCATTTTGCCAGATGAACTGGACAGTCTGCTCAGGGAACCACCCCACTGTGTCCATCACGTCCTTCTCCTGCAGTGCCTGCAGGACGCTTCGTGCCGACCACTGCCTGATGGCCTTGTGGTCAAAGGCGTTCTCCTGGAAGAACTTTGCTACGTGGGATAGGTATGCCGGCAACGACCAGCTGACTGGGGTGTTGCGCGGGAGTGGGGCCAGACCCATCCTTCGCAGCCAGGGCGACAGGTAGAACCTGGGCACATAGTGGTACTTGGTGCCCACATACCTGGGCTCTACACACAACCTGATGCAGCCACATACGAAGCTGGCCATCAGGGTGAGGGCGACATTGGGGACGTTCTTGCCCCCATTATCCAGGGACTTGTGCATGACGGTCCGTCTCACCCGCTCCACCTTGGATCCCCAGACGAATCTGAAGACAGCTCGGGTGATTTCCGAGCTGCAGGAGCTGGGGACGGGCCACACCTGCGCCAAGTACAGCAGCCCTGAGAGCACCTCACACCTGATGACCAGGTTCTTGCCCGTTATCGACAGGGAGCTCCCTCCCCACAGTCCCAGTCTGTTTCACCTTGGCAGTCCGCTCCTGCCAGTTCTTGTTGCACACCTCAGCCCCTCCAAACCAGATCGCCAACACCTTCACGTGGTCAGACCTGATGGCGAAGGGGACGTTGGATCGGTCCGGCCAGTTGCCGAATAGCATAGCTTCGCTCTTCGTGCGGTTGACCCTGGCCTCCGACACTAGCTCAAACTGTTCGCAGATGCCAATCAACCTGCAAACTGACCTCGGATCAGAGCAGAAGAGGGTGACGTCGTCCATGTACAGGGAGGTTTTCACTTGGGTCCCTCCACTGCCTGGCAGCATCACCCCTCTTATGCCCTCATCCCTCCTGATGGCTTCGGCAAAGGGTTCAATGCAGCAGACAAACAAGACAGGGGAGAGAGGTTTCCCACCCATTGACCTGGACTGCACTACAGATGTCTGTGTCGAGCAGTCTGATCTGATTCCGGATTCCCTCCCCAAAACCAATTTTGGAGAGCACATCCGCCATGTACGTGTGCGATATCCTGTCGAAGACTTTCTCCTGGTCCAAGCTGACCAGGCAGGCGTTCACCCCCGTCCTGCACATCGGCGATGGTGTCCCTCAGCAGCGTGAGGCTGTCTGAGATCTTCCTGCTCGGTACAGCACAGGTTTGGTCCGGGTGGATCACCTGTCCCAGAGCAGACTCGACCCTGTTGGCAATGGCCTTCAACAGGATCTTGTAGTCCACATTCAGGAGAGATGGGTCTCCAATTCCTGATGTCCTCCCTTTCCCCCTTCTGCTTGTAGATGAGGGTGATCGTGCCCTTCCTCATGGACTCTGACATACTGCCGGCCAGAAGCATAGCGTTGTACACTTCCAGCAGGTCTGGGCCCATCCAGTTCCACAGAGCCGAGTACAACTTAGCCGGTAAGCCGTCGCCTCCGGGAGTCTTACCTGACCCAAAGGAATGGATGGAGCCTGTCAACTCGACCAGAGTCAGTGGCTGATCCAGACTCTACCACTTGCCGTCGCCTAAGACCTGCGTGATAGATGACAGGAAGTTGCGGGAGGCTGTGGATTCTGTGGCCTTTTCATCGTACAGACCTGCATAGAAGGACCTGCAGATCCTCAGTATGTCATTCTACGAGGACACGACTGAGCCGTCCTCTTCCTTAAGGTTGAGGATCACAGAGCTCCCCTTGTGCACCTTCTGGAAGAAGAAGCCTGAGCACGTCTCGTCCTGCTCCACGGTTTGGACCCTTGATCGGTAGATGATCTTGGAGGATTCAGCGGCAAGGTGCTGGGCTTTTGGGCTCTTCACCTCTCGCAGTTCCTCCCCGACATCCACCCCCTTCGACTGCAGAAGGGTGGGGGAGGACCACAGTATAGGTTTCTCCACCCGTGGGAGTGGGAGGGGTCGGTGGGTGGGGAGTATACCCCTCAACAAGGAGATGCTAAGCTGAACTACTGGAGTGCCACGTGGGTGGCTATAAACACGGGTATTTTACTGAGTATAATGGAAACGTATGTAAAGGATGGAAAGTTATTGAATGGTTTATTGTATATATTTATTTTTGAATAAAGTATATTTTGAAATAATAAAAAAAAAAAAAAAATCTGTTCTTATCAGTCCAGAAGGCGGAGGAGGAGAGTTCGCGCTGACGCAGGGGTGGATCCTAATGCTGATTGGCCTCCAATCTAACACCCCATACCAGCGACGACAGCAGTGAGTTAGAAGATGGCAGCAGCGAGCAGTACATCAGCTCGAGGCCAGGGTATCAAGAACACTGTCAGGCTGACAGTGCGAGACCGGAACGGGGGCACCGGCTTCACCCGAGAGACCTTCATCCGGAAGGTCTTGCTGGATTGCTGCGGATTTACGCCCGATGACATCTACTGCGTCCAGGACTTCGCGGGCTTCTTCGATGTCACTTTCCGGCAGGCTGCAGGGTGGCAGAAGCTGTACCAGCAGCTTCAGCTGAAGGGGACAGAGGCGCCGCTGTCGCTGCTGAAAGCACAGCCCCTCTTTGCAACGGCTACGCAACAGGAAAGGACAATCACGGTGCACATGTTCAACCCGCACGTGCCAGTGGTAGATGTCCTTACGTTCCTCGCTCGGTATGTGGAGAGCGTAGGAACACCAGCAGACGTGAAGGACGGGCTGGGAATCTGGACCAGCAAACGGCAGGTGAAGGTGAAGCTGAGGTTGGATTCCAACGGCGGCATCATCCACCCCCCCTCCGTCTTCGCCATCGGAGGGAACCGAGGGTACATGGTGTACGCGGGACAACCCAGGGTGTGCCGAAACTGCGGCAAGGAAGGGCACATCGCAGCCCAGTGCAGGGTGGTGATGTGCAAGAACTGTAAAATGGAAGGCCACCTGACCAAAGACTGCACGCAGGCCAAGGCCTGCAACCTCTGCGGACAGGCCGGCCACCTGTACAGAGCCTGCCCGAAGCGTGGGGGCACCTACGCACAGGCGACCAGGGGAGGTGCTGGCCCTGAAAGGGCCCAGGCTGATGCGGACGTACCCGCCAGCGCTGCAGATGAGGCACCCGACAGGACGGAGGACGAGACCAGGGAGGAAGGTGCAAGCACCCCAAGACCTGCCACCCCACTGCAGACCCTCCAGGACCAGGCAAACGACGAGCAGGAGTCCATGGAGGAGGGGAGAGCGGAGGGGGAAACCGAATGGAAGGTCGTGAAACGGAAAAAGACCCAAAAGGCGGCGGCCAAGCGACAGAAGGTGGAGCAACGCCAGAAAAGGGTAGGGAACCACGCAGCCCCTGGTACCCTGTCCTCTTCAGAGGAGGAAGGAGTTGGGGGAGGCCAGCAGCCCCGGCGGAAGAAGCGGCTGGCAGAACAGGTGGAGAGGAGGAGAGAGAGGGGAGAAAGTCTGCTGGCCACCCCCCAAGTACAGGAGGCGGAGAGCAGCAGACGCACAGAGCTCCGGGAATCCGGGAGCAGAGCCACGGCTGGCACCCAGCAGCCGGAAGGGGAAGCAGCCCAGGAAGTCAGCAAACCCCCGGGCCCAGACCCAGAACCAGAACGGCCACACACGGAGGAGTACTACCAGCAGTACCTGAGCCCACAGGAGGTGGAAAACTTCACAAAGGCGGTGGGGATGAAGGCTCAGGATTGCAAGAGTGAGGACGGAGAGCAGCCAAAATAAAAGACTTAACGATGGCAGACCTTAAATTGGCGTGCTTGAATGTGCGAAGTTTGAAGAGTACTGGGAGATGCGTCAGCACGCTCCAGTACCTGGACACTGTAAAGGCCGATGTGACCTTCCTCCAGGAGTGTGGACTACCACATCTCCGTAACTACCGGAGGTGGTCACGGTGGTGGAAAAAAGGTTTGTCGGTGTGGTCGGGGGGCAACGATTGTCGCGCTTCCGGCCTGGGGATTCTGCTGCGGGGAGGCAACTTCTCAATCACCCAAGTTAAAGAGGTGGTTGCGGGGCGCCTCCTGGTAGCAGACGTCAAATACCGGGGCACTCCGCTCCGGCTGATCAACGTGTACGCCTCCCCCGTGCGGAGCGAGCGGCTGGCCGTCTTCGAGCAGCTCCCACCGCTGCTGGTGACAACCCAGCCGGTCGTTCTGGCCGGAGACTTCAATTGCACCATTGATGCGGCTGGAGGACCCGGCAGTGCCGACGGCAGGCTAGACAGTACCTCTAGACTCCTGAGGGAAATGGTGAAGACAGCCAAGCTGCGCGACGCCTTTGGCACCCCCACAGGTGGAGCACAGCCGCAAGCCACCTGGACACGATCGGACGGCTCAGCCCGCTCCCGGATCGACTTCCTCTTCCTGTCTGAGTCCCTCACGGTCGGGTCCACCGACGTCACGCCGGTGTTCTTCTCTGACCACTGCCTTCTGAGAGCCACCTGTCACTTACGGGAGGACCAGAAGGCAGGCAGGGGGACGTGGAAGCTGAACGTAAAGCTGCTGACCCCAGAGAACATCGAGGAACTAGAGAGGGAGTACACAGGTTGGAGAACCTTGAAAGCCTTCTTTGATTCCCCGGTTCACTGGTGGGAAGCCACCAAGGAGAACATTAAGAGGTTCTTCATCCGCAAGGGTATTCAGAAGGCAAGGCAGGAGCAGAGGGAACTGCGTAAACTCCAGACAGAGTTGCAGCAACTTCTCCTTCTGCAGTCGAAGGGGGTGGATGTCAGGGAGGAACTGCGAGAGGTGAAGGGCCGGCAAGCCCAGCACCTCGCCGCTGAATCCTCCAAGATCATCTTCCGATCAAGGGTCCAAACCGTGGAGCAGGACGAGACGTGCTCACGCTTCTTCTTCCAAAAGGTGCACAGGGGGAGCTCTGTGATCCACAACCTTAAGGAAGAGGACGGCTCAGTCGCGTCCTCGCAGACCAACATACTGAGGATCTGCAAGTCCTTCTATGCCGGTCTGTACGAGGAAAAGGCCACAGAATCCACAGCCTCCCGCAACTTCCTGTCGTCTATCACGCAGGTCTTAGACGACGGCAAGCGGGAGAGTCTGGATCAGCCACTGACCCTGGACGAGCTGACAGGCTCCATCCGTTCCTTCGGGTCGGGTAAGACTCCCGGAAGCGACGGCTTACCGGCTGAGTTGTACTCGGCTCTGTGGAACTGGATGGGCCCAGACCTGCTGGAAGTGTACAACGCTATGCTTCTGGCCGGCAGTATGTCTGAGTCCATGAGGAAGGGCATCATCACCCTCATCTACAAGCAGAAGGGGGAAAGGGAGGACATTAGGAATTGGAGACCCATCTCTCTCCTGAATGTGGACTACAAGATCCTGTCCAAGGCTATCGCCAACAGGGTCGAGTCTGCTCTGGGACAGGTGATCCACCCGGACCAAACCTGTGCTGTACCGGGCAGGAAGATCTCAGACAGCCTCGCGCTGCTGAGGGACACCATCACCTACGTGCAGGACAGGGGGGTGGACGCCTGCCTGGTCAGCTTGGACCAGGAGAAAGCCTTCAACAGGATATCGCACACGTACATGGCAGACGTGCTCTCCAAAATGGGATTTGGGGAGGGAATCCGGAATTGGATCAGACTGCTCTACACAGACATCCGTAGTGCAGTCCAGGTCAACGGGTGGGAAACAGACAGCTTCCCCATCAGGTCTGGAGTCAGGCAGGGCTGCCCCCTCTCCCCGTCTTGTTTGTCTGCTGCATAGAACCCTTTGTGGAAGCCATCAGGAGGGATGAGGGCATAAGAGGGGTGACGCTGCCAGGCAGTGGAGGGACCCAAGTGAAAACCTCCCTGTACATGGACGACGTCACCGTCTTCTGCTCTGATCCGAGGTCAGTTTGCAGGTTGATTGGCATCTGCGAACAGTTTGAGCTAGTGTCGGAGGCCAGGGTCAACCGCACGAAGAGCGAAGCTATGCTATTCGGCAACTGGCCGGACCGATCCAACGTCCCCTTCGCCATCAGGTCTGACCATGTGAAGGTGTTGGGGATCTGGTTCGGAGGGGCTGAGGCGTGCAACAAGAACTGGCAGGAGCGGACTGCCAAGGTGAAACTGGGACTGTGGGGAGGGCGCTCCCTGTCGATAACGGGCAAGAACCTGGTCATCAGGTGTGAGGTGCTCTCAGGGCTGCTGTACTTGGCGCAGGCCTGGCCCGTCCCCCGCTCCTACAGCTCGGAAATCACCCGGGCTGTCTTCAGATTCGTCTGGGGATCCAAGATGGAGCGGGTGAGACGGACCGCCATGCACAAGTCCCTGGACAACGGGGGCAAGAACGTCCCCAATGTCGCCCTCACCCTGATGGCCAGCTTCGTATGTGGCTGCATCAGGTTGTGTGTAGAACCCAGGTATGTGGGCACCAAGTACCACTCTGTGCCCAGGTTCTACCTGTCGCCCTGGCTGCGAAGGATGGGTCTGGCCCCACTCCCGCACAACGCCCCAGTCAGCTGGTCGTTGCCGGCATACCTGTCCCACGTAGCAAAGTTCTTCCAGGAGAACGCCTTTGACCACAAGGCCATCAGGCAGTGGTCGGCACGAAGTGTCCTGCAGGCACTGCAGGAGAAGGACGTGATGGACACAGTGGGGTGGTTCCCTGAGCAGACTGTCCAGTTCATCTGGCAAAATGCCTCATCGCCAGATCTCACCAACAGGCACCAAGACCTCGCCTGGCTGGCGGTGAGAGGGGCCCTCCCAGTCAGAGCCCTCCTGTACGCCCGGAACGTCGTCTCCGCACCCCACTGCCCACGGGAGGACTGCAGTGAGGAGGAGTCTGTGACCCACCTCTTTGCACACTGCCAGTTCGCAAAGAGGGTGTGGAGGAGGATGGACGGGCTAGTGTCACGTTTCATCCCCAGCAGCTGCGTGACAGAGGACTCTCTGATCTACGGGCTGTTCCCGGGGACGCACACGGAGACCAACATCCGGTGCTGCTGGCAGATCATCAACTCGGTGAAAGACGCCCTTTGGTCAGCCCGAAACTTGATGATCTACCAGCACATGGAGATGTCCGTGGGAGAATGCTGCCGACTGGCACACTCTCGGCTGCAGGAGTACGTGCTGAGGGACGCACTGAAACTCGGTGCAGCCACCGCAAGGGCCCGGTGGGGAAGGACCACAGTATAGGTTTCTCCACCCGTGGGAGTGGGAGGGGTCGGTGGGTGGGGAGTATACCCCTCATCAATGAGATGCTAAGCTGAACTACTGGAGTGCCACGTGGGTGGCTATAAACACGGGTATTTTACTGAGTATAATGGAAACGTATGTAAAGGATGAAAAGTTATTGAATGGTTTATTGTATATATTTATTTTTGAATAAAGTACATTTTGAAATTAAAAAAAATCTGTTCTTATCAGTTTAATATCTGATACGTCCCTTATCTGGGGACCATATATTAAATTGATTTTTGGAACAGGGAGATGGAATAGGGGCTTGCTCCGTCCACGCCGCGCATCGACCCGGTATTGCAGTGCCTCCGGGAACGGTGCACCTCCCCTCGGGGAAACTAACAACAAATGAAAAATAGAATCCGGTTGTCTCTATGCTTCCTGTTTCTGCCCCGTACTTTTCGCAGGCTACATTTGTTTTTAATGAGGGGACACAGCAGCTCAAAGGCAACAATGGGAAAATGGCAACAGAAACAGCACGCACACAATTTACAGCAGTCGTGGATAAAGTCAGGTCGGCAGTAAAACACACGCAGACGATTAATAACGAACGTGGGAATAAAGTACACACACACACATCCAAGGGAAAAGTCAATACGATGCCCGAGCCCCTTCACTGTACAGGCACGGCTCAATGCTATCAGGGACAATCACCAACCCTATTCAATGCACAGCTTACCAACAATTTCCTCCAGCGCTGTTCCACGGTTCTCAGCCTGGAATAGCAGAGTGGTCCCTCGGAAATGGCAAAGAGAGCGTCCAGCCCTTTTCATGCAGGAAGGCTGAAGTGCCCGGCCCAGGTAATTCACAGGAACGCTAACGGCTCGGTGCCGGCAGGGTTAAGCTGATTACAAGGCCGGTGGTTAGGTGTGCAGTGATGGGCGAGGAGGGGTCAATCCTTGATTGGCAGGGGGCGTGTCTTCTGACCAGGCGTGGGCAGTGCTGTCACGTGACAGTCAGCACAGTCCACCCCTCGGCAGCCTCGCCACTCGCCAGGCGTTACCGCAGTGAAAAGGAAAGGAATACATCTTACTCTATTTATAAGGTGAACGCTATATCTGACTACACAGAACTAAAGAAAGACAGACGTGCTCTTAAAAATTTGGCAGACAACATAATATACACACAGCGATGATAAATAACGAGAATGAGTGCAATCGCCCAGTTGCCCACCACCCCACCGCCACAAAGCTCCTTCCACAGGGTGCAGAGGTCAGGGTTGGGGATCCATGTCCATGTACAGCTGCCTGCGCGTAAAACGGGGAGGGCTTGTCTCCAGCCCTTGCCTCTGCCCCCACTACATCTATTCAAGGAGGGTGATACCATCCCGCACGGTCCTCCCGTTAGCTGGTGTCATGAGGGGCAGGATCACTGACTATATCGGGGTGCGCGGTGGTGACCAGGTATCCTGCGACGGTACCGGTCACCCGGGTGTTTTATAAAAATTACGGTCGCAGGCTCCCTGGTAGATGCCGTTGACCAGCGCCCACTCTCTAACAACCCGGGTGCCCTGACTGACCGTACCCCATTGCGGGCGCCGGTGTAGATCCCACTCCAGGAGGGTGGGGTATCGGACCCTCACAGCGGTCACCACCCGATCCCACAGGGTAGAGCCTACCCGGATCTCCGGCTGCGGCGCCCGTGGGGCGTTGTTGATCAGACAGGCTCCCCGGGGCGCTCGCCTCTTAATGAGAGAGGCTCATGTTGGGGCCCCCCTCATCCCACAGCCGGAGCAGCTCCGCGGCCAGGTGCTCGCAACGTGGGTCCAACTGCTCGGACCAGTCCACCGGTTTACCGTGGTCCGCCAGGCCTCAAATCCCTCTCTCGTCGGTCCAGCCGGGAATCCTACGCTCGGTGCCTGTACTGGCCATTTTGCCCCTGTTCCAGAACACTTTCCCCACGCAGCGCCAGTGAGGAAACAGATTCTGCAGGTCTCAAAGTCAAGGGCTCTGGGCTCACAGTCTGGGTAGTGAAGGATTTTATTTACAGAAGGCAAACGGGGGAAAATGGCAACGGAAGCAACACGCGCACAATTTACAGTAGTCGGATCAGCAATAAATCACATTAAATCGCGTGGGGACAAAGTATACAACCACCCTTGACTTTGTGCAGGCGCGGCTCTTCTGCTTAGGGACAATATCCACACTCCCAACCCTATTCAAAGCACAACTCACGGACAGCACGGTGGTCCCTCAGAGGCAGCACAAAAGAGAGAGGGTCACGCACACGTGGGCTGCTTTATAGGTCTGGAAGCTCCAGCCCAGGTGATTCACAGGGAAGCCAATGGCTCGGTGCCAGCAGGGTTAAACTGATTACAAAGGCCAATTACCCGAGGCCAAGTACAAGGCTAATTAACGAGGCCAATGGTGAGGTGTGCATTGATGGGCGAGGCGGGGTCAAACCTTGATTGGCAGGTGACGTGTTGCCGGCCAGGTAAATGGGCAGAGCCGTCACGTGACGACCCCCCCCCCCCCCCCCAGTCCAGATGCCAACTGCGTTTCATTGGCTTTGTATCTGGAGTCGGCACAATGACAAAGCTGCGTCCGGTCTGATCTAATCACTCAATTCAGACCCAAACAGGAAATGTGCAGGTTTCATTTAAACCCCTCCATGTGTATGAACACTAATTACTATTCACATTCCTCCAGCCTCACTGGACAGGAAACATCAAGTGAGAAACAGCAGGAGGTGGCCATTCAGCCCCTCTAACCATCAACAAGATGACGGCTGCTCTCCCATCTCAGCCACATGTTTCTGCCCGATCCTCATTTCCTCGATCCCTTCGGTCTCCACACATCTGCCGGCCTCTGTTTTATGTGAGGATGATCACTGAGTCTTCACCGGCCTCTGTGGTGGGGATTTACAGACATTCACCACCCTCGGAGTGGAGACATTTCCCCTCATCTCAGTCCCGGACAGTCCACCCCCCTTTTTCAGAGATTGGGATCCCTGGTTCAGCCGATAATGATGTTGTGAATTTCAATGTGTTCACCTCTCAGTCCTCGATTCTCTAAATGAAAGGGTTATCACATTTGATCTTTCTTCATGCGATGACCCCACCACTCCAGGGATCAGTCTGGTGAATCTTCATTGCACTCTCTATAACAAATACTCTCTAATCTCTTTGTTAATCCTCTATGGAATTAATTTCCATCTTCTGCAGCCCCGTGTTGCCCCAACCACTCACCTCCCACCCCGTCACTATTTCCACCTTCCCACCTCCCCCTCACCTGGATCCACCTCTCACTCCCCAGCTCTTGCCCCATCCCCACCCCTCACCTCTTTTCTCGGACTATTTCCCGTCCACTCTCAGTCCAGAGGGAGGGTCTCGGCCCGAAATGTTGACGGTCCATTTCCCTCCACAGATGCTGCCCGACCCACTGAGTTCCTCCGGCAGTTTGTTCTTTGGTCTGTGTGACCCGTGTTAGTGTGGGGAGCGGGATTTTACACCATATTCCCGGTACAGTCTCAACAAAACACAAATAATTGTCACTTTGCCCGGACCATCGGCCCCGCTTGCAGGGCAACAGTCTGCCGGTGTTTGCCCCCCAATGTGGTGAATCGCCACCACCGTGGGCTCAGACATTTCCACAGATGAGCCCCTCCTGTCCCCACCGGGACAAACATCCTGTCCGCCCCCTCTCTCACCGTCTTCATCCTCTCCCTCCCCGGGGAACCGGCATCAAACCGACGGGCCGAGCGGTCTCCTCCTACCTCTCAGCGACACATCAGACTCCGGCCGCAGGAGACGCTTCACAAACGCCCCAACTTCCCTCGGAGGGAAATGGAAATAAATCAGAAAGCGGACATTTACTTTGACGGTTGTCCCGCCGTGACGGAAAGTTCGGGAGACGGTGTCAGCGGGGGTAACGCCCCCTCGGTTGGTCCGCCTTCGCTACTGGCTGGAGGCAGTGATTGACATCGCTTCTCACCAATGGGAATAGCGCAGCGCGTGACTCCTCTGTTGACAGCGGTGGGGGAAGGGCTGGTCACGTGATTAGTAGCCCAGCCGTTAAACCGACCAAGCTCGAGCTCACCAGCGCGCGGGGCACAAAAGGCCCCGGATGATCGGTTGAGGTGAGAAGGGGTCTCCGGGTTGGGGGTCTCACCGGGCGGCGTTTTCAACACCGACTTCGGGTAGTTGCTGTGACTCCGGACTCCGTGACCCGCAATCCCGGGACAGTCCTGCTCTCTTCCCTCTCTCTCAGCCCCACCATCCGTACACGGGCCCCGGGGAGCTTCCGGCTGATGAGGGAATGGGAACCGATGGGTCTCTCAGACAGAGCTGAGCTCCAGCTGTCTAAATGCAAGGATCGGGAACTCGGAGAAAGGGAACAAAATCTTTTACATCAGCTGTTGAGAAAATCACCTTTGTTCTGCCTCCAGTCACAAACAAGAGAAAATCTGCAGATGCTGGAAATCCGAGCAACACACACAAATTGCTGGAGGAACTCAGCATTAGTACTCTTTTCCATAGATGCTGCCTGGCCTGCTGAGTTCCCCCAGCATTTTGTGTCTGTTGCTTGTTCTACCTCCTCCTGTTCTGGACTTTCTACCCGTGAGAACATGTTTTGTCCCACTCTCTCTGGGTACATAATGATATCAAACACCTTTGCCCTGGGCAACAAGTAGCTTTCACATCACAAATGTGCCAGACTCCAATGAGACAGACTACTGCCCTTCCCTTCATATTCATTGGCATTGCCATCACTGAGTTCACCACCGTCAGTCACCTGGGGGAGGGTTCAGGGGAAATATTTGTGTGCAATACAGAAACTGGTGTTACCTGTGTGTATTGTGGTGATGCAACAGTTGCTGGAGAATTTACAAGGTGGGAAGAAGTGGAGTGATATTTGAAAATCTGACTTTTTTAAGTGTCATTTAGCAAGCAAATGACATATGGACGGTGTGCAAAAGCTCTGGCAAGAAAATCCATCATTACCTGTTACAGGCCTGCAACATAGGTTGTGTGAGAGTGCAGATGAACTCCATCAAACCCAGAGGAGATCAAAGTTCCAAATGAATATCGTGTGTGTAACTAGGGGGCCGTGCACAATCCGGATCTGATGGAGACAGCTGTGAGAAGCACGGAGGAGCACCTGGAGTAACCTCTGAAATGCCTGCTTCACTGCCGCTGCTGCTGTGCAATGGAGAATCTCCAGAGGGGAAGGTCCCAAATCCCCGGCTTTGCCTATTGCCTGTTGCCGGAGCCGGGGTCAGAACGCTCAGCAGAGATGGTGCTCGGTGCTTGGAGTCGGAGAGCTGGTCGGAGGCTTGGAGTTTTCGGATGGACTCGTAGTCGGACTGTGGTCGGATGCTTCCAAGATGCTGCATCGGCAAGTTGGCGGCGCTGGAGGTTTACCGTCTGCGTGAAATGATGGGACTTTCAAGAGACTTTGAGAATTTTACCGTGTCATGGTCTGTTCTTATCAAATTATGCTATTGCTTTGCACTGTTGTAACTATATGTTATAATTATGTGGTTTTTGTTAGTTTTTAAATCGGTTTGTCATGTGTTTCCGTGATATCATTCTGGAAAAACATTGTATCATTTCTTAATGCATGCATTACTAAATGACAATAAAAGAGGACTGCGTGTCCTCATAATCTAATCAAATCTAATCTAATATACATATATGTGTGTGTGTGTATTTAATATCTATATATATATGAATGACTAGGGCTTCTTATAATATCAAGCACTAAACCAAGATGAAAGAAATACATGAATTGCAGAGCTAAAGAGAAATACAGTGGTAGTTTTGACATTAACAAGACCATAGCCTATCAGTGCATTTCAGTGTATAACTGGTACAATAAAACATATAATACTTAATTTAATAATATGACAAAGTATTGCAAGTTTGCACTCACACATTATCAGAAAATATAATTAGCAAGCAAGTAAAATAACATTGTTTGCTTAAAGCTATAGGGTTGTACCTGAGAAAAATTTACTTTTGTATTAGCGAGTTCTATGTCAATGCATCGGATGACAGTATTGATGGCCCGCTGGCCAAATGTACGAATGAAGTCGAATATTGAAAGGACTGGATAGAGAGGTCGTGGAGGGCTATAGTATCTGGTTATCACAATGCCCTAAATACAACTTTAATATACAAATGATAGGCTTGCTCCCCGGCTTGAGATTCTGAATTGGAGAATGGCGCTTTATTCACAAAATCCTCAGAGCCCACAGTGACTGTGCACTGATCCCAGCAATGGAACCCGCCACTGCAGCCCCAGAGTGCACTGTGTACAGATTGCAAAGCTACGAAAGAGTATGGGAATAGCCTCCCCTCCCCCAACTCCGCTCTTTCTGCGTCACCAGCAGACTGGGACATCTCACATCTCGCTGCCTCCGCCAGGCCATTAAACTGTGAAGAACTGTGGTCAGGGACTGATTTCTGGGGTACTCCAAACGCTACCTCCTTCCGGTCTGAAAACGACCCACTCATCCAAACACACAATACCGGCAGTTTATCGATCGCCAACGAAAAAGCCTAATCACCTACTCCTGAAGGTCAATACCATTGCTGACTCTGAGTTCATCACCGTCAGATGCCAGGAGGGACATAATAATCAGAAAGTCTCCAATCGCAGCCGTGTAAATAAAATGTGATCTTAGTGGGTGTGTGGCGCATGCTCAGAATGCGAAGGAGACAGACAAACTGAGCCAAGTCGCAGACTGATGAAGGGGAGGAATGATCCATTTTGATACAGAGAGGGAAGCAGAGAGTTTGATATTGTGCCTGATGCCGGAACTGTAGACAGTTAGAAGATAAAATCTTGTTCCTCCAAATTGTTTTGAGCTGTGACAGTGCTTTATCAGAAGGCACCATGGAGACTAAAATTATCTGAGTTGAAATGTTGTCCTTCACCCACTGACGTGCTTTGTAAACTTTTAACAGGGTAGAAAAGTCAAAGGATTTGTGTATGGGAATCTCAAACACAACAGCACGTTGGTCCCGCTGTTTCTGTCAGTTCACCAGCGCTTGAATGTCGCCGATCCTTGAATGTGGAGACGGAGATGCTGGAGAAGACGGCGCCCCACTCGCTACAAGGAGAGCCCGGTCACGTGTCCATGTCCGTGATCTGATTGGATACATTGCCATGACGTTGTAGCAGTGTGATGTCATTCACTGGCTCTCATTTTGGAAGGGATTCAGTGGGACATCCCAGATACACCAACAGCTTCGCCCTGGGAAGCGGCCGCTCACCTGCTCCGTGTGTGCGAAGAGACTCATTCAGTTAACCCACCTTGTGATGCTCGGTGAGTTCACAATAAATAGAGACCACATTTCTGCCCGGAGTGAGCAAAGAGTTTTACTCAATCATCCCAGCTGCTGCAACACCAGCAACTTCACATCAGGGAGGAAGGTCAAATCAGCTCTGTGTTAAATCACGGTGACTGACGGCAGCTGCAGGTTCATGAGGGATTGTTACTGACAGATTCTGCAGTTCTTGCGCTGCTCATCGCACCCAGGACTGAACCCTGGTCACTAAGCACTGGAGGAGTCCGTTCTGCTGATGTTAGCCTTAAACTAGACTGGTGTTTAATATTGTGGATCTTTGAAAGATAAATCAGTTCTGTATCATATCCTGTGTAATTACTGTCTCTACCACACTCACAACGTACACTAGAGAGGCCACTCAGCCCGTCTGATCCCTGCCCATGTTTCTGTTCCATATCAGTATATGAACATCTATCCTTGCTGTTCCCCTCTCACCCTCCCTGTGATGACAGGTTGCAGCCAGTTATCACTGCGTGGGATAGGAGACTTCCCTTGAATTTCATAAAATTCATAGAAATCATAGAAATCTACAGCACATTACAGACAATTTGGCCCGAGGTTGTGGGTAACTTACTCTAGAAACTGCCGCGAAATTACCCTACCGCATAGCCCTGCATTTTCCTAATCTCCATGTAGCTATCTAGGAGTCTCTTAAAAGACCCAATTTTATCCGCCTCTACCACCGTCGCTGGCAGTGCATTCCACACACACACCACTCTTTGTTTAAAAAAAAAACTTAGCTCTGACATCTCCTCTGTACCTCCTTCCAATCACCTTAACCCTATGCCTCCTCATGTTGGCCGTTTCAGCCCTGGGAAAAAGCCTCTGACTATCCACACGACCAATGCCTCTAATCATCCTATACGCCTGCATGAATGTCCTGCATGATTTTCTCCAGTCTGCATAAGACGACGAGCTCACTGTGGTTTTGATTTTCCCCAGGGCTCAGGACGAAGTTGGTTAAACTCCTTCTTCCCTGCTGTTTTCAATGTTTGGGTCATTTTCACTCATTTCAAAGGACTGTGCTTCAGACAGCTGGGTTGTTGCAATGCACCTCTAAAGTTTGGCAGCAGACTAGCGAGTGAATCTTTGAATGTGCAGAGTCAGAAACCAAAGGGTTGCCAGCCTGAGTCAGGGCTCTGGGGCTCAAGAGAGAGATGGGGTCTGGCGTTTATGAGGAGGAAGAAGAATGAGACCAGCATGATGTGGCAACAAATGAAAGATCAGAAACATTTGGAAACTGCTTGATCGAAAAAAAGATGGTTATTTTTTGCAAATTACTGGTGGAAATCAACAGATCAGGCAGCAAATGTGGAGAGAATAAATAGACAACATTTAGGCCGAGCTCCTTCAGCATGCCTGGACTGTATACTCCTCTGCTGAGCTGCTGCCTGAACTGCAGAGTTCCTCCAGCATTTTGTGTGTGTGCGTCTCTGTATTTCCAGCAACTGCAGAATCTCTTGTGTTTCATATCTGTATTTGTAAGAGGATTGTACTTTGGCATTAGATACACGTTGATATTAAGTAAATTGTTTATGGGAGCCACTTTCTGCGTTAAAACAGCTGCTGAATTTTCTATACACACAAAAAAAACGGAGATATGGACATGAAACCGGTGCTTGCAGACACTGTTAATGGCACCGTGATTACCCATAAAACCCTGCGTATGAAGTTTCGCTGCCGCTGAAGCGCCGATCAAATGCGCAGGCGTCTGGATCGATGACGTTCGAATGCACGCATGCGCACATAATACAGAGGGCCTCAGGCGGATCGGTGCAGGTAAGAGGAAATTGGCGGGCGGTTATTTGTCAACACCGACTTCAGGTAGTTGCTGTGACTCCGGACTCCGTGACCCGCAATCCCGGGACAGTCCTGCTCTCTTCCCTCTCTCTCAGCCCCACCATCCGTACACGGGCCCCGGGGAGCTTCCGGCTGATGAGGGAATGGGAACCGATGGGTCTCTCAGACAGAGCTGAGCTCCAGCTGTCTAAATGCAAGGATCGGGAACTCGGAGAAAGGGAACAAAATCTTTTATATCAGCTGTTGTGAAAATCACCTTTGTTCTGCCTCCAGTCACAAACAAGAGAAAATCTGCAGATGCTGGAAATCCGAGCAACACACACAAATTGCTGGAGGAACTCAGCATTAGTACTCTTTTCCATAGATGCTGCCTGGCCTGCTGAGTTCCCCCAGCATTTTGTGTCTGTTGCTTGTTCTACCTCCTCTTGTTCTGGACTTTCTACCCGTGAGAACATGTTTTGTCCCACTCTCTCTGGGTACATAATGATATCAAACACCTTTGCCCTGGGCAACAAGTAGCTGTCACATCACAAATGTGCCAGACTCCAATGAGACAGACTACTGCCCTTCCCTTCATATTCATTGGCATTGCCATCACTGAGTTCACCACCGTCAGTCACCTGGGGGAGGGTTCAGGGGAAATATTTATGTACAATACAGAAACTGGTGTTACCTGTGTGTATTGTGGTGATGCAAAAGTTACTGGAGAATTTACAAGTGGGAAGAAGTGGAGTGATATTTGGAAATCTGACCTTTTTAAGAGTCATTTAGCAAGCAAACCACATATGGACGGTGTGGAACAGTTGTGGAGAGAAAATCCTTCATTACCCGCTACAGGCCTACTATACAGGTTGTGTGAGAGTGCAGATGAACTTGATCAAACCCATAGGACATCACAGTTCTTATTGACAGTGATTTGCTAGCTGTTAAAATGAATGGCTCTCTATTTAAAATTCACTGTGAACGTATTGTCACTGAGTAAAAAAATGCACAGTACAAGCTTTATGTGCACACTGGTCATTACAAATTAGAGGGGACATTGGTGGGAAGGTGGGGAGACCTCCAGTGTCCCTGATGCCCTCACTTACAAGATGTACATCCAGCTGCAGCTTGTAACCCTGCACTTTACGTAGTTGGAACTTGAAATGGATGAATTTTGGATCAGCTGGGAGTTGGAAGGGGTAATAGATATGACATGAAGAGAGGTGAGTTACACCCAAGGTGCGGGACACGGGAAACTGGGTGAGAGTCAGGAAGGGGAATGAGGTTAAATAGCCATTGCAGAGTACTCTTGTGTCCAACCCGCCAACAACAGGTGGACCACTTTAGAAACTGTTGCAGGGATTACCTGGTAGAGGAAAGTCAAAGTGGTGATAGGGGATTTGTTAGTTAGGGGAACAGAACAAGAAGGGACCAATATCATAGTGGTAAGGCTTGCTAGTGCTAGTGTGGGGAGAGGGTGATGTGGTTAAAATAAGTTGTAGGCGGAATGGGAGCCAGAATGACAGAACAGATAGTGGAGAGGCTGAATTGAATTGAATTGACTTTAATACATACATCCTTCATATACATGAGGAGTAGAAATCTTTACGTTACATCTCCGACTAAATGTGCAATGTGTAATTTATAGTCATTTATAATAAATAGTTTGTACATAGGACAGTCAATATAACATAGAAATGCAATTGTATCAGCATGAATTAATCAATCTGATGGCCTGGTGGAAGATGATGTCCTGGAGCCTGTTGGTCCTTTTGCTGTGGTACCGTTTCCTGGATGGGAGCAGCAGGAACAGTTTGTGGTTTTGGTGAATTGGGTCCCCAATACCCTTTGGGCCCTTTTTACACACCTGTCTCTGTAAATGTCCTGAAATAGTGGGAAGTTCACATCTACAGATGTGCTGGGCTGTCCGCACCACTCTCTGCAGGTTCCTGCGATTAAGGGAAGTACAGTTCCCATACCAGGCAGTGATGCAGCCAGTCAGGATGCTCTCAGTTGTGTCCCTGTAGAATGTTCTTAGGATTTGGGGCCCCATCCCGAACTTCTTCAACCGTCTGAGGTGAAAGAGGTGCTGGTGTGCTTTTTTCACAACACAGCCGGTATGTACAGACCATGTGAGATCCTCGGCGATGTTTATGCCGAGGAACTTAAAGCTGTTCACCCTCTCAACCCCAGATCCATTGATGTCAATAGGGGTTAGCCTGTCTCCATTCCTCCTGTCGTCCACAATCAGCTTCTTCATTTTTGTGACAATGAGCGAGAGATTGTTTTCTTGACACCAGTCAGATGTTGTTTAGACCTCAGATAGAGTCAGCAATCAAATGGTTGAGCATGGTGCAATGAATGTGCTGAGCTGTGTATATCACAATGCAAGAAGCATCGTAGGAAAGCCAGATGAGCTCAGGACAGGGAATTATCATATTGTACCTTGGTTTTCAAGAGATATTTAGGCCCCAGTTATTTTGTTACTCTAAATGCCTCAGACTGTTGGGTGCTACCAAGACTCATTAGTGACTACAACATCATAATTCCACCCCCTGAGCTCATCTGACTTTTTTTTTAATCGTCTTCTGTTGGTTCCTAAAAGCTTCCCAATAGTTTTTGCTCTTTTGTTTGCCCTTTCTTTTGCTTTTATGTTGGCTTTGGCTTCTCATTTCAGCCATGGTTGTGTCCTCCTGCCTTTCCAATGCTTCCACTTCTTTGGGATGAATCTGTCACTCAGGTCCCGAATTGCTCACAAAAGCTCCAGCCATTGCTGCTCCGTTGTCACTCTTACCTTTTCCCTTCCAAACAGGTTTGTCCAGCTTGTCTGTCATAAAAATATGGAGTAGTTCGGTACAGAAACAGGGTATTTGACCCATCTGGTCAATGTCGAAAAAACATTTCATCTGTCTAATGCAACTACCTTCACCAGGAACATCGCCTCCATACCCCGACCATCCAGGTACCTATCAAACTTCTCTTAATTGTGAAATCAAGCTCATATTCACCACTTGTGCTGACATCTCATTCCACACTCTCACGACCATTTCAGTGAAGGGCTTTTCCACGTGTTCCCATTACATTTTCTCCTTCCCCACTTACCCATGACCTCTGGTTGTCATCCCTCCCAACCTCAGTGGAAAACGCTGCTTGCATTTACCCGATCTATACCCTCATAATTTTGTATACTTCTAACAAATCTTCAAAGCAATATATAATTTCTTTGTTTATGTTTGGAGCCTTTTTGAGGTGTATAAGATGATGAGGGGCATTGATCGTGTGGATCGCCAGAGGTTTTTCCCCAGGGTTGAACTGGCTAACACGAGGGGGCATAGTTTTAAAGTGCTTGGAAATAGATACCAAGGGGATGTCAGGATTAAGTTTTTTTTACACAGAGAGTGGTGGGTGTGTGGAATGCACTGCCAGCAACGGTGGTCGAGGCAGATACAATAGGGTCTTTTAACAGCCTCTTAGATAGGTACATGGAGCTCAGTAAAATAGGGGTCTATGTGCTAGGGAAATTCTAGGCAGTTTCCAGAGTAAGTTTCATGGTTGGCACAACATTGTGGGCTGAATGGCCTGGAATATGCTGTAGATTTCTATGCTCTATGTTGAAGAGCGAAATGACTTTGGCTATCCTACAATCCTCAGATAACTCCCCTGTCACTAAGGATGATTTAGTTATATCTGCTAGGGCCCCAACGACTTCTGCACTGCCTCCCGTGGGGTCCAAGGGAGCACCTTGTCATGCCCTGGAGATTTATCCACCCTAATCTGCCTCAGGATGGCAATCATCTCCTCTTCGTTAATCCGTACAGGTTCCATGATTTTAATGCCGCTTTTCCACAATCCCATAGACCCTGTGTCCATCTCCTGAGTAAATGAGATGAAAAATATATTTGAGATAGAACCATAGAAACTACAGCACAGAAACAGGCCCTTTGGCCCTTCTTGGCTGCACCAAACCATTTTCTGCCTAGTCCCACTGACCTGCACACGGACCATATCCCTCCATACACCTCCCATCCATGTATCTGTCCAATTTATTCTTAAATGTTAAAAAAGAACCCGCATTTACCACCTCGTCTGGCAGCTCATTCCATACTCAGATCTCCCCCATCTGCTTTGGTTCCACACATGGTTTGCCATTCCGGTCTTCCAGAGGACCAATTTTGTGCATTGCAGTCCTTTTGCTCTTAATCTATCTCCAGAATCCCTGAGGATTATCCTTCATCTTTTCTGCGAGGGGAATCTCATGCCTTTTAGCCATCCTGATTTATTTCTTATGTGTTCTCTTGCATTTCTTAAACTCCATAAGAACCTACCTGCCTGTCCCTGTTCTGCAACTCCATTTTGTGCTTCACCAGGGTCTCAATATCTCTTGAAAACCAAGGTTCCCTACAATTTCTATCTTTACCTTTTATTCTGACAGGCACATACCCGCCTTGTACTTCAAAATTTCGGTTTGAAGGCCTCCCATTTACCAAGTGCACCTTTGCCATAAAGCAGCCTGTCCCAGTCCACAGTTGCCAGATCCTAGTGTCATAATTCCAGGTGTTGATCCATGTCCTGAACACATCCGCCTTTCCTACGCTGCTCCCTGTATTGAAATGTACAGGATTGAGCATATTCACTGCACCATGCTCAATGTTTTTAATTCCTGACTTTGCCTAAGGACTGAACAACATCTGTCTCCACAACACCTCCACTATCTGTTCTGTTATTCAGGCTCCCATTCTCCCTGCAACTTTAGTTTAACCCTCCCCTACTCCCACCTCCCACCATGCAGCTCCATCACCCCTTTGGCTTTCATCTCCCAGATCAATAAAAAAGAGGTGCATACCAGGTACGGGCAGATAGGAACAAATGGGATACTTATGAAGTACGGGAAATTCAGGTGAACACTTATGAAAGAAATAAAAGAAGGCATGAGGTTGCCCCAACAGACAAGGTGAAGGAGAATCCTCATGGATTCTGCAGATATGTTAAGTGCGAAAAGATGGCAAGGGGAAAAATTAATTCTCTGGAAGGTCAGAATGGTAATCGATATGAGGAGACAAATAGATGGGGGAGATATTTTCTGCATCCGTATTTACTCAGGAGATGGTCACAGAGTCTATAGAAGTGAGGGAAAGCAGCATCAACTTCATGGACCCTGTAAAGATTACAGAGATGGAGCTGTTTGCTGTCTGAAGGCAAATTAGCGTGGATAAATCCCCAGGGCCTGACAAGTTGTTCCCTGGGACCCTGCGGAAGACAAGTGCAGAAATTGTTGGGGCCCAAGCACAGATATTTAAGTCATCCTCAGTGACAGGTGAGATACTGGAGGATTGGAGGACAGCCGATGTTGTTCTGCTGTTCAAGAAAGGCTCTAAAAATAAACTAGGAATTTATACATTGGTGAGCCTAACATTAGTAGTGGGAAAGTTATTGGAATGTGTGTGCAGGAGACGGATATACAAGTATTTGGATTGATGTGGACTGATTAAGGATAGGCAGCAGATCATGTCTATCCAATCTTATAGAGTCTCTCGAGGAAGTTATCAGGAGAGTGGATGAAGGCAAGGTAGTGGATGTTGTCTACATGGACTTTAGCAAAAGCACTTGACAAATTCTCATATGGGAGTTTGGTCAAGAAGGTTCAGTCACTCAACATTCAAGATGAGATAGTAAATTGGATGAGACACTGTCTTTGGGAGAAGCCAGAGTGTGGTAGCAGATGGTTGCCTCTCTGACCACATCCTGTGACTAGCGGTGTGCCACAGGGATCAGTGCTGGATCTGTTACTGTTTGTCATCTATATCAGTAATCTGGATGATAGTGTGGTTAACTGGATCAGCAAATTTGTGGATGACACCAAGACTGGGGGTGTAGTGGACAGTGAGGAAGACTATCATGGCTTGCAGTGCGACCTGGACCAGATGGAAAAATGGGTGAAGAAATGCAAAATGGAATTTAATGGAGACAAGTGCGAGGTGTTGCATTTTGGTAGGACCTAGAATTGCACAGTGAATGGTCGGTTACTGAGTAACGCTGCAGAAGAAAGGGATCTGGGAATACATGTCCATAATTCACTGAAAGTGGTGTCACAGTTAAATAGGGACAGAAAGAAAGATTTTGGCATATTGGCCTTCATGAACCAAAGTACTGAGTACAGGAGATGGATGTTATGTTCACACTGCACGAGACATTGGTGAGGCCTAATTTGGAGTATTGCGTGCAGTTTTGGTCACCAACCTACAGGAAAGATGTAAAAGGGGTTGAAAGAGTTCAGAGAAAATTCATAAGGATGTTGCCAGGTCTGGAGGACTTGGGTTATAAAGAAAGATTGAACAGGTCAGGACTTTATTCCTTGGAATGTAGAAGATTGAGTGGAGATTTGATGGAGGTATACGACGATTATGAGGGTTATAGATACGGTAAGTGCAAGCTGGCTTTTACCACTGAGATGGTGGGTCTACAACTAGAGGCCATGGGTTAAGGGTGAAAGGTAAAACGTTAAGGGGAACATAAGGGGAAACTTCTTCACACAGACCCCGGGTGTGGAATGAGCAGCCAGCACAAGTGGTGAATGCGAGCTCAATTTCAACATTTAAGAGGTTTGTATACGTACCTGGATGGTAGTGGTATGGGATTGGGCAGTTTAAATAGTTCAGCACAAACTAGTTGGCCCAAAGGGCTTGTTTCTGTGTTGTAATTTTCTATGACTGTGAAAAGAACCTGAAATAATACAAAAATTCACTCTAAGTCCTTTTAACAGCTGTGTGGACCAACCATTCATCTCAGCAGGAATTTTTTATATGGTGTTAAAACTGTGGCACCTTAAGTTAATGATACAAGAAAATCCCAGTTGCACGTCAAGAAAGACTATTTGCGCGAGAGTGTTTCAGTTACTGTGGGGCCAGGTACCCATGTGGCTCAGCAGGAACAGGGAATAATACCAATGGAGAGAGTCAAACTGAGCCAAGGAACAGACTGGAGATGGCAGAAATGCCCCATTCTGATAGAGACAGGAAGAGCATCAGGGAATTGATGGTCATTCCAGATACCAGCACTGTGCCCAGTTAGAAGATGATTTCTCTGTCGAACTTGGGTTGAACCTCACTGTAACAGTGTGATACCAGAACAAACCTTGGCAACTCAAGTAATCTCATCTGAAATGTTGTCCTACACCCATTGATGGATTTTGTAAATCTTTTTACAGGTTAAAACGAGAAGTAATTTGTCTCCAGGAATCTCAAACACCAGTTTTGCTGTCTCTGTCTAGACATTTAAGAAGTGATTCAATCGACTATCCTTCCTGCTCAGACAGTGGGGAGGGATTCACTCGATCATCTGACAGACTGGCACAGTCGTCATTCTACACAGGAGAAAGGCCGTTCACCTGCTCAAACAGTGGGAATCGATTCACTCGGTCATCTCAATTGAAAGTACATCAGCAAGTTCACACTGGGCAAGGCCTTTCACCTGTTTTGTGTGTGAGAAAGGATTCAGTCAGTGGTCTCACCTGTGGACACACCAGTCTGTTCACACCGGGTAGATGCTGGTCATCTGCTGAATTTCTGGGAAAGGATTGACTCAGTCATTTGACCTAATGGCTCACCAGCATGTTTACACCGGGGAGTGGACGTTCACCTGCTCAGACTGTGGGAAGGGATTCACTCACTCTTCCACCCTACTGGTACATCAGCGAGTTCACACTGGGGAGAAGCCGTTCACCTGCTCAGTATGTGGGAAGAGATTCACTCGGTCATCCCACCTACAGAGTCATCAGCGAGTTCACACTGGGGAGAAGCCGTTCACCTGCTCAGTCTGTGGGAAGAGATTCACTCAGTCTTCCACCCTACTGTTACATCAGCGAGTTCACACTGGGGAGAAGCCGTTCACCTGCTTAGTCTGTCAGAAGAGATTCAGTCGGTCGTCCCACCTACAGTGTCATCAGCGAGTTCACACTGGGGAGAAGCCGTTCACCTGCTCAGAATGTGGGAAGAGATTCTCTGAGTCATCCCACCTACGGAGTCATCAGCGAGTTCACACTGGGGAGAAGCCGTTCACCTGCACAGAATGTGGGAAGGGATTCACTCAGTTATCCAACCTACAGAGTCATCAGCGAGTTCACACTGGGGAGAAGCCGTTCACCTGCTCAGTCTGTAGGAAGGGATTCACTCGGTCATGTGACCTACAGAGTCATCAACGAGTTCACACTGGGGAGAAGCCGTTTCCCTGCTCTGTATGTGGGAATAGATTCACTCGGTCATCCGACCTACAGATTCATCAGCGAGTTCACACTGGGGAGAAGCCGTTCGGCTGCTCAGTCTGTGGGAAGGGATTCACTCAGTCATCCAACCTACAGAGTCATCAGCGAGTTCACACTGGTGAGAAGCCGTTCACCTGCTCAGTCTGTGAGAAGAGATTCACTCACTCTTCTGCCCTAATGGTACATCAGCGAGTCCACACTGGGGAGAAACCGTTCACCTGCTCAGAATGTGGGAAGAGATTCACTCGATCATCCACCCTACAGAAACATCAGCGAGTTCACACTGGGGAGAAGCCATTCACCTGCAAAGAATGTGGGAAGGGATTCACTCAGTCATCCCAACTACTGGCACATCAGTCAGTTCACAATCGGGAGTGACCGTTGTTATGAATCCCTTGGTTTCATTTGCTGTGAGCTGTCATTTTAAGAGGGAGAGAGATTAAGGCGAATCAGTCTGTCTTGCATCTTGTTCACATCACTCACAGCTTGTTTAGTTTTAACCGAGGACACAGACACTCAGAGTCAGACAGAGATAAAGGAGGAAAAATGGAAGGTTCAAAACAAGGAAACGAGTGGCCAAGGGTCACTGTTTAGAACTTCCCTCTGCCCACAAGGTTGGGTTAATTATCGATTCAGCATACGTTGAATGTGTGGTTGTCACCTCGTTTGATCTATAGGAGTGGATCGGATTTGGGGTATCCTGTGAAGACCACTTATGTGTTAACCCTTGCCTGGGTGTGGTGTGGTAATTCACTTGAAGATGATACCCCTTGTGACAAGTCACTTTTGGTGATAATTCGTATGTGGATTTGGAACAACGATGGATAAATTCTACAGCAACTGTTCTCTTACCACCGTGTTTTACCACCGTGGAAACTGTGGAATTTGACATAATTGCCTTCTCTCAACATTTACCCTGGATTACAAATATCTCTCTCTCATCACCTATTCTGTGATTGAGCTGAACTTTCATACTTTACCGTCTCAAGACTCCAAGCCTTGTTTCCCCCGAGCTCAGTAGGGTGGGAGTTATATTTACACACATATATACACATACCACTGTTAACTATTGTTTATACAACATAGAACATAGAATAGTACAGCACAGTACAGGCCCTTCGGCCCACAATGTTGTGCCGACCCTCAAACCCTGCCTTCCATATAAGCCCCCACCTTAAATTCCTCCATATACCTGGCTAGTAGTCTCTTAAACTTCACGAGTGTATCTGCCTCCACCACTGACTCAGGCAGTGCATTCCACACACCAACCACTCTCTGAGTAAAAAACCTTCCTCTAATATCCCCCGTGAACTTCCCACCCCTTACCTTAAAGCCATGTCCTCTTGTATTGAGCAGTGGTGCCCTGGGGAAGAGGCGCTGGCTATCCACTCTATCTATTCCTCTTATTATCTTGTACACCTCTATCATGTCTCCTCTCATCCTCCTTCTCTCCAAAGAGTAAAGCCCTAGCTCCCTTAATCTCTGATCATAATGCATACTCTCTAAACCAGGCAGCATCCTGGTAAATCTCCTCTGTACCCTTTCCAATGCTTCCACATCCTTCCTATAGTGAGGTGACCAGAACTGGACACAGTGCTCCAAGTGTGGCCGAACCAGAGTTTTATAGAGCTGCATCATTACATCGCAACTCTTAAACTCTATCCCTCGACTTATGAAAGCTAACACCCCATAAGCTTTCTTAACTACCCTATCCACCTGTGAGGCAACTTTCAGGGATCTGTGGACATGTACCTCGAGATCCCTCTGCTCCTCCACACTACCAAGTATCCTGCCATTTACTTTGTACTCTGTCTTGGAGTTTGTCCTTCCAAAGTGTACCACCTCACACTTCTCCGGGTTGAACTCCATCTGCCACTTCTCAGCCCACTTCTGCATCCTATCAATGTCTCTCTGCAATCTTTGACAATCCTCTACACTATCTACAACACCACCAACCTTTGTGTCGTCTGCAAACTTGCCAACCCACCCTTCTACCCCAACCTCCAGGTTGTTAATAAAAATCATGAAAAGTAGAGGTCCCAGAACAGATCCTTGTGGGACACCAGTAGTCACAATCCTCCAATCTGAATGTACTCCTTCCACCACTACCTATCTTGCTTAAGTTATTATATTAGAAGTAGATACTAATAAAGATAGTGGTTTTAACATCAAAACCAGACTCCAGGTGTAGTCTATTGCTGCTGGTTCATTTTTAAAGTGTTAGGGTTCATAAAAAAATTGGGGCCTGCATCCTGGATATGAACAGATTTGGGGCCGTATAGATTACTTATCGATTTCATTGGTGAAATCCCTTTTGATTTACTTGTGTGTAGAAAATGAGAAGCAATGGATGTTGATACATGTCTGGAAGCGCCAACCTCTGAGGCATTAGAGGACGCCAGAAGGATTGAACTATTGAGTATTGCTAAAAGGTTAAAACTTGCTAAGATGAAATTGACAATGAGGAGGTCACAGATGCAGAGGATAATAGCTGAGTATTATGTATCTGAGGGTGTGTTTAAAGTGGAAGAGTTGGAGGTGTTTCCTGAAAGTAAACCTAGTGAGCTTGAGCTCCCGTACAAGTTAGAAAAAATAAAGATGGAGGTTGTGGAAAGGCAGAGGCAGTTTGAGGCAGGAAAACAGAGAGAAGAGGCAGAAAAACAGGGAGGAAGCAGAAAGGTAGACGATGTTCAAACTGAAAAAGATAGAGAGATTGCAGCAAAGAGGTCTAGCGTGAGACTCTGGTGATAAGTTTGAGGCCAGTCGGGAAGTTAAATTGGTACCCCCATTTGACGAGGCAGAGGTTGATAAATACTTTCAACATTTTGAGAAGGTTGCTCAGGGTTTAAAGTAGTGAAAAGAGGGTTGGCCCATTCTCTTACAAAGTGTAATTAAGGGGAAGGCTCAGTGAGCCTATTCTGCTTTGACAGTTGATGAAGCAGCTGATTATGACATAGTGAAACAGGCTGTGCTCAAAGCTTATTAGTTGGTCCCAGAAGCATACAGGCAAAAGTCTAGAAATTTGAGGAAATCTCTGAACTAGATTTATATGAAATTTGCTTATGAGAAGTTTGTGTTTTGACCGCTGGTGCACATATAAAAATGTAAATGATGATTTCAACAGCCTGAAAGAGTTGGTTTTAATTGAAGAATTCAAAAGATGCACCCTTGATTTAGATTTAGATGAAAAGGATGCTGCCACTTTGCAGGAGTCTGCTAGATTAGCAGATGAGTTTGCTTTAACTCATAACGTTAAGCTTACCCCGAATAAGAGCTTCCAAAAGAGTAGCAGGGATAACCAGGGTAAACCAGAAATTAAAGTTGGGATTAGTAATAAGGTAAGAATGAAGGGAAGCAGTTGAAGGAGAAATATTCTGGTCTCTCTTGTTACTATTGTCAGAAAGCTGGTCATGATGGCTAATTGTCCTGTCCTGAAGAAGAAAAAGGAAAAGGAGGCAGTCCCAAATGCCTGTGATCAGTATGTTGAAGCACCTATAAACCCACAGAGTTCTGAACATTTTGTTGCGGCTCAGTTAAGGACTGAGAGGTCTGACCAAGTTAAGAAGGGATTTGATCATTTTATGTCAGATGGGTTTGTAATAGTAATGGAAGGGTCAACCCCGGTACCAGTGAAAATTCTTCGAGATACTGGGGCTTCTCAGTCACTTATATTAGACAGCCTTCTAAAGTTTGGTGATGAGACTGACACTGGTGAGGTAAATCTTATTAAAGGCATTGGGGGTGGCATGGTTTCTGTGCCATTGCACAAGGTAACTTTACAGTCAGGGTTTGTTTCGGGACCTGTTAGGATCGGATTATGCTCCAGTTTACAGGTGGAAGCTGTTACTTTGCTGTTAGGGAATGACCTGGCAGATGGTAATGTTGTTCCTGCAGTGCAGTTGACAACTAAGCCAACCACTGACGACCCACAGATGGATTTTAACATTTATCCTTCCTGCACAGTAACTCGAAGTACGGCAAAAAAGTCTGCTAATGCAGACGGTTCTGTGCAGCATGATTCTGATACCCAAGATAGCCAAAATCGGGATTCAGGTTATGATGACTTGTCAGGGACTTTTCTGCCTTCATTGTTTCAACAGGATTCAGGTAGTAAGTCTGATGAGAAAGATTTATCCCTGTCTAGGAAGGAGTTTATAGCAGAACAGAACTGGGACCCTGAGTTTGAAGCTTTATAAGAAACATTTTTCTCAGATGATGAGATTAAGAAAATGACAGTAGGGTATTATCTCAAGGCTGGAGTGTTAATGAGGAAGTGGAGGCCACCTGCTATACCTGCGAGTGAGGAATGGGCAATTGTTCCTAAAGTTTATAGGACTGAAATTTTAACTTTGGCCCACACTATGCCCTTAGATGGCCATTATGGAGTGAATAAAACTGTAAACAGGATTATAAAGGAATTTTACTGGCCTAATTTGAGGAAAGGTGTTGTGACCTTTTGCAGAACCTGTCACACTTGTCAAGTTGTGGGTAAACCTAATCAGGTTACCCCAGTGGCCCCACTCCGGCCTATACCTGCATTCGGAGAACCCTGTTCCAAAGTTATAGTGGATTGTGTTGTCCCATTGCCAAAGACTAAAGCTGTCCATCAGTATTTGCTAACTATTATGTGTACTGCATCCAGATTCCCAGAGGCAATACCTCTCAGAAATATTAAAGCTAAAACTGTGGCGAAGGCTCTTAACAAGTTTTTTACTTTATTTGGCCTGCCTAAAGAAATCCAGTCTGATCAAGGAAGTAATTTTACATCTGGATTATTCCAGCAGGTAGTTTATGAACTGGGAGCTAAACAAATTACGTCGTCTGCGTACCATCCAGAATCACAAGGGGCTTTAGAAAGATTTAATTCTACTGTCAAAACAATGATAAAGACATACTGTGTTGAAAATGGAAAAGACTGGGATGAAGGAATACATTTGCTTTTGTTCACTGTAAAGGCTGATTTATACTTGTGCGTTCGGGATACGCCGTATCCTACACCGTAGGCCCAATTTAATTTTTGCGTAGCCCTACGCCGTAGCGAGCATGCGTAGCTGTGTCTGCATCGCTTTGCACTTCACCACCAAAATGCAAGTTGGCGGTGGGGTTTCTCTGACACTGTTGAACTTTTTCGTGAGAGACATGGACGAGGAAATGCATTTCAAATATTTTCCGATGTTGGCAGGTAGATTTGACGATTTGGTTCATTGTCTCCAACCATTTATTTCGCATCAGTGTACAGACATAGCGGAGAAAAGCAACCAGAAATGTGTAGGAGGAAATGCGATGCTACCAAGCGGACCAATCACAGTTGTTGCGCTCTGCGTCGCCGCGACGCGTGAGTTTTTAGAGGAGGTGCACGTCACCCTACGGCGTAAGGTACACCGTGGGTATGGCGTAGGGTACGTAGTGCCGATGGCGTACACTTGACGCACAAGTATAAATCAGGCTTAAGAGAGTTGGTACAGGAGTCACTGGGCTTTAGTCCATTTGAACTTGTATTTGGTCATAGAGTGAGGGGACCTTTGACCTTGTTAACGGAACAGTGGATTGATGGGGATGTACATGTTAACTTGTTAGACTATGTTTTGAAGTTCAAAGATAAACTACACCAAGCCTGTCGTCTAGCGAGACAAAACGTAAAGATTTCTCAAAACAAAATGAAGTGTTGGTTTGATAAGCAGACCAAAACAAAAGAAAATACATGGTGGGGGATAATGTGCTTGCCTTATCTCCAATGTTGACGAATCCACTTCAGGTGAAATTCAACGGACTGTATGAAATAGTCTCTCAAATTAATGATGTGAATTATGTTATTAAAACACATGACTGACGTAAGCTAACACAGGTGGTACACATCAATATGATAAAGCCTTATTCTGGCAAGCAGGCACCATCGGTGAGTGTTGTCAAACATATAAATCTGACAACCCTGAGAATGAAACAATTGACTCGTCGGAGACTTTTCACAAGCCAAACATGGTCCCAGTTAGGCTAATGAACTCGGTTGTTCTCGAAAACATTCAAAACAAGTTGGCTCATCTGCAGTCAAAGCAACAACAACAGCTGAAGGAATTAATTCTGAGGTTTAAAGTTTTATTTCCCAATGTTCCCAAGCAAACCACGGTCGCAGTACATGACGTAGATATTAGTCAAGCCAAACCGATTAAACAACACCCATGTCGCATGAACGTACAGAAGTGTAAATTGGCTGAGCAAGAAATTGAATATATGCTGAAAATGGTATTATTAGCCCTTCAACATCAAATTGGATTCACCCTGCATTATTCTGCCCAAACCTGATGGTAGTGTTAGATTTTGCACTGATTATAGGAAGGTAAATGCAGTAACAAAAACAGATGCCTATCCTATCCCTAGGGTGGATGATTGCATCGATAGGGTTGGAAAAGGTAATTTCTTACAAAGATTGATCTGTGAAAGTGTATTGGTGTGTTCCATTGACGGACTGAGGTAGAGAAATTTCTGCATTTGTTACACCTTCTGGGTTGTATGAATACAATGTTTTGTTGTTTGGAATGAAATATGCTCCAGGAACATTCCGGAGAATGATTGATTCTGTAATTCAAGGGTTAGGACACACAGATGCCAAATTGATGACTTAGTCACAGGGAGTGACACTTGGGAAGAGCATATCTCTGTAGTAGAAAAGCTGTTTGACAGGCTTTCCAGGGCCAATCTTACAGTTGACTTAGCTAAGAGTGAATTTGGCCATGCCACTGTGATCTATCTTGGCTGTGTTGTAGGTCAAGGCAAGTTGGCTCCTGTGCAGGCAAAATCCAGGCAATTTCTGAAGTTCCTATTCCGACTGTGTGACGAAGGCCCGTCACTGATTACAGACGTCTCAGGGCACACTCGGTAAAACACCCAAAGGGTCATCCACACACATTATTCCCCTCTGTTATTGTGGTGAGTGCACACGTCACAATAAATCAACAGTCACAATTTTACACTCATCCCCTGGTATGAAAAAAAGAAACACACTATGTCACAGTTTTATTATCTCAGGTCAATTTATTCATATTCATCTTTCCAGTAAGTGTTTTGCCGAAGTGTCATGATAATCTGACGTCTCTCTCCTCCACAGTCACTGGGTCTGAAACAGAGCTGCTGCATAGAGCTGTCTTATATAGAGGCAGCAGCAACCTGCACAGGTGTGCCGATGGTGGAGGATACCATCTTTACCTGGGACAAGGGTTATGTTACCTAATTACTCATCTTGTGGTAAAGTTTTGGGGTTTATACAAGTTACTTAACCGGGAAATGGTGAATCCTGTGATGAAGTCTATGTGTTTATTGTGAGAACTGGTGGTAGAGTTTCAGATTGTGTGAAATGGAAGATAATTGAGTTAATTAGCTTCAGGTTGGTCTAGGGGGATTGGCTTAGATGTTGTAAGCCTTGGGTTACCAAGGCTTTGGGTTCTTTTTTTGTTTAGTCTGAGGGTGGCTGTTAACCGGACAGGTGACAATTGCAAGCTGCATATATATATAGTTTTTTTTTTAATTTCTTGTTTTGATGTGGACATCCAAATTTTTGTTTCTCCACTATTTTTGTAAATAAAAGCACCTCAATCTATTTTTGCCACTCAAGCCATCTTGTTATTTTTCTTAGACAGTTGACCCACAGTTTTTGTGACAGACTGGTAAGAAGGCTCTTGGAAGGTTTCTGGGAATGGTTGGATATTATCGTAAGTTCTGTAAGAACTTTGCTGATATCGCTCTTCCTCTGACTAATCTCCTGAAGAAGGGTGAAAAGTTTGTTTGGACCGAGCCTTGTCAGGAAGCATTTGATCGATTGAAAGTTATTATTTAGGATTAGGCCAATCAATGTAGTGTCGTCAGGAAATTTAATGAACAGATTGGTGCTGTGGGTGGCGACACAAGTCATGGGTGCACAGAGAGTAAAGGAGGGGGCCAAGGAGACAACCCTGTGGGGCATGTGTGCTGAGGGTCAAAGAGACAGAGGTGAGGGAGCCCACTCTTACCACCTGCCGGAGATCTGACAGGAAGTCCAGGATCCAGCTGCACAAGGCAGGGAGAAGGCCGAGGTCTCTGAGCTTCTTGTCGATACTTCACGCCTTCGTATGGCTAAAGCTCTGCCCATGACTGCAAGGAACTGCAGAGAACTTTGGTCTCATCTGGAAACATCATAGAAACAAGCCTCCCCTCTATGGACTCTTCCTACACTTCCCCTGCCTCGGGAAAGCAGGCCGTGTACTCAAAGATGCCCACAACTTTGGACATTATTGCTGCAAACCCAATCCCCCATCGGGGAAGAGATACAAAAGCCTTAAAGTGCGTACCACCAGGCTCATGGACAGCTTCCTGTCTGTGGTTATAAGCCAAATGAATGGTCTCCAGTCCAATAAAATGGACTCAAACTCACAATGTAACTCGACGTGACCCTGCCCCATATGTCTATCTGCACTGCACTTTCTCTGCAGCCATAATGCTTTGTTACAGTTATTGTTTTGTCGTATATCAGCTCAATGTACTGTTGTAATGTATTGATCTGCGTGGATGGTACGTCAGGCAAGATTTTCACTGTAGCTCAGTACGTGATAAGAATAAGCAAATTCCCCATTTTAATTGTGTGGAACTATTTGACTGACTGGGTTGTTATTTTGGAAATTCTGGAGTGAAGCTTAACTAAACTGTACTAAACTATAACTAAACTTATGAAAAGCTCAGATAAATACAAAAGGCTAAATTCTCACATAAATGGGTCATACAGCCAGAAACATTGGCTGCCCTTCAGCAGGTAAAAACAGTGGAATGAGGCCTAATCCAAGGCCTCAGCCCAGTGGTTATGGTCTGAGGTCTGGGACGAGGTGAGAGTAAGCATTCGGCACGGACTAGAAGGGCCGAGATGGCCTGTTTCCATGCTGTAATTGTTATGTGGCTATATGGAAACATGCTGAAAATATTGCAGAATAAATCATTGTCCACCCACAACGAGAGGACGTGACAGATCCGGATCTCACTGACTTGTCTGAACCGGTAAAAGATGAAGGTACACAGACACGGAGAGCAGTGAATTACAGATGATGCAGACCTGTGGAAAAGCGTGAACAGGAAATGGGATCACATGACGGGTGGAGGGTCTCCCATCTGAACCGGTGACTCTGCTCCTCGCCCCTCACACGCTGCCCGACCCATCCGCTACAATTCCCACATTATTCCATATTTACACCAGATCTATTTTTACTTTTTCCCTCCAGATCTTCCCTGTCCCTTACCCTCCAGCCCCAGGTCACAGAGTCACAGGCTCGATTCCCATCCCGGTCCAACACACAATTCAGACCCAAACCGGAAATCTGCAGGTTTCATTTAAATCCATCCATGTTTATAAACACTCATTTCTATTCACATTCCTCCAGCCTCACTGGACAGGAACACTGAAACATCAAGTGAGAAACAGCAGGAGGTGGCCATTCAGCTCCTCTAAGATGATGGCTGCTCTCCCATCTCAGCCACATGTTTCTGCCCGATCCTCATTTCCTCGATACTTTCGGTCTCCACAGATCTGCCGGCCTCTGTTTTATGTGAGGACAATCACTGAGTCTTCACCACCCTCTGTGGTGGGGATTTACAGACATTCACCACCCTCGGAGTGGAGACATTTCCCCTCATCTCAGTCCCGGACAGTCCACCCCCTTTTTCAGAGACTGGGATCCCTGGTTCAGCCGGTAATGATGTTGTGCATTTCAATGTGTTCATCTCTCAGTCCTCGATTCTCCAAATGAAAGGGTTATCACATTTGATCTTTCTTCATATGATGACCCCACCACTCCGGGGATCAGTCTGGTGAATCTTCACTGCACTCTCCATAACAAATACTCTCTAACCTCTTTGTTAATCCTCTATGGAATTAATTTCCATCTTCTGCAGCCCCGTGTTGCCCCAACCACTCACCTCCCACCCCCGTCACTACTTCCACCTTCCCACCTCCCCCTCACCTGGACCCACCTCTCACTCCCCAGCTCTTGCCCCATCCCCACCCCTCACCTCTTTTCTCGGACTATTTCCCGTCCACTCTCAGTCCAGAGGGAGGGTCTCGGCCCGAAATGTTGACGGTCCATTTCCCTCCACAGATGCTGCCCGACCCACTGAGTTCCTCCGGCAGTTTGTTCTTTGGTCTGTGTGACCCGTGTTAGTGTGGGGAGCGGGATTTTACACCGTATTCCCGGTACAGTCTCAACAAAACACAAATAATTGTCACTTTGCCCGGACCATCGGCCCCGCTTGCAGGGCAACAGTCTGCCGGTGTTTGCCCCCCAATGTGGTGAATCGCCACCACCGTGGGCTCAGACATTTCCACAGATGAGCCCCTCCTGTCCCCACCGGGACAAACATCCTGTCCGCCCCCTCTCTCACCGTCTTCATCCTCTCCCTCCCCGGGGAACCGGCATCAAACCGACGGGCCGAGCGGTCTCCTCCTACCTCTCAGCGACACATCAGACTCCGGCCGCAGGAGACGCTTCACAAACGCCCCAACTTCCCTCGGAGGGAAATGGAAATAAATCAGAAAGCGGACATTTACTTTGACGGTTGTCCCGCCGTGACGGAAAGTTCGGGAGACGGAGTCATCGGGGGTAACGCCCTCTCGGCTGGTCCGCCTCCGCTATTGGCTTGAAGTAGTGATTGACATCGCTTCGGACCAATGGGAATAGCGCAGCGCGTGACTCCTCTGTTGACAGTGGTGGGGGAGGGGCTAGTCACGTGATTAGTAGCCCGGCCGTTTAAGCGACCAAGCTCGAGCTCACCAGCGCGCGGGGCACAAAAGGCCCCGGATGATCGGTTGAGGTGAGAAGGGGTCTCACCGGGCGGCGTTTTCAACACCGACTTCGGGTAGTTGCTGTGACTCCGGACTCCGTGACCCGCAATCCCGGGACAGTCCTGCTCTCTTCCCTCTCTCTCAGCCCCACCATCCGTACACGGGCCCCGGGGAGCTTCCGGCTGATGAGGGAATGGGAACCGATGGGTCTCTCAGACAGAGCTGAGCTCCAGCTGTCTAAATGCAAGGATCGGGAACTCGGAGAAAGGGATCAAAATCTTTTACATCAGCTGTTGTGAAAATCACCTTTGTTCTGCCTCCAGTCACAAACAAGAGAAAATCTGCAGATGCTGGAAATCCGAGCAACACACACAAATTGCTGGAGGAACTCAGCATTAGTACTCTTTTCCATAGATGCTGCCTGGCCTGCTGAGTTCCCCCAGCATTTTGTGTCTGTTGCTTGTTCCACCCCCTCTTGTTCTGGACTTTTCTACCCGTGAGAACATGTTTTGTCCCACTCTCTCTGGGTACATAATGATATCAAACACCTTTTCCCTGGGCAACAAGTAGCTTTCACATCACAAATGTGCCAGACTCCAATGAGACAGACTACTGCCCTTCCCTTCATATTCATTGGCATTGCCATCACTGAGTTCACCACCGTCAGTCACCTGGGGGAGGGTTCAGGGGAAATATTTATGTACAATACAGAAACTGGTGTTACCTGTGCGTATTCTGGCGATGCAAATTTTGCTGGAGAATTAGCAAGTGGGAAGAAGTGGAGTGATATTTGAAAATCTGACTTTTTTAAGTGTCATTTAGCAAGCAAATGACATATGGACAGTGCAAAAGCTCTGACAAGAAAATCCATCATTACCTGTTACAGGCCTGCAACTTAGGTTGTGTGAGAGTGTAGATGAACTTAAACAAACCCAGAGGAGATCAAAGTTCTTACAGACAGTCATTTGATAGCTGTTAAAATGAATACCTCTCTATATAAAATTCACTGTGCACATGTGGGAAAATTGCATAATACAAGCTTTATGTGCACACTGGTCATTACAAATTTGAGGGGAGATTGGTGGGAAGGTGGGAAGACCTCCAGTGTCCCTGATGCCATGACGTACATGATGTGCATCCAGCTGCAGCTTGTAACCCTGCACTTTAAGGAGTTGGAACTTGAAATGGATGAATTCTGGATCATCCAGGAGTTGGAGGGGGTGATAGACATGACATGAAGAGAGGTGAGTTACACCCAAGGTGCAGGACACAGGAAACTGGGTGAGAGTCAGGAAGGGGAATGAGGTTAAATAGCCATCACAGAGTACTGTTGTGTCCATCCCGCACAACAACAGGTGGACCACTTTAGAAACTGTTGAGATTACCTGGCAGAGAAAAATCAAAGGGGTGATAGGGGATTCGTTAGTTAGAGGAACAGAACAAGAGGGGACTAATATCCCAGTGGTAAGGCTCGCTAGTGCTAGTGTGGGGAGAGGGTGATGTGGTTAAAATAAGTTGTAGGGGAAATGGGAGCCAGAATGACAGAACAGATAGTGGAGAGGGTGAATTGAATGAAATTGACTTTATTGCATACGTCCTTCATATACATGAGGAGTAGAAATCTTTACATCTCCATCTAAATGTGCAATGTGTAATTTATAGTCATTTATAATAAATAGTTTGTACACAGGACAGTCAATATAACATAGAAATTCAATTGTATCAGCATGAATTAATCAGTCTGATGGCCTGGTGGAAGATGATGTCCCGGAGCCTGTTGGTCCTTTTGCTGTGGTACCGTTTCCTCGATGGTAGCAGCAGGAAGAGTTTGTGGTTGTGGTGAATTGCGTCCCCAATATCCTTTGGGCCCCTTTTACACACCTGTCTCTGTAAATGTCCTGAATAGTGGGAAGTTCACATCTACAGATGCGCTGGGCTGTCCGCACCACTTTCTGCAGGTTCCTGCGATTAAGGGAAGTACAGTTCCCATACCAGGCAGTGATGCAGCCAGTCAGGATGCTCTCAATTGTGTGTCCCTGTAGAAAGACCTTCGGATTTTGGGCCCCATCCCCAACTTCTTCAACCATCTGAGGTGAAAGAGGTGCTGCTGTGCTCTTTTTACAACACAGCCGGTATGTACAGACCATGTACATGAAAGATGGCAAATGGAGTTTAATGCTGGTAAGTGTGAGGTGCTACATTTTGGTAGGACTAATCAAAATAGGACATACATGGTAAATGGTAGGGCATTGAAGAATGCAGTAGAACAGAGGGATCTGGGAATAATGGTGCATCATTCCCTGAAGGTGGAATCTCATGTGGATAGGGTGGTGAAGAAAGCTTTTGGTTTGCTGGCCTTCATAAATCAGAGCATTGAGTATAGGAGTTGGGATGTAATGTTAAAATTGTACAAGGCATTGGTAAGGCCAAAATTGGAGTATTGTGTACAGTTCTGGTCACCGAATTACAGGAAAGATGTCAACAAAATAGAGAGAATACAGAGATTTACTAGAATGTTCCCTGGGTTTCAGCACCTCAGTTACAGAGAAAGGTTGAACAAGTTGGGTCTTTATTTTTTTGGGGACTTGACAGAGGTATTTAAAATTATGAGGGGGATAGATAGAGTTGATGTGTATAGGCTTTTTCCATTGAGAGTAGGTGAGATTCAAACAAGAGGACATGAGTTGAGAGTTAGGGGGCAGAAGTTTAGGGGTAACATGAGGGGAGTGGTAGAGTGTGGTAGCTGTGTAGAATGAGCTTCCAGTAGAAGTGGTAGAGGCAGGCTCGATATTGTCATTTAAAGTAAAATTGGATAGCTATATGGACAGGAAAGGAATGGAGGGTTATGGGCTGAGTGCAGGTCGGTGGGACTAGGTGAGAGTAAGCATTCAGCACGGACTAGAAGGGCCAAGATGTCCTGTTTCCATGCTGTAATTGTTATATGGTTATATGTGAGATCCTTGGTGATGTTTATGCTGAGGAACTTAAAGCTGTTCACCTTCTTAACCCCAGATCCATTGATGTCAATAGGGGTTAGCCTGTCTCCATTCCTCCTGTCGTCCATAATCAGCTCCTTTGTTTTTGTGACAAAGAGGGAGAGTTTGTTTTCTTGACACCAGTCAGATGTTGTTCAGACCTTAGACAGAGTCAGCAATCAAATGGTTGAGCATGGTGCGATGAATGTTCTGAGCTGTGTATATCACAATGCAAGAAGCATCGCAGGAAAGCCAGATGAGCTCAGGACAGGGAATTATGATATTGTAGCCATTGTTGGGACTTGGTTGCACCCAACGGTCTGATGAATTTAGAGGAATAAATTTGTTGAGAGATTGCACCATGCCACGATACAAAGGTTGTCCCAGTAAGTGATTTTAACTTTCCATATATTGACTGGGACTCCCATACTGTAAAAGGACTAGATGGGGTAGAGTTTGTCAAATGTGCCCTTAATCAGTATGTAGAATTCTTGACGTAGAAGTGTGCAATAAGCTGTTAGGAAATGATCCAGGGCTGGTGACAGAAATTAGTGATCATAATGCATGAGATTCACAGTAAATATGGACAAAGAGCGATCTGCACCACGGGTTGAGATTCTAAATTGGAGAAAGGTCAATTTTGATGGTATGAGAAAGGGTCTGACAAGTGTGGTTTGGGACAGGCTGCTTTCTGGCAAAGGAGTACTTGGTAAGTAGGAGGCCTTCAGAAGTGAAATTTTGAGGATGTAGAGTTTGTATATGCCTGCCAAAATAAAATTTGAAAAGTTACAGGTGCAGGGAACCTTGGTTTTCAAGAGATATTGAGGCCCGGGATATTTTGTTCCTCTAAATGCCTCAGACTGTTGGGTGCTACCAAGACCCATTAATGACTACAATATCATGATTCCACACCCTGAGCTCATTTGACTCTTTTTTAGTTGTCTGCTGTTGGTTTCTGAAAGTTTCCCAATAGTTTTTGGGTAAGTTATTGGAACATTTGTGCAGGAACCGGATATATACTGTAAGTATTTGGTTAGGTGTGGACTGATAAAAGATAGACAGCATGGCTTTGTGCACGGTAGGTCATGTCTAACCAATCTTATAGAGTCTCTCGAGGAAGTTATCAGGAAAGTGGATGAAGGCAAGGCAGTGGATGTTGTCTACATGGACTTTAGCAAGGCACTTAACAAAGTCTCATATGGGAGGTTGGTCAAGAAGGTTCAGTCACTCAGCATTCAAGATGAGATAGTAAATTGGATGAGACACTGACTTTGGGAGAAGCCAGAGTGTGGTAGCACATGGTTGCCTCTCTGACTAGAAGCCTGTGACTAGAAGCCTGTGACTAGTGGTGTGTCATGGGGATCAGTGCTGGATCTGTTGTTGTTTGTCATTTATATCAGTAATCTGGATGATAGTGTGGTTAACTGGATCAGCAAATTTGAGAATGACACCAAGATTGTTGGTGTAGTGGACAGCGAGGAAGACTATCATGACTTGCAGTGTGATCTGGACCAGCTGGGAAAATGGTTTGAGAAGCGGAAAATTGAATTTAATGCAGACAAGTGCGAGTTGTTGCACTTTGGTATGACCTACCAGGGCAGGTTTTTCACAGTGACTGGTCGGGCACAGAGGACTGTTGTAGAAGAAAGGGACCTGGGAGTACAAGTCCTTAGTTCACAGAAAGTGGTGTCACAGTAAGATAGAGACGGAAAGCAGGATTTCAGTCCATTGGCCTTTGTGAACCAAAGTACTGACAACAATAGATGGATGTTATGTTGACTTGTATAAGACATTGGTGAGGCCTAATTTGAAGTATTGTGTGCAGTTTTGGTCACCTACTTACAGGAAAGATGTAAAAGATGTTGAAAGTGTTGTGAGAAAATTCACAAGGATGTTACCAGGTCTGGAGGACTTGGGTTATAAGGAAAGATTGAACAGGTCAGGAATTTATTCCTTGGAATGTGGAAGACTGAGGGGAGATTTGTTTGTGATAGAGGGGCGTAGACAGGGTAAAAGCAAGCTGACTTTCTCCACTGGGATTGGGTGGGACTACAACTAGAGGACATGGGTTAAGGGTGAAAGGTGAAACGTTAAGGGGAACATTAGGGGAAACTTCTTCACACAGATGGTCATCCGGGTGTGGAATGAGCAGCCAGCACAAGTGGTGAATGCGAGCTCAATTTCAACATTTAAGAGGTTTGCACAGGTACCTGGATGGTAGGGGTATGGGAGTGGGCAGTTTAAATAGTTCAGCACAACCCAGATGGCCCAAAGGGCCTGTTTCTGTGCTGTAATTTTCTGTGACTGTGACAAGAACCTGAAATAATACAAAAATTCACTCTACGTCCTTTTCACGGCTGTGCGGACCAACCATTCATCTCAGCAGGAATTTTTTATATGGCGTTAAAACTGTGGCACTTTTAAGTTAATAATGCATAAAAGAAAATCCTTGCTGCACGTCAAGAAAGACTATTTGTGTGAGACTGTTTCAGTTACTGTGGGGCCAGGCACCCATGCTGCTCAGCAGGAACAGGGAATAATAACAATGGAGAGAGTCAAACTGAGCCAAGTCACAGATTGGAGACGGCAGAAATGCCCCATTCTGATAGAGACAGGAAGAGCATCAAGGAATTGATGGTCATTCCAGATACCAGCACTGTGACCAGTCAGAAGATGATTTCTTTGTCGAACTTGGGTTGAACCTCATTGTAACAGTGTGATACCAGATCAAACCTTGGCAACTCAAGTAATCTCATCTGAAATGTTGTCCTACACCCACTGATGGATTTTGATGATCTTTTTACAGGTTAAAAATAAGAAGGAATTTTTCTCCAGGAATTGCAAACAGCACGCCAGTTTTGCTGTCTCTGTCTAGATATTTAAGAAGTGGAGCAAGGGATTCAATCGACCATCCTTCCTGGTCAGACTGTTGGGAGGGATTCACTCGGTCATCTGACTGACTGGCACACCCGTCATTTTACACAGTGGGAATGGATTCCATCGGTCATCTCAACTGAAGGTACATCAGCAAGTTCACACTGGACAAGGCCATTCATCTGTTCTGTGTGTGAGAAGGGACTCAGTCAGTCTTCCCACCTGTGGACACACCAGTCAGTTCACACTGGGCAGAGGCTGGTCATCTGCTGAAATTCTGGGAAAGGATTCACTTAGTTATCTGACCTAATGGCTCACCAGTGAGTTCACACCAGGGAGAAGCCGTTCACCTGCTCAGACTCTGGGAAGGGATTCAGTTGGTCATCTAACCTAATGGCTCACCAGCGAGTTCACACTGGGCAGAAGCCGTTCACCTGCTCAGACTGTGGGAAGAGATTCACTGAGTCATCCACCCTACAGAGACACCAGCAAGTTCACACTGGGGAGAAGCCATTCACCTGCTCAGACTGTGGGAAGAGATTCACTGAGTCATCCCACCTACGGGTACATCAGCGTGTTCACACTGGGGAGAAGCCTTTCACGTGCTCAGAATGTGGGAAGAGATTCACTCAGTTATCCCACCTACAGAGTCATCAGCGAGTTCACACCGGGGAGAAGTCGTTCAACTGCTCAGTCTGTGGGAAGGGATTCACTCACTCATCCAGCCTACAGAGACATCAGCAAGTTCACACTGGGGAGAAGCCGTTCACCTGCTTAGAATGTGGGAAGGAATTCACTCAGTCATCCCACCTACAGAGTCATCAGCGAGTTCACACTGGGGAGAAGCCGTTCACCTGCTCAGAATGTGGGAAGGGATTCACTCAGTTATCCCACCTACAGAGACATCAGCGTGTTCACACTGGGGAGAAGCCGTTCACCTGCTCAGTCTGTGGGAAAAGATTCACTGAGTCATCCCAACTACGGAGACATCAACGAGTTCACACTGGGAAGAAGCCATTCACCTGCTCAGACTGTGGGAAGAGATTCACTGAGTCATCCACCCAACAGAGACACCAGCGAGTTCACACTGGGGAGAAGCCATTCACCTGCTCAGACTGTGGGAAGAGATTCACTGAGTCATCCCACCTACGGGTACATCAGCGTGTTCACACTGGGGAGAAGCCTTTCACCTGCTCAGAATGTGGGAAGAGATTCACTCAGTTATCCCACCTACAGAGTCATCAGCGAGTTCACACCGGGGAGAAGTCGTTCAACTGCTCAGTCTGTGGGAAGGGATTCACTCACTCATCCAGCCTACAGAGACATCAGCAAGTTCACACTGGGGAGAAGCCGTTCACCTGCTTAGAATGTGGGAAGGGATTCACTCAGTCATCCCACCTACAGAGCCATCAGCGAGTTCACACTGGGGAGAAGCCGTTCACCTGCTTAGAATGTGGGAAGGGATTCACTCAGTTATCCCACCTACAGAGACATCAGCGTGTTCACACTGGGGAGAAGCCGTTCACTTGCTCAGTCTGTGGGAAAAGATTCACTGAGTCATCCCAACTACTGAGACATCAACGAGTTCACACTGGGAAGAAGCCATTCACCTGCTCAGTCTGTGGGAAGAGATTCACTCAGTTATCCCACCTAAAGAGTCATCAGCGAGTTCACACTGGGGAGAAGCCATTCACATGCTTAGAATGTGAGAAGCGATTCACTCACTCATCCACCCTACAGAGACATCAGCGAGTTCACACTGGGGAGAAGCCATTCACCTGCTCAGTCTGTGGGAAGGGATTCACTCAGTTGTCCCAACTACAGAGTCATCAGCGAGTTTACGCTGGGGAGAAGCCGTTCACCTGCTTAGAATGTGGGAAAGGATTCACTCAGTCATTCAAACTACTGGCACACCAGTCAGTTCACAGTGGGGAGTGGCCATTCTCCTGCTCAGAATGTGGGAAAGGATTCAGTCAGTCGTCCAAACTAATCGCACACCAATCAGTTCACACTGGAGAGAGACCACTCACCTGCTCAGACTGTGGGAAGGGATTCACTCGGTCATCCCAACTACTGGCACACCAGTCAGTTCACACCGGGGAGAGGCCATTCACATGCTCAGTCTGTGAGAAGAGATTCACTCAGTCATCCTACCTACAGATTCATCAGCGAGTTCATACTGGGGAGAAACCGTTCACCTGCTCAGAATGTGGGAAGAGATTCACTCAGTCATCCACCCTACAGAGACATCAGCAAGTTCACACTGGGGAGAAGCCGTTCACCTGCTCAGTCTGTGGGAAGAGATTCACTCAGTTATCCCACCTACAGAGTCATCAGCGAGTTCACACTAGGGAGAAGCCGTTCACCTGCTCAGAATGTGGGAAAGGATTCACTCGGTCATCCGAACTACTGGCACACCAGTCAGTTCACAATGGGGAGTTACTGTTGTTCTGAATCACAAGGTTTCGTTTGCTGTGGACTGTCATTTTAAGAGCGAGAGAGAGAGATTAAGAAAGTGAATCAGTCTGACTTTCAGCTTGTTCACATCACTCACAGCTTGTTTAATTTTAACTGAGGACACAGACACTCAGATTCAGATGGAGACAAAGGCGGAAAAGTGGAAGGATCGAAACCAGGGAACTAGTGGCCAAGGGTCATTGTTTCGAACTTTCCTATGCCGACAAGGGTGGGTTAATTATCAACTCAGCATACATCGAACGTGTGGTTGTCACCTCGTTTGATCAATAGGAGTGGATCTGATTTGGGGTATCCTGTGGAGTACAGTTCCCATACCAGGCAGTGATGCAGCCAGTCAGGATGCTCTCAATTGTGTCATAGAAACATAGAAACATAGAAAATAGGTGCAGGAGTAGGCCATTCGGTCCTTCGAGCCTGCACCGCCATTTATTATGATCATGGCTGATCATCCAACTCAGAACACCGCCCCAGCCTTCCCTCCATACCCCCTGACCCCCGTAGCCACAAGGGCCATATCTAACTCCCTCTTAAATATAGCCAATGAACTGGCCTCAACTGTTTCCTGTGGCAGAGAATTCCACAGATTCACCACTCTCTGTGTCCCTGTAGAAAGACCTTCGGATTTTGGGCCCCATCCCCAGCTTCTTCAACTATCTGAGTTGAAAGAGGTGCTGCTGTGCTCTTTTTACAACACAGCCGGTATGTACAGACCATGTACATGAAAGATGGCAAATGGAGTTTAATGCTGGTAAGTGTGAGGTGCTACATTTTGGTAGGACTAATCAAAATAGGACATACATGGTAAATGGTAGGGCATTGAAGAATGCAGTAGAACAGAGGGATCTGGGAATAATGGTGCATCATTCCCTGAAGGTGGAATCTCATGTGGATAGGGTGGTGAAGAAAGCTTTTGGTATGCTGGCCTTCATAAATCAGAGCATTGAGTATAGGAGCTGGGATGTAATGTTAAAATTGTACAAGGCATTGGTAAGGCCAAATTTGGAGTATTGTGTACAGTTCTGGTCACCGAATAATAGGAAAGATGTCAACAAAATAGAGAGAGGACAGAGATTTACTAGAATGTTACCTGGGTTTCAGCACCTCAGTTACAGAGAAAGGTTGAACAAGTTGGGTCTTTATTTTTTTGGAGCGTAGAAGGTTGAGGGGGTCTTGACAGTGGAATTTAAAATTATGAGGGGGATGGATAGAGTTGACGTGTATAGGCTTTTTTCATTGAGAGTAGGTGAGATTCAAACAAGAGGACATGAGTTGAGTGTTAGGGGGCAGAAGTTTAGGGGTAACATGAGGAGAACTTCTTTACTCAGAGAGTGGTAGTTGTGTGGAATGAGCTTCCAGCAGAAGTGGTAGAGGCAGGCTCGATATTGTCATTTAAAGTAAAATTGGATAGCTATATGGACAGGAAAGGAATGGAGGGTTATGGGCTGAATGCAGGTTGGTGGGACTAGGTGAGAGTAAGCATTCAGCATGGACTAGAAGGGCTGAGATGGCCTGTTTCCATGCTGTAATTGTTATATGGTTATATGTGAGATCCTTGGTGATGTTTATGCTGAGGAACTTAAAGCTGTTCACCTTCTTAACCCCAGATCCATTGATGTCACTAGAGGTTAGCCTGTCTCCATTCCTCCTGTCATCCACAATCAGCTCATTTGTTTTTGTGACAATGAGAGAGAGTTTGTTTTCTTGACACCAGTCAGATGTTGTTCAGACCTCAGACGGAGTCAGCAATCAAATGGTTGAGCATGGTGCGATGAATGTGCTGAGCTGTGTGTATCACAATGCAAGAAGCATCGTAGGAAATCCAGATGAGCTCTTGGACAGGGAATTATGATATTGTAGCCATTATTGGGACTTGGTTGCACCAAACAGTCTGAGGGATTTAGAGGAACAAATTTGTAGAGAGATTGCAGACCATGACAAGGAACAAAAGTGTGATTTTAACTTTCCATATATTGACTGGGACTCCCATACTGTAAAAGGACTCAAGGGGGTAGAGTTTGTCAAATGTGCCCTTAATCAGTTTGTAGAATTCCTGACGTAGAAGTGTGCGATGAGCTGTTAGGAAATGTTCCAGGGCTGGTGACAGAAATTAGTGATCATAATGCAATGAGATTCAAAGTAACTACGGAAAACGAGAGGTGTGCACCACGGGTTGAGATTCTAAATTGGAGAAAGGTCTATTTTGATGGTATCAGAAAGGATCCGACAAGTGTGGTTTGGGACAGTCTGTTTTCTGGCAAAGGAGTACTTGGTAAGTGGGAGGCCTTCAGAAGTGAAAATTTGAGGGTGTCTAGTTTGTATATGCCTGTCAAGATAAAAGTTGAAAGGTAACTGGCACAGGGAACCTTGGATATTTTGTTCCTCCAAATGCGTCAGAATGTTGGGTGCTACCAAGGTTCATTGATGACTACAATATCAAAATTCCACCCCCGAGCTGATCCAACTTTTTTTAAGTTGTCTTCTGTGGTTTCTAAAAGCTTCCCAATAGTTTTTGCTTTTTTGTTTGCCCTCTCTTTGGCTTTTATGTTGGCTTTGTCTTCTCATTTCATCCACAGTTGTGTCCTCCTGCGTTTCCAATGCTTCCACTTCTTTGCGATGTATCTATCACTCAGCTCCCGAATTGCTCCCAGAAACTCCAGCCATTGCTGCTCCATTGTCACTCCTACCTTTTCCCTTCCAAACAAGTTTGGCCAGCTTCTCTGTCATAGAAACATGGAGAAGTTCAAACGGAAACAGACTATTTGGCCCATCTAGTCAATGCCGAAAAAAGCTTTAAGCTGTCCAATGCAACTACCTGCACTGGGACCATCGCCCTCCATACCCCCACCATCCAGGACCCATCCAAACTTCTTCTAAATGGCGAAACCGAGCTCATATTCACTACTTGCGCTGACATCTCATTCCACACTCTCACGACCATTTCAGTAAAGAGCTTTTCCAAATGTTCCCGTTAAATTTTCACCTTCCCCACTTACCCATGACATCTGGTTGTCATCCCACCCAACCTCAGTGGAAAAAGCTGCTTGCATTTACCCTATCTATACCCTCATAATTTTGTATACTTCCAACAAATTCTCAAAGCAATGTATAATTTCCTTGTTTATGTTTAGAGCCTTTTTTAGGTGTATGAAATGATGAGGGGCATTGATCATGTGGGTAGCCAGAGGTTTTTCCCAGGGCTGAAATGGCTAACACGAGGGGAGATAGTTTTAAGGTGCTTGGAAATAGATACCGAGGGGATGTCAGGGGTAAGTTTTTTACACAGAGAGTGGTGGGTGCGTGGAATGCACTGCCGGCTATTCGTGTGAGAGTGTTTCAGTTACTGTGGGGACAGGAACCCATGCAGCTCAGTGGGAACAGGGAATAATACCAGCGCAGAGAGTCAAACTGAGCTGGGTCACAGATCGGAGATGGCAGAGAGGTCCAATTCTTATAGAGACAGGAAGAGCATCAGAGAATTTGATGGTCATTCCAGGTAACAGCACTGTGCCCAGTTAGAAGATGATTTCTCTCTCTGACTTGGGTAACAGTGAAGTTGAACAGAGTGATCCCAGATCACATGTTGACAACTCAAGTGACCTCATCTGAGATATTGTCCGACACCCATTGATGGATTTTGTAAATATTTTTACAGGTTAAACATGACAAGGAATTTGTCTACTGGAATCTCGAACACAACATGCCAGTTTTGCTGTCTCTGTCCAGATAATTTAAGAAGAGGAGCAAGGGATTCACTCGATCATCCTTCCTACTCAGACTGTGAGGAGGGATTCACTCGGTCATCTGACCGACTGGCACACCCATCATTTTACACAGTGGGGGTTGGAGGGAACCGATTCACTGAGCAAACAGTGGGAATGGATTCAGTCGGTCATTTTAACTGAAGGTACATCAGCAAGTTCACACCGGACAAGGCCATTCACCTGCTCTGTGTGTGAGAAGGGATTCAGTTGGTCATCCCACCTGTGGACACACCGGTCAGTTCACACTGGGCAGAGGCTGGTCATCTGCTGAATTTGTGGGGAAGGATTCACTCGGTCATCTGACCTAATGGCTCACCAGCGAGTTCATACTGGAGACCGGCCGTTCACCTGCTCAGACTGCGGGAAGGGATTCACTCGATTATCCCAACTGAAGGTACATCAGCGAGTTCACACTGGAGAGAGGCTGTTCACTTGCTCAGTGTGTGGGAAGGGATTCACTCGGTCATCCACCCTACTGACACATCAGTCAGTTCACACTGGGGAGAGGCCATTCACCTGCTCAAACTGTGGGAAGGGATTCATTTCCTCATCCCACCTGAAGGTACATCGGCGAGTTCACACTGGGGAGAGGCCATTCAGCTGCTCAAACTGTGGGAAGGGATTCACTTCCTCATCCCAACTGAAGGAACATCAGCGAGTTCACACTGGGGAGCGGCCGTTCATCTGCACGAACTGTGGGAAGGGATTCACTCGATCATCCAGTCTGAAGGTACATCAGCGAGTTCACACTGGGGAGAGGCTGTTCACCTGCTCAAACTGCGGGAAGGGATTCAGTCAGTCATCTGAACTGAAGGTACATCGGCAAGTTCACACTGGAGAGAGGCCGTTCACTTGCTCAGTGTGTGGGAAGGGATTCACTCAGTCAGCCAACCTACTGTCACATCAGTTAGTTCACACTGGGGAGAGACCGTTCACCTGCTCAAACTGTGGGAAGGGATTCACTTCCTCATCCCAACTGAAGGTACATCGGCGAGTTCACACTGGGGAGAAGCCGTTCATCTGCTCGGACTGTGGGAAGGGATTCACTCAGTCATCTCAACTGAAGGTACATCGGCGAGTTCACACTGGGGAGAGGCCGTTCATCTGCTCGGACTGTGGGAAGGGATTCTCTCAATCATCCAAACTGAAGGTACATCAGCGAGTTCACACTGGGGAGAGGCCGTTCACCTGCTCTGACTGTGGGAAGGGATTTACTCGATCATCCCAACTGAAGATACATCAGCGAGTTCACACTGGAGGGAGGCCATTCACCTGCTCAGACTGTGGGAGGCGATTCACTCGGTCATCCTTCCTACTGACACATCAGTCAGTTCACACTGGGGAGAGGCCATTCACCTGCTTGGACTGTGGGAAGGGATTCACTTGCTCATCCCACCTGAAGGTACATCAGCGAGTTCACACTGGGGAGAGGCCATTCACCTGCTCGGACTGTGGGGAGGGATTCACTTGCTCATCGCAACTGAAGATACATCAGCGAGTTCACACTGGGGAGAAGCCATTCACCTGCTCAGACTGTGGGAAGGGATTCACTCGGTCATCCCCCCTAATGACGCACCAGCGAGTTCACAGTGGGGAGCGGCCATTCACCTGCTCAGACTGTGGGAAGGGATTCATTCAGTTATCTCAACTGAAGATACATCAGCGAGTTCACACTGGAGAGAGGCCATTCACCTGCTCAGAGTGTGGAAAGGGATTCACTTCGTCCTCTCAACTACTGGGCCACCAGCGAGTTCACACTGGAGAGAGGCCATTCACCTGCTCAGTGTGTGGGAAGGGATTCACTCGGTTGTCTCATCTTCAGAGACACCAGCGTGTTCACACAGGGGAGAGGTCGTTCACCTGCTCAGTGTGTGGGAAGAGATTCAGTCGGTCATCCAGCCTACAGAGACACCAGCAAGTTCACACTGGGTAGAGGCTGATCACCTGCTCGGACTTTGGGAAGAGATTCTCTCAGCCATCGCCACCAAATGTCCATCATTGAGTTCACACTGGGGAGAGGCCGTTCACCTGCTGGGAATGTGTGAAGCAATTCGCTCAGTCATCTAACCTTATGTAACTCTCGTTTCAGCTAGCAGCTTAATATAGGGGGTGATAGCCCCCCAGCCTGGCCAAATTTAAGAAAGATCATTTAGGTGGATGCTGCACGATGTGTCCCCTGTTACAAATCAGTACCCCAAAATAACAAACGATACATAATATGCGATTAAACGATTGGGCTTTGTAGTTCTTTCTTTGACTATAGGGCGAGTAAAAAAAAATAATGAAGAAGAAAAAGAGCCCACTCTGTCCATTCATGTCTTCTCATCTCTCCCCAGCAAAATACAGTGAAAATCTCTCTTCCAGACTCACAAGAAAGAACAACATTTCTCTCATTGGATAGCCCTGCACTCCAAAACCCTGTTATCTCTAGTCATAACCTAAACATTACTGCTACAGAGAAACCATTACCTCAGCAGTGATACATTGCAGAGAGGCCATTCCATTAGCAGTGAAACCTTACAGCATGTTACACTTGTGACACCCTACCGGGTTCACACTGAGGAGAAAGTTTTAATAAGCTGCATGCTGGATATTTGTCCATCACCGTTGCTGAATGCAATTTCGAGAGTGACTGTCGGTGCTGAACTCTGCAATTATTGCTGCTGCTCACCACACCCAGTCTGCACCCTGGTCACTGGGCATGGGAGCAGTTTCCTCTGCTGCATATTCACCTTTAATGGGACTGGAGTGGAGAGCGGCCAGTGAAGGAGTGGAGCTTTGAGGCTTTGGCTCGAGATGTTTCGGCGAGCAGCGGCAGAGGATGAGCTTGCTCCCAGTAAGGTAAGGCTGGGTATGTTCCTTTAATTATTTTGATTAACTTAGGAGTTGGTAATGCAGGCAGTAGATAGGGCAGTCCAGTGCTCCGATTGTAGGATGTGGGAAGTGAGGGACAGCACAATTGTCTCTGATGACTAAACCTCAGGGATCTGTACTGGGTCCAATGTTGTTTGTCATATATATTAATGATCTGGATGATGGGGTGGTAAATTGGATTAGTAAGTATGCAGACGATACTAAGATAGGTGGAGTTGTGGATCATGAAGAAGGTTTTCAAAGCTTGCAGAGAGATTTAGACCACTTAGAAGAGTGGGCTGAAAGATGGCTGATGGAGTTTAATGCTGATAAATGTGAGGTGCTACATTTTGGTGGGGCTAATCAAAATAGGACATACATGGTAAATGGTTGGGCATTGAAGAATGCTGTAGAACAGAAGGATCTGGGAATAATGGTGCATAGTTCCCTGAAGGTGGAGTCTCATGTGGATAGGGTGGTGAAGAAAGCTTTTGGTATGCTGACCTTTATAAATCAGAGCATTTAGTACAGGAGTTGGGATGTTATGTTGAAACTGTATGAGGCATTGGTAAGGCCAAATTTGGAGTATTGTGTACAGTTCTGGTCACCAAATTATAGGAAAGATGTCAATAACATTGAGAGAGTACAGAGGAGATTTACTAAAATGTTGCCTGGGTTTCATCTCCTAAGTTACAGAGAAAGGTTGCATAAGTTAGGTCTTTATTCTTTGGAGCGTAGAAGGTTGATGGGGGACTTGATAGAGGTATTTAAAATTATGAGGGGGATATATAGAGTTGTCATGGATAGGCTTCTTGAGAGTGGGGGAGGTTCAAACAAGAGGACATGAGATGAGAGTTAAAGGGTAAAAGTTTAGGGGTAACATGAGGGGAACTTCTTTACTCAGAGAGTGGTAGCTGTGTGGAACGAGCTTCCAGCAGAAGTGGTTGAGGCAAGTTCGATGTTGTCGTTTAAAGTTAAATTGGATAGATATATGGACAGGAAAGGAATGGAGGGTTGTGGGCTGAGTGCAGGTTGGTGGGACTAAGTGAGAGTAAGAGTTCGGCATGGACTAGAAGGGCCGAGATGGTGCCTGTTTCCGTGCTGTAATTGTTATATGGTTATATGGTTAAACCTGCAAGAGGTGCATCCAGCTACAGGTCTTGTCAATCCGAGTTAGGGAACTGGAGCTGGAGCTGGATGAACTTCGGACCATTCGGGGGGCGGAGGCAGTAATAGACTGGAGTTGCAGGGAGACAGTCAGGAGACAGGTAACTGGGTGACTGTCAGGAGAGGGAAGGGGAATAGACAGAAAGAGCAGAGCACCCCTAGTGGCCGTTCCCATCAACAATAAGCGTACCATTTTGGATACTGTTGGTGGGGACAACCTGCCATGGACAAGTTGTAGTGGTTGTGTGTCTGGCACCGAGACTGAACTCTCAGCTCAGAAAGGAAGGAGGGAAAAGAGAAGAGCAGTAGTGGTTCTGTGGGAAAGATCGAGAATCCTGGATGGTCTGTTGCCTCCCTGGTGCCAGGGTCCACGATATCTCGGATGGAGTTCTCGGTATTCTCAGGAGAGAGGGTGAGCAGCCAGATGTGGTGGTCCATGTGGAGACCAATGACATAGATAGGAGTAGGGATCAGGTCCTGAAGAAGGAATATAGGGAGTTAGGGGAAAAAGTTAAAAAGCAGGACCTCAAGGGTGGTAATCTCAGGATTGCTGCCTGTGCCACGAGACAGAGAGGGTAGGAATTGGAAGTCATGGCAGTTGAATGTGTGGCTGAAGAGTTGGTGCAGGGGGCAGGGGTTCAGATTTCTGGATCATTGGGATCTCTTCTGGGGAAGGTCTGACCTGTACAACAAGGACGGGCTGCACCTGAACTGGAAAGGGACCAATATCCTGGTGGGCAGGTTTGCTGGAGCTGTTGGGGAGGGTTTAAACTAGTTTGTCAGGGGGGTGGGAATCAGAATGTGAGTGCAGAGATGAGGGTAGAAGGAGAAGGGTATGATGCTGTGTGTTCTGAGTTGGTGAGGAAGGACAGGCAGGGGACAAAACATACATGTAGCCAGTTTGAGGGGTTGAAGTGTGTCTATTTCAACGCTGGGAGTATTAGGAATAAAGGGGATGAACTTAGAGCATGGATCAGTACATGGAACTACGATGTTGTGGCCATTGCTGAAACTTGGCTGGAGGAAGGGCAGGATTGGCTGATGCAGGTACCGGGGTTTAGGTGTTTTAAAGGAATAGGATGGGAGGTAGAAAAGGGGGAGGGAGTAACATTACTGGTCAGGGATAGTATCACGGCTGTAGAAAGGGAGGATGCTGCAGAGGGAGTGTCCACTGAGTCAGTGTGGGTGGAAGTCAAAAATAGGAAGGGATCAATCACTGTGCCGGGAGTGGTCTATAGGCCCCCAAATAGCCCTCGGGACATCAAGAAGCAGATAAGCAGGCAGATTTTAGAATGGTGCAGGAAATACAGGGTTGTATAGTTATGGGTGATTTCAACTTCCCTCATATTGACTGGCACCTCCTGACTGCAAGGGGGATAGATGGGGCTGAATTTGTCAGGGGTGTTCAAGAAGGATTCCTGACACAGTATGTGGACCGTTCGACGAGAGGAGAGGCCATACTGGATCTAGTTCTGGGTAATGAACCTGGTCAGGTGGCAGACATCTTGGTGGGGGAGCATTTTGGTGAGAGTGACCACAACTCACTTAGCCTCAGCATAGCTATGGAAAAGGATAAAAACAGACAAAATGGGAAAGTGCTTAACTGGAGAAGGGCTAACTATGAATGGATGAGGCAGGAACTAGTGAGAGTAAATTGGAAACAGGTGTTGAAAGGTGAAAGCACAGAAGTAATGTGGAGGAAGTTTAGGGACAACTTGTGCTGGGTTCAGGATAGGTTTGTCCTACTGAGGCAAGGAAAAAATGGTCGGAAAAGGGAACCGTGGCTGACGAAACACGCGAGGCAACTCGTCAAGTGGAAGAAGGAAGCAGATGTTAGATATAAGAAGCAGTCAGAGCCCTGTTGGCCGCTTTTCGATTGCTCCTACCCTGTTTACTTAATTGTCTCCTACCAGTCTTTTTTTTTGAAACCTTATTATAAAACTTCAATACTGCTTTACTGTGGCTGGGAAAAGAACCAAAGCGTTTGCAAAAGAAAGAGAAACAGAAGATGAATCCGCAGTCACTTTGGATTCAATCAGTGACTTCCTTAAACGGCAAAAGTAGGAATTCTGTGAAGAGTTTCAACAGCTTAACAGCAAATTGGATACAATTCAGCGAACTTTATTTGAGCATGAGAACCAAATTCAGGAGAATACTGTGAGGCTGAGGACGTTGAAGATACAATTAAACTCTGCAAAGAGTTATCTTTATCCAATGATAAAATGCTGAGAAGGATCATCAGATCGAAAATAGAAATAGGAGAAGTAACTTGCGAATCCTGGGTCTTGAAAAATCAATTGAAGGCGCTGACCCTACGAAGTTTTTTTGCAAACTTTCTGAAGCAGCTTTTTCCTGCTTTATTCACTTCCGAGCCGAAGCTCGATGGAGCTTTTTGCTCTCTGACTTTGAAGCCATTGTCCTTGGCAGTGAAACCCAGATCGGTCAGACTAGCCTTTCATGAATTTCGTATTAAGAACCTTTTAATTCACCATACCCGGAGACAAGGAATGATCGATTTCCAAAATTACAAGGTTAGATTTGTGGAAGACTATTCACCTGAAGTTTTGGCTGATCGCATGAAATATAAAGAAGTTATGTCGGAATTTTATGATAAAGGGTATAAACCATCTCTTCAGTTCCCCGCACGTCTGAGTATTGTTTTGAAGAACGGATTGCGAAAAAGAATAAATTCAGTTGAAGATGCAAAGGAGTTTCTGAAGGATGAATTCTAAAACTGTTATACTTATTTGATCAAGTTTTTTTCTTCTGTTAATATGAATTTGAAATAAGGTTACGTTTTGGCTGTTCATATATTGTCTTTTGTTATATATTTTTTGATACTACTTTATTTTATCCCTTTTTGAGGCTTTATTTTAATACAGCTTTCTTTGAATTTGTTTAAAGTGATCCTTTCATATTTTCGAATACTGAGTTATTTTGCTTTTTATGTTGTGTCTTGGTAGGGACATAATGACCTTGCAGGACTGGAGTTTTTTTTCTATCAGCCGGATTTTTTGGGGCCGGTACTTAGTTCTTAGCTCACTGACTGTCTATTGGTCAGCTTTCTCGCTTTGGGTAGGGGAGGGGGTAGGGCCTATTTCTCTCTGGGAGCTGTGTTGGGTTGAATATATGATTGTTTGTTTGAATACCTTACTTTATGGTTTGCTTTCTAGTTTTAATAACTTATGGCCAGATCTTTTAATTACATGTTGATTGGTATTTAAAATGGTTCGAAATATTAACCTGTTTAGTTTGAATGTGAAAGGGTGAATCACCCCACCAAAAGGAATAAAGTGTTTGCTTATATTAAAAAAATGAAAGCACCCATTATTTTTTTTACAAGAAACACACATACGCAGCTGTGATACCTTACGTTTTTTTTTACTGGGTGGAAGGGTATGCAATTCTACTCTTCGTTTAACGCAAAATCACGTGGAGTTTCGATTTTTGTAGATACTACAGTTTCCTTTATTCAGCATAAAGTTGTTTCGGACCCTAATGGTCGATTTGTTATTGTATCAGGGAGTTCAGACAGTAAGTTGATTGTTTTTGCTCATGTTTATGACCCCAGCGTAGATGATCCAGGATTTTTTGAACGTCTATTTTCATATTTGCCAGATTTGTGTACCTACTCCCTTGTGATGGGAGGAGATTTTAACTGCTGGTTAGATCCAGTATTTGATCGCTCATTTGTTAAACCAGCCACACTTAATAAATCAGCTTTGTTTATCCAATCTTTTCTAACTAAATGTGGTATAGTTGATGCTTGGCAGTTTCTGCATCTGACGGACAGGGAGTATTCTTTTTTCTCTCATGTCTATCATTCTTATACCGGGATTGACTTTATTTTTATTGATAGTCAAATGATTCCATTAGTTCGATCAATTGAATATAAAGAGATTGCTATCTCTGACCACTCTCCTGTAATTCTATCTTTAAATCTTCCTGGTACTATCCCCATGAGTAGATTTTGGCGATTTAATTCAACTCTGTTATCCGATGAGGATTTTTTAAAAAAATTATGGAGAATCAAATTACTCTTTATTTTTGAAGAAAATACGTTGGAAGAGGCGTCTAGCCTGATTATATGGGATACTTTTAAAGCATACATCCAGTGTCAAATTATTTCTTATACTGCAAACATCATTAGAAAAGCTAACAAAGAAAGAAATGAATTAGCCAATCAGTTAAAGCAACTGGACCATAAATATGCTTCTGTACCTGATCCTGAAACATATAAGAGACGTATTGAAACTAAAACTAAATATGATCTTCTTTTAACATATCCAATTGAAAGCCAACTTTTAAAAGATAGAAGTCAACTTCATATTCACGGAGATAAAACTGGTAAGCTACTGGCTAATCAATTGAAGCCATTTTCAGCCAAGCGGCAAATTAAAGAAATACATAAAATTAATGGGGACATGACAACTGACCACCTTGAAATTAATGAACTTTTAGAGAATTTTATTCTAAATTGTATAGATCTGACTCTGTTAATGATAATATTGCAATGAATAATTTTTTAGATCAATTAAATATTCCTAATCTTTCGTTAGATGATCGTAGGCAATTGGATCAACCTATTTCCCAGGATGAAATTGCTCAGGCTATTTGAGAATTGCATTCTGGGAAATCCCCAGGACCCGGTGGATTCTCTGGAGAATTTTATTAGGCTTTTTCCTCCTTGCTTATACCACATTTATGTTCTACCCTTACAGGAAGGAAGACAACCAGAGTCTTTTTACGGAGCTTCCATTTTGCTCATTCTCAAAAAGAATATGAATCCTACTAAATGCTCTTCGTATAGACCTATCTCTTTACTCAATTTTGATACTAAAATTTTATCTAAAGTGCTGGCTTGAAGATATATCTTGCACATGCACCAGTCGTGCATGCAGCCTGGTACAGCCAATCCGATCTATTCTTCTTACTTTTTAATTTCCGTTATATTTTGTATTTTTTTTCTCACGGTAACACGTCGAAGCTGCACGCTACCTAACATGCTGGTAGAGAGAGTTTTCTTTGGGTTTTCTTTAGCACTGGAAATGGTTACATCCCGACACGCTGGACAGAAGCAAGGTCGCATTGTATATTTCACGGACCAGCAAACACCGTCCGGCTTAGCGAACAGAGCGATGGACACCCCAGCTGAAATCCGGAGGAAAACACACAGAGGGGGATCACAAAGCCGAGGAAAAAGGACCGGGTCGAGACAACAGAGACTTTTGGAGAAGAGGAGTTCGGTGGGTAATTCCATTCCGGCTGACCGGAAGTGCACTGAGAGCGGTAAGCGCAAAGGAGTTGGGTGCTTACTGATCTGGCTAACAACGGATAGTGCAATCCGGGGTATATTATGATCGAGGAACGTGTTTGCAGACTGGATATTGAACTTTTTACTGTTGGACTTTGGCCACATTCCACCGTGATACAACACTTGGCAGCACGGGAGGTCGTTCCTGCCTGTGGCCATCGAACATGCAGCTCCTCCCGTGGAGGGTCAGACACCCTGAGCCAATAGACTGGTCCTGGACTTATTTTCCATCTGGCATAGTTTGCATTTTGGTGTTCGATTGTTGGGGTTTTTTGTATTGCTATATTTACGCTCAATTCTTGGTTGGTGCGGCTGTAACGAAACCCAATTTCCCTCGGGATTAATAAAGTATATCTATCCATCTATCTATCTATCTATATTGATAGGATGCAAAACTGGGCTGAGAAGAGGCAAATGGAGTTCAACCCAGATAAGTGTGAGCTGGTTCATTGTATTAGGTCAAAGATGATGGCAGAATATAGCATTAATGGTAAGACTTGGCAGTGCGGAGGATCAGAGTCAAGTCAAGGCACTGTATATTGTCATTTCCACCATAACTGTTGGTACCGTACACAGTAAAAACGAGACAATGTTTTTCAGGACCATGGTGCTACATGACCAATACAAAAATTACACTGAACTACGTAAAAAAACACAAAATTACACGAGACTCCAGACCTACTGAGGACTGCATAAGGTGCACAAAACAGTGCAGGCATTACAATAAATAATAAACAAGACAGTAGGTTGGTGTCAGTCCAGGCTCTGAGTATTGAGGAGTCTGAATACTTGGGGGGGAAAAAACTGTTACATAGACTGGTCGTGAGGGCCTGAAAACTTCGGTGCCTTTTGCCAGGTGGCAGGAGGGAGAAGAGTTTGTATGAGGGGTGCATGGGGTCCTTCACAATGCTGTTTGCTTTACGGATGCAGTGTGTGGTGTAAGTGTCTCCAATGGTGGGAAGAGAGACCCCGATGATCTTCTCAGCTGACCTCAGTATCCACTGCAGGGTCTTGCGATCCGAGATGGTTTCCGAACCAGACAGTGATGTAGCTGCTCAGGATGCTCTCGATACGTCCTCTGTAGAATGTGGTGAGGACGGAGGGTGGGAGATGGACCTTCCTCAGCCTTCACAGAAAGTAAGGACACTGCTGGGCTTTCTTTGCTATGGAGCTGGTGTTAGGGACCAGGTGAGATTCTCCGCCAGGAGAATCTTGGGGTCCGAGTCCATAGGACACTCAAAGCTGCTGCGTAGGTTGACTCTGTGGTTAAGAAGGCATACGGTGCATTGGCCTTAATCAACCGTGGGATTGAATTTAAAAGGCGAAGGGTAATGTAGGACTCTGGTCAGACTGCACTTGAAGTACTATGCTCAATTCTGGTCGCTTCGTTACAGGAAGGATGTGGAAACCATAGAAAGGGTGCAGAGGGGATATACAAGGATGTTGCCGGGTCTGGGGAGCATGTCTTATGAGAATAGGTTGAGTGAACTCGGCTTTTTCTTCTTGGACCGACGGAGGATGAGAGGTGACCTGATAAGGTGTATAAGATGATGAGAGGCATTGATCGTGTGGATAGTCAGAGGCTTTTTCCCAGGGCTGAAATGGTGGCCACAAGAGGACACAGGATTAAGGTGCTGGAGATTAGGTACAGAGGAGATGTCAGGGGTAAGTTTTTTTACACAGAGAGTGGTGAGTGTGTGGAATGGGACAATAGGGTCTTCGAAGAGACTCCTGGACAGGTACATGGAGCTTAGAAAAACAGAGGGCTATGGGTAACCCTGGGTAATTTCTGAGGTAAGAACATGTTCGGCACAGCATTGTGGGCCGAAGGGCCTCTATACTGCTGCAGTTTTTCTATGTTTCTACTTTCTATTCACATTCCTCCGGGCTCACTGGACAGGAACACTGAAACACCAAGTGAGAATCAGCAGGAGGTGGCCATTCAGCCCCTCGAACCATCACCAAGATGGCGGCTGCTCTCCCATCTCAGCCACATGTTTCTGCCCGATCCTCATTTCCTCGATCCCTTCAGTCTCCACACATCTGCTGGCCTCTTTTTTTTATGTGAGGACGATACTGAGTCTTCACCGGCCTCTGTGGTGGGGATTTACAGACATTCACCACCCTCAGAATGGAGACATTTCCCCTCATCTCAGTCCCGTACAGTCCACCCCCATTTTCAGAGACTGGGATCCCTGGTTCAACCGGTAATGATGTTGTGCATTTCAATGTCTTCATCTCTCAGTCCTCGATTCTCTAAATGAAAGGGTTATCACATTTGATCTTTCTTCATATGATGACCCCACCACTCCAGGGATCAGTCTGGTGAATCTTCATTGCACTCTCCATAACAAATACTCTCTAACCTCTTTGTTAATCCTCTATGGAATTAATTTCCATCTTCTGCAGCCCCGTGTTGCCCCAACCACTCACCTCCCACCCCCGTCACTATTTCCACCTTCCCACCTCCCCCTCACCTGGATCCACCTCTCACTCCCCAGCTCTTGCCCCATCCCCACCCCTCACCTCTTTTCTCGGACTATTTCCCGTCCACTCTCAGTCCAGAGGGAGGGTCTCGGCCCGAAATGTTGACGGTCCATTTCCCTCCACAGATGCTGCCCGACCCACTGAGTTCCTCCGGCAGTTTGTTCTTTGGTCTGTGTGACCCGTGTTAGTGTGGGGAGCGGGATTTTACACCATATTCCCGGTACAGTCTCAACAAAACACAAATAATTGTCACTTTGCCCGGACCATCGGCCCCGCTTGCAGGGCAACAGTCTGCCGGTGTTTGCCCCCCAATGTGGTGAATCGCCACCACCGTGGGCTCAGACATTTCCACAGATGAGCCCCTCCTGTCCCCACCGGGACAAACATCCTGTCCGCCCCCTCTCTCACCGTCTTCATCCTCTCCCTCCCCGGGGAACCGGCATCAAACCGACGGGCCGAGCGGTCTCCTCCTACCTCTCAGCGACACATCAGACTCCGGCCGCAGGAGACGCTTCACAAACGCCCCAACTTCCCTCGGAGGGAAATGGAAATAAATCAGAAAGCGGACATTTACTTTGGGATTTGTTCCGCTCTGACGGTAAATCGCGCCTTGACCGGGTGACGGATTTAGCGGGGGTAACGCCCTCTCGGCTGTTCCGCCTCGGCTATTGGTTGTAAGCAGTGATTGACATCGCTTCGCACCAATGGGAATAGCACAGCTCCTGACTCCTCCGTTGACAGCGGAGGGGGAGGGTCTAGTCACGTGATTAGTAGCTCAGCCGTTAAACCGACCAAGCTCGAGCACCGCAGCGCGTGGGTGACGTAAGACATCGCGCACGTGAGGGCAGATCCCGGTGTGGGGGAGCCCATGTGAGACGTCAGGCGCGTGTGTGCCCCTGTGTGACGTCACCTGTGGGGGAGCGCTCGTATTTAAAAACACCTGAATGGACGTTTCTGATGATTTCGGTGGGACAACAACATTAATCACGGGTTTCATCACTGAATCCAGTGTTGTGAGATGTAAAGTCCCCTGTTATGTGTCCGGCTGTGCCGTGTTGTTGGTGGAGTGGGCAGCCTGGTGTTTGTCTCGATTCGGGTCACAACACCAGAATTGCCAGCGGGGTCCACACACAGTGTATTAGTCAACAGAAAACCTCCCGTCCCTGCGGTCTCTGTCTCCTGGTAAACTCAACACCCTGACAATGTGGACCATAGACACCCCTTCCTCTCAGAGTCAGGGGATCACTCAGACAGCTGATCACTGAGAGGAATTATATTTATTGGTCATTAAAGTTCACCCAGATTGGTTTGGACGGATTTGATGTGGAGTTCGGGGTGTCACAGTGAAAGGGCCGGACGGCCGAACTCTCTCCGTTGTCCAAACATCCTTCCAGGTGAGGCGACACTTCACCTGTGAATCTTCCGGGGTCGCCCGTTGTGTCCGCTGCTCCCGATGCGGCCGCCTCGACACTGGTGACACCAGATCCTCCGCAGTTGTGCGGGGTAGGGTTGTTTTTATTGGGGGGGGGTCGATGTTATTGTTCCCTTTTGTGCGGGAGGGGTGGGTTTTGGGGGTTGATGATCGGGATGCATTTCTTTTTGATGCGGGGGGTGTGGTGGGAGTTTTATTTTTCTCTCTGAACGACTTTCATGTTCTTTCTTTGTTTCGTGGCTGTCTGGAGAAGAAAAGAAACTCAAGAGTTGTTTACGGATACCTGCTTGATAATAAATTAACCTTTGAACTATCCGCTCCTCGCAGGACTTCCCGGTGTCCAAACATTTTCATTCCCATTCCGATTCCCATTCCCGTTCCGACGTGTTAACCCATCGCCTCCTCTTGTGCTAAGATGAAGCCACCTCAGGGTCGAGGATCAGGACCTTATATTCCTTCTGGGTACCCCTCGCCCCCCAACCCGATGGCATGAATATCGATTTCTCCTTCCGGTGAACAAATCTCTCCCTCACCCCTCCCTCCCACTCCCTCTCTTCCTCTCTGACTTTCCACGTCCTCTCACCTGCTGATCACTTCTCTCTGGGTCCACTGCTCCATCCCTTTCTCCTATTCTCCACTCTCCTCTCCTATTAGATTCTATTTTCTTCAGCTTTTCAGCTTTCCCACCTACCTGGCTTCACCTATCACCTTCCAGCGAGACATTTCCTCATCCGGACCGATTTTATTCAGGTATTTCCGTCATTTTATCTCAGTCCTGAAGGAGGGTTCAACTGGAAACGTCGACTGTTGACTCTTTTCGATAAATGCTGCCCGGCCTGCTCAGTTCCGCCAGCATTTTGTTTGTGTTGCTTTGGATTTCCAGCATCTGCAGACTTTAAGCACAAGGAATTCTGCAGATGCTGGAAATTCAAGCAACACACACCAAAGTTGCTGGTGAACGCAGCAGGCCAGGCAGCATCTCTGGGAAGAGGTGCAGTCCACGTCCTGACGAAGGGTCTCGGCCTGGAACGTTGACTGTACCTCTTCCTAGAGATGCTGCCTGGCCTGCTGCGTTCACCAGCAACTTTGATCTGCAGACTTTGTCGTGTTCGTGATTTACCTCCCTGTTATCGCTCCGGCCTTCCGGCCACTGGTGGTGCTGCATGGTTCTCCGGGCACTGGCGGCGCTGCATGGACCTCCGGCCACTGGTGGCGCTGCACGGACCTCCGGACACTGGTGGCGCTGCCGCGAACATCCTGCTAAACGCATGCGCGGTGCCGAATGCAGCTGCCGCTGGCGGGCCTCCGATTCGGGGCGGCGGTGAGTGGAAACATCCCCGAGTTTGTGTGAATCTGGGCCGCTTAAATTCGGAAAGTCCCGGGCCCGAGCTCTGCCTGACGGCTGGAGCAGGGGTGCAGTGCCAGTTTTTTTAGGTGTTGGAGCTGGACGAGGGGTGATTGATAAGTTCGTGGCCTAAGTTAGAAGGCCTGAAGTTTACAGCTGTCGTTACATGTACGTGTAGTTCCGCTCTGTGAGTGATCATGCAGAAAGTTTGAAGCTAATAACTGTTGTGGTATTTCTGTGTCAGATAATTGAAAATTGCTAGGTTTTCAAAATTGACTCCTTCAACCTTAGGCTAAGAACCTCGATCTCACACCTAATCAGTCTACCAGCTCATTTCATGTACTGGGTAACTTCCTTCCCCCATTCATGTAATGAGCAGGTACACAAATTGGGTGTGGCATATATAAATGAATAGGGCTTCTTACAATGTCAAGCACTAAACCAAGATGAAAGAAATATATGAATTCCACAGCTCAATAGACAATAGGTGCAGGAGTAGGCCATTCGGCCCTTCGAGTCTGCACCGTCATTCACTGTGATCATGGCTGATCATCCACAATCAGTATCCAGTTCCTGCCTTATCCCCATAACCTTTGATTCCGCTTTCTTTAAGAGCTCTATCCATCTCTTTCTTGAAAGCATCCAGAGACTTGGCCTCCACTGCCTTCTGGGGCAGAGCATTCCACATATCCACCACTCTCTGGGTGAAAAAGTTTTTCCTCAACTCCGTTCTAAATGGCCTGCTCCTTATTCTTAAACTGTGGCCTCTGGTTCTGGACTCACCCATCAGCGGGAACATGTTTCCTGCCTCCAGTGTGTCCAATCCCTTAATAATCTTATATGTTTCAATAAGATCCCCTCTCAGCCTTCTAAATTCCAGAGTATACAAGCCCAGTCGCTCCAATCTTTCAACATATGACAGTCCCGCCATCCCGGGAATTAACCTTGTGAACCTACGCTGCACTCCCTCAATAGCAAGAATGTCCTTCCTCAAATTTAGAGACCAAAACTGCACACAGTACTGCAGGTGTGGTCTCACCAGGGCCCTGTACAGCTGCAGAAGGACCTCTTTGCTCTTATACTCAATTCCCCTTGTTATGAAGGCCAGCATGCCATTAGCTTTCTTCACTGCCTGCTGTACTTGCATGCTTGCTTTCAGTGACTGATGTACACAGAAATATAGTGACAGTTAAGACATTAACAAGATTATAGCCTATCAAACATCTGAACAGGCCTGACTTCAAAGGACCATTACTTTCAGAACTGCATTTGGAGTCGGTTAGAAAATTTGAATTAGATGCAGGCGAAACACAGCTTTTGTTAGTTTTACTGTTATCAATGACTTGTATGTTATTCTTGTTACACTCCTCAGCTTGTTTACGGAAGAAAGAAGTTAACATTGTTTGCTTAGAAGCCACAGGGTTGTTAGTGAGAAAAATTTACTTTTGTATTAGTGAGTAATCCACGGACCACCACAGATGTAGCCTTACTGATACGACTGAGTCAGAGCAGACAGCAGGGCCCACAGCGCTTAGCAGTGTTCCTAAGCAGGTATAAAAATAACAGAAATAAAGCAAGTAAGTTTTTTACACTTTTAGATATCTACATTGGAACCAAGTAATCAAGTATGAAAAATAAACGTCTAATGAAGTTTTGCTAAAGCCACGAATATTGCTGAATATTAGTATCAAAAGTGGAAGGTTGGCAACTCTGCCTCGTACCGTTTCTCTCACAGAAATGTTTGGACAGGAAGTGTATCTGTGAGTGTCGATACTCACAATATCCTCACACGTCGAGTACTACATGGTTAGACCTATACAGATTCTGTTTAGTCTTTAAATGTATAAAAAGTTAAAGAAGCTTGAATCTTTACATAAATTATTGTCGTATCTATACGAATAAAAAATATCGTATTTGGAAGTGATAAATGTTAATAGGGGAGGAGGGCAACCATTTGGGAGGTTTGGAAATGCGTTTCGTCTCGTTCATTGCCTCCCTAAGTTACTCTTTTTCCTATCAACACAAAGAGACAAACAGCCTCTTTCCAATCAACTATAGTTGGTGGAGCTCGGCCAAGGGGTTGATGCGCTATTAATGACAGTTGAAATGATGTAAAACTAGCTTATAGCCTAGAAATTTTTTTTCCCCATTTGCCTTGTGAAAAAAACTAAATTCACTTTATCCAGATGTAGAAGAAGATTTTGGGTGATTACCTTGAATTCTTCATCAAAATCAGGCCGAAGATAAGCGAGCAGTGAATTTTTCTTTCATTATTTTGGACTTTTAACCTGGGTTTCGATGTTCATTCCTTGCTTAATACAGCTGCTACCTGGAATCCAATGGTACCCGTTGGAAAGAGCGGAAAAACGCTCACACTTGTGTCCAGTCGTCCCTCGGCTGGAGAGAGACGGAGGATCTGTGAAATGGAGGGAGGCTACAGCAGGGCATGCTGGGAAAACAACGGTCGAGCGAGGACGAACTTCACAAATACTTCAATAAAAAACAGTCACAGATCCAGGATTTCACCAAAAACGATCAAATATCCTATCCTAATGTTGTTAGTGGTATTTTCCCCACCAATCACCACCACCTATCCCCAACCCCCACTTCTGTAAAATTCCCCCTATTTAATATGCGGCCGCTGTTAAATTCCCCGCTTGTTCATTTTGACGTTTTTTTACCGAGGTGCCGGAGTGGTGCCCCGGTGAGCTCCGGCAGCACTGCACCCCTGTTTAGATCCAAGTAAAATGGACCCGGGGATCAAGCTGCCCGGGTTTGTGAGGTGTTGAGCCAGTATTTCTGGTCTGGGATCAAATGTTTGTTTCTGGAGTTCCTCTGGAAGCAATGCTGTTAATCTGAGGAGAGAATGAGTTTGTATTCATCCCTCACAAGGAGAGGCTGTGATTAAATGGGCTGTTCTGTGTTTGCACCAGCAGAAATAGATCTGGGGGGGTTCAGTGTTCGAACTGTGTTTGGAAATTCCTCCACGCTGTCACCTGTCTGTCAGACAGTGGAAATCAAACAGAGACTCAAGTTGCTGGAGATCTGCACTAAAAATGGAAAATTTTGAGTCCATTCTGACAGAAGATTGTGAACCTGAATCGTTAAATTTGTTGATCTCCCCACAGCAGTTCCTTTCCTGTTGAGCGACTCTGGTGATTCCAGTTGCTTTTTATTAAATTCACTCTGGAATGGTTTAAATTTTCTGATTGTCTGTTGTACTTGGGAATGTGTTCAGTGCAGTTGTTGCCAACAAGGTTCACATGAATAATCTCAGGAATGATCAGCTTTACGTGTGAGGAGCATTTGATGGTTATGGGGCTGTGCTCACTGGAGTTCAGACGGGGTGGTGAAAGGGGAGGTGGTTAAGTAAACCTACTGAATGCTGAGAAGCCTGGATACAGTGGACATGGAGAGGATGTTTCCATTAGACGGAGAGTCTGTGATCTGACAGCACAGTCTCAGAATAAAGACGCTTCCCCTTAAAACTGAGAGGAGAAAAATTTCTTCAGCCAAAAGATGGCTGATCTGTGGAATTTGTTGCCACAGAGGGTGGTTGGAGGCTGCCATTTGGGTATATTTAGGGCAGAGATTAATATATTCATCATTACTAAGTAGCTTCAGGGTTACAGGAGGAAGGCGGGAATATGGTGTTGGAATAAATCTCAGCCATGGTTGAGTGCTGGAGCAGACTCGATGGATCGAATCACCTAATTCTGTTCCTGCATCTTATATCTTAGCGATGACTGAACGATGACTCCTTCCTATCCCTCATCAGGTTTTGTGACGTGTCAGGGGCAGTTACAGATTTGTTCACTGAGATCATTAGATTTGTCTTCAATGTTTAGATTTCAGTGAGCAGAAATATTTTGTTCTCCTTTGTGTTGTTAACGTGCTTCATCATCTTTCATGTTAAAGTTAGACCTGCGGTGAGAGATTTATTGGAAGAAAAGCCCACAACTGGAAGAGAACCACGACTGAAGATGAGGGAACAGCAGCAAGTGACCCAGCCTGAGGACTGAGAGCACCAACTGGAGAGAACCCTTCTGACTCAGGGTTTCCATTGATTCAGTCCGGAGCAAGTTTGGTGAGTCTCATTTACTCAAACACTGGTCCTTTAGACATTACATATCTGTACAGAGTAAGGTAGGGAATAGTTATGGTGAGACTGAATGTGCCCAGAAATACCAGTTATGCCTCTGTCAGACCCAGTTACAATCACTTCTGGTCTGGTAATGTACTGTCAGTATCCCAGCTCTTTAAACTCACTCACATTCCCTCAGTGTTTGCTCATTTGAAGAACTTGCATCTTATGAAGTAGCTTTTGGTCTGTTCTGAGTGTGGAGAGGGAAAGAGGGGTGTTTATATTACTATCTTGCAAAAAGAAGTAATTGTTTGACATTACTTGCTGCAAACTCACTCCCCATACCCTGTACATTCTCAACCAGATTATTGACATAGATGACAAGTAGCAATGGGTGTAACCCTGGGGAACTCCACGAGGCGCGGGCCTGGACTCCAATAACCAGCCTCCCATCATCACCATCTGCTTCCTGCCATCTAGCTGTTCCCAGACTCTGGACTCTGTGACAAACACAATGTTAGCAGCAAGATTAGACAGAGATTAATATAAAGAGAGATTTGTTGCTTCCTGGTGCGTGGAATGCACTGCCTGAGTCAGTGGTGGAGGCAGATACACTAGTGAAGTTTAAGAGACTACTAGCCAGGTATATGGAGGAATCTAAGGTGGGGGCTTATATGGGAGGCAGGGTTTGAGGGTCGGCACAACATTGTGGGCCGAAGGGCCTGTACTGTGCTGTACTATTCTATATTCTATATCAAGACAGAAACACCTCCTCCTCCGTCATCTGTATAGGGTCCATGATCGCATTGCTGTTTCGCCTCACTGTAAAGACGCTGTATGTCTCCTGAGTAAACATAAATGCAAAAAATCCATTTTAAATCTCCCCCACCTACGTCAGCTTCATGCATTAATGCCCTCTCTGAACTTCAAGAAGACCAATTTTGCCTTTTGGTATACTTTTGTTTTGAATATATTTGATGAAGGAGTTGGTGCTCTCCTTTTCATTATCTGCTGGAGCAAACTCGTGCCGTACTTCAGCCCTCTTGATTCCCTCCTTTAGTAACTCTTGAATTATTTATACTTATCAGTACCTCATTTGTTCTTTCCTGCCTATACTTGCTATGCACTCCTTCACCAGGGTCTCAATATCTGTCAAAACCCAAGGTTCCCTAAACATGTTAGCCCTGCCTTTTATTCTGTCAGCAACATTCAAACTCTGTACTGGTCGTCATTTATGCATTCCATCTCTGTACTCTTAAAATAGCAGTTTTGAAGGCCTCACACTTACCAAGCACAGATTTGCTCGAAAACAACCTGTTCCAATCCACGTTCACCAGATCCTTTCTGATACCATTAAAATTGGCCTTTTCTCCAATTTAGAACCAGACCTACCCATTTCCATAATGATCTTTAAACTAATGGTATTATGATCACTAGATCCAAAGTATTTACCTGCACAGACCTCTGTTACCTGCCCCGTCATGTACCCTAATAGTATTTCAGTCTATAGTTATGACCTCAATATATTGATCAAGGGAACTTCCTTGAACACATTTTACCAACGATATCCCAAACAGCCCTTTAAAGTATGGGTGTCCCGGTCAATAAGTGGAAAGTTACAACCATCTAGCATCATAACCTTCTAAGTTGCCTGTGATTTCTCAAACAATTTGATCCCCCAAATCCTATTGACTATTGGGCACTCTGTAATATAATCCCATCCCTTCCTTATTGTTCAGTTTCACCCATAAGGCCTCAGTGGTTGAGCTTTCCAGTTTGTCCTGTATGAGCAATGCAGGGACATTTTCCCTAACTAGTGATGTCACTTGTCCTTCTTTAATCCCTGCCACTCAATCAAATTGTGTCTAACGCAACAGAACCCTGGAAGACTGAGCTGCCAGTCCTGCACCTCCTCCAATCAAATCACATTAATGCTTGCAATACTGTAATTCAATACGCTGATCCATGCTCTAAGCTCATCAGCCTTTCCTACAATACTCCTTGCAATGAAATAATACACATTTGGGAACATTTGTTTCACCATGTTCTTTCTTTAGACTCCTGACTTTTTATGTTGGATTAACAGCATCTTTCCCACACAACCACTCCACTATCCACTCTGGTTCTTCATCCCCTTGCAGCTCAAGTTTGACACCTCACCCCATCCCGATGCAGTGTTAACAACCCTTCCCGCAAGGGTATCAGTCCCCCTCCAGTTCGGATGCAAAACGATCATGTCTGTCCAGGTCCCATCTTCCTTGGAATCATCCAAACATCTGCAGCACTCCACAATGCACCATCTCATCAGCCACACGTTAGACTGTATTATATCTTATTTCAGGCCTCACTAGCATGTGGTATGGGTGGCAATCCTGAAGACACAACCCTGGATGTTGTGCACTTTAACCTATCACCTACATCCATGAACTCACTTTGCAGCACCTCTTCACCCTTCCTGCCCTGTCATTGGTGCCGACGTGAACCTTGTCCTCTGCTCACACTACCCTTAAACATGTTTCAGACTGGATGCGAGATTTCCCCGACCATGGCAACACACCATCCAGAAATCTTGTTCTCATTAATAGTGATGGCAGTCACTGCTGCTTCCCGTCACTCACGGGCCACAGTGAAGAGATATGCAAAGTATGCATTAGCTATACAGGACCCTGGTCAGACCCCACTTGAGCTCAGCTCTGGTCACTTCACTACAGGAAGGATGTGGAAACTATAGAAAGGGTGCAGAGGAGATTTACAAGGATTGGGGAGCATGCCTAATGAGAATAGGTTAAGTGAACTCAGCCTTTTCTCTTTGGAGCGGTGGAGGATGAGAGGTGACCTGATATGGGTGTATAAGATGATGAGAGGCATTGATCGTGTGGGTAGTCAGAGGCTTTTTCCCAGAGCTGAAATGGCTAGCACGAGAGGGCACACAGATTTAAGGTGCTTGTAAGTACAGAGGAGATGTTTTTTTACGCAGAGTGGTGAGTGCATGGAACTGTGGTGGAGACGGATATGAAGGGGTGTTTTAAGAGACTTCTGGATACATGGAGCTTAGAAAACTAGAGGGCTATGGGTAACCTTAGGTAATTTCTAATGTAAGTACATGTTCAGCACAGCATTGTGGGCTGAAGGGCCTGTATTGTGCTATAGGTTTTCAATGTTTCTATGTTTCTAAAGTTCACCTGCTATTTCTTTGTCTTCCATTACTAGCTCACCAATATCATTTTCCAGTGGACCAATATCAACTCTCAACTCCATTTTTTCTTTTTATATAACTGAACAAAAACATTTGTTATCCTGCTTGATATTATTGTCTAGTCTCACCTCATATTTCATCTTTTCCCTTCTTATAGCTTTTTTAGTTGCCTTTTGTTAGATTTTAAAAGGTTTCCAATCATCCAACTTCCCACTCACTTTTGCTTCCATATTGACACTCACTCACTCATGGACTAATCACAGGACACACAAAAGGCGAACAGTATAGATCACCAGCATTTCATCCGAAGTTGCACTGGTGATGTTGCCTAGCTGGGTAACGAAACATCTGCAAGTGAACAAGCCAGCTCGGCGAGCCACTAAACAGGATCTGGGTTATTACACAACACCCAATCTAAGCTAGCCTTTCCCCAAGTAGGCTCAAGCACAATCGCAATAAATCCCCTCTCCTGCGACCCGACACCTGAAGTATGCTTGATTTTCCCATTCCCCTTGCATATTGAAGTTCGCCAGGACAAATGTGTCATTACCCTTATTACATGCCTTTTCCCTTTGCAACTCAAACCCACATCTTGGCGACTATTTGGAGGCCTGTATATGATTCCCATAATGTGCTTTGTTACCCCTGTAATTTCTTATCTCCACCCACAAAGAGCCAACGTCCTCTGACTTTATGTCCCCTTTTTCTGAAGGTGTAATTCCATCTCGAAAACATAGCCAATGTCTTCCTGCCTGTCCTTTCGAAACAAAGTATATCTTTTGATGTTAAACTCCCAAACAAGATCTTCTTTCAGCCACAACTCAGTAATGGCCACAACGTCGTACCAACCAAAATCGAATTTTGCCTCTGTGGTACAATTTAACACTTGGCTGTGTCCACATTTAAACCTGCTGGCTCATCTTCAGCTCTATCATACTGGTTTCCATCGCCCTGTCATATTAGTTTAAAACACTCCCAACAGCTCCAGTAAATTCGCCTGCAAGAATATCGGACCCTGCTGGAATCCCTGCCCCTTGCTGTGTTCTTCGGCCACACACTTATCTGCCACCTCATTCTATTCCTATCCCCACTGTCGGGTGGTACAGGCAGCGATCCCGACATTACTACCTTTGAGTTCCTGCTTCTCAGCTTCCTCCCTAACTCCCTGTGTTTTGTTTTCCAGACCTCTTCCCATATCATTGGTACCAATATTTATCACGACTCGTGACCTTTCCTTTGCAGGATATTATGGACGTGTCCAGTAACGTTTCAGACCCTGGCTCCTGAGAGGCAAAGTAGCATCGGTGTCTCCTTTTTGAGTCCACAGAATCGCTTACCTCTCCTGCTGACTATAGAGTCCCGTATTACTGCTGACATCCTCTACAGATTTCTGCTCTTCCACGCAAAATCCGGGAGTTGCCTGAGTTCATGTCCCAGCTCCTCGGAGCATAGGATACCGTAGAGGTGTGGTGGGGCTTATTGCCTGAGTTCACGTACTAGCTCCTCAGAGCAGAGGAGACTGTAGAGGTGTGGTGAGGGTGTATTGCCTGAGTTAATGTAACAGTTCCTCGGAGAAGAAGAGACTGTAGACTACTGCGGGGTGTGTTACATCGTGACTGGCTGAGCTTGGAAAAGGAAATGGAAATAATGTTCCTTTTCTGTGGCTCAGTACTGACAGTTTCAACCTAAAGAAGTGTCGAGAGTATCCGCTGCATTATGAGAAAGTAAAAGTCAGTAGAGCAAGTAAATTGCCCCCCGACCCCCACTGTTAACCTCTGCGGTGTTGCCCAGTTCAGCAGAAGCTGAGCAGTGAAAGCGGTGAAACCAGCCGCTCCACACAACACTCTCCTCTCCAGAATCACGTGTGCACTTGGTGCTCGCTGGAACACCGGGGAATCTGCAAACTACGAACAGAGGGGAGAGCGGAGGCTTTAACAGCGAACCTGAATCGGATCAAAAATGTCTCGGGGCCATCGTTCATCTTCAGACGCTCTTATCTCTGATCTCCCAATTTCACCCAAACAGTGTCCTTAACAATTTTTTTTTATTGGGGTAAATACGTGAGTGTTCAGTGTTCATCAGATCAGGCATTGACCACCTATTTCTGTCCATCCTAAGATGTTCAACAGAAACACAAGGAGACTCTGCGGGCACAAACTGAAACACTGAGAGTGAACACGATCCAGATGAGGGAGAAGGTGAAGGTTTTCCAGCTGGTTGATCGATACGCTGAGCTCACGGTCATTTCTACTCTTCGAGATCGGAGACTGGTGGAACATGAGCTGCTGGCAAGAGGCAGAGACCACGAGGAGTGCAGAGAGGAACATCTCCGCGGACTGCTGGAGAAAATCGGGATTGCTCATCTGTTTGAGAATAGTTACTCACATAGTTTTTGGGACAAAATGAAAAGATTCTTCACACAATCAACTTCGGGATGTTCAGCAGCAGTGGCTGGAGTCCCAGGGATCAGGAAAACAACACTGGTACAAAAGATTGTTTATGACTGGGTCACGGAGAAAATATACCAACAATTCCAGTTTGCCTTCAGTTTCAAATTCTGGGATTTAAACTCCATTAATTGCAGAATAAACTTGAAAGAACTGATTCTGCATCAATATCCACATTTTGGGAATGCCCTGAGAGAGGTCTGGAAGAACCCAGAGGGATTGCTGTTTATATTCGATGGATTGGATGAATTCAAGCACAGAATCGATTTTGCTGACAGTCGGAGAGATACAGAACCCAAGCACCAGTGCCCAGATCCTGAATTCAAGTGCAAGGTGTCTGACATTGTGTACAGTTTAATCCAGCACAAGCTGCTCCCAGGGTGTTCAGTGCTGGTGACCACACGTCCCACTGCGTTACATCTATTGGAAAAGGCGGAGATCGGTGTCTGGGCTGAAATCCTGGGATTTGTTGGTGAGGAACGGAAGGAATATTTCATCAGGTATTTTGAAGATCAGACGGTAGCGGCAGCAACCCCTCCTACTGCTGGATCCTCGCTCTGGCATTAAGTCCCTTCTTCACACAAAGAGTCAGGGACCCAGAGCGAATTCCCAAGACCATCACCCAACTATATTCCTACTATATTTACAACATCCTGAAAAACCATGGTCGTGAGATTGACAGTCCCCTGATGTGTTACTCAGGGTTGGTCAGATGGCCTTCAGAGGAGTGCTCGAGAAGAAGATTGTGTTTACAGGTGCAGATTTGATCAACTACAATCTGCAGCCTTCCCAGTTCCTGATGGAGCTTTTGGAGAGAGAGGATTCTGCCCGGAGCGCGGTGTACACATTTCCCACACCTCACCATCCAAGAGTTTGTAACTGCAGTAGCACAGTTCCTGAATCCACATCCCGGGGATATCCTGTAAAGGGATTTGGATAAAACTGTAGTGAATCAGATTGTGAAGAATTGTGACAAGTGACCAGGGGATCGGTCAGTAATTCCCCAAGGACAGGAGGGTTCTGTGGTTCCTTGTGAAGGGATGTTGGAGACTTCATCAGATCAGTGAACAACGGCCATTGGTTTAATGGTAGTAAATCACAGGAATGGCCGTGTTTCTCACTGACTGTGACACGTCCATTGACAATGTTCCTTCTCAGTTGTACAAGGCCTTGGTGAGACCGCACCTGGAGTATTGTGTGCAGTTTTGGTCCCCTGATCTGAGGAAAGACATCCTTGCCATAGAGGGAGTACAAAGAAGGTTCACCAGATTGATTCCTGGGATGGCAGGACTTTCAAATGAAGAAAGAATGGATGAACTGGGCTTGTACTCGTTGGAATTTAGAAGATTGAGGGGGGATCTGATTGAAACGTATAAGATCCTAAAGGGATTGGACAGGCTAGATGCAGGAAGATTGTTCCCGATGTTGGGGAAGTCCAGAACGAGGGGTCACAGTTTGAGGATAGAGGAGAAGCCTTTTAGGACTGAGATTAGGAAAAACTTCTTCACACAGAGAGTGGTGAATCTGTGGAATTCTCTGCCACAGGAAACAGTTGAGGCCAGTTCATTGGCTATATTTAAGAGGGAGTTAGATATGGCCCTTGTGGCTACGGGGGTCAGGGGGTATGGAGGGAAGGCTGGGGCAGTGTTCTGAGTTGGATGATCAGCCATGATCATAATAAATGGCGGTGCAGGCTCGAAGGGCTGAATGGCCTACTCCTGCACCTATTTTCTATGTTTCTATGGTTCACTGTTACCGACACTGACTGCAGCAGGTGGGTCAGAGATTCACACCCCCTTCCCAGTGAGAAGGAGATAAATACCATTGTGAGATTGTCCTCCCTGCCCTTCCCCGTGTGTGACTTTTCTCACTACCAGATACCGTGAGCGCATCTCTTCTGGGCCTCTTTTCAGTCTCACCCCTCCCGTACAATCTTTTTCTGTAACCCCTCATCTTGTATGATTATCGTTTCCCCCCGAGTCCTCCTGTGAGACAACTCATCCCTATCCCCCTTCCTCCTGTGGGATCTTTTCCCCAATCGCTTCCTCCTGTTGGATGTCTTCCCCATCCCCCTTCCTCCTGTGGGATCTCGCTTCCCCATCCCCCTTCATCCTGTGGGATCTCTCTTCTCCTCCCCCTTCCTCATGTGGGATCTCTCTTCTCCATCCCCCTTCATCCTGTGGGATCTCTCTTCCCCATCCCCCTTCATCCTCTGGGATCTCTCTTCCCCATCCGCCTTCCTCCTGCTGGATCTCTCTTCCCCATCCGCCTTCCTCCTGTGGGATCTCTCTTCCCCATCCCCCTTCATCCTGCTGGATCTCTCTTCCCCATCTACCTTACTCCCGCAGGATCTCGCTTCCTCATCCGCCTTCCTCCTGCAGGTTCTATCTTCCCCATCTGCCTTCCTCCTGCAGGATCCCGCTTCCTCATCCGCCTTCCTCCCGCAGGATCTCGCTTCCTCATCCGCCTTCCTCCTGCTGGATCTCTCTTCCCCATCTACCTTCCTCCCGCAGGATCTCGCTTCCTCATCCGCCTTCCTCCTGCAGGTTCTATCTTCCCCATCTGCCTTCCTCCCGCAGGATCTCGCTTCCTCATCTGCCTTGCTCCCACAGGATCTCTCTTCCCCATCCCCCTTCATCCTGTGGGATCTCTCTTCCCCATCCCCTTCCTCCTGCTGGATCTCTCTTCCCCATCTGCCTTCCTCCCGCAGGATCTCGCTTCCTCATCCGCCTACCTCCTGCAGGTTCTATCTTCCCCATCTGCCTTCCTCCCGCAGGATCTCGCTTCCTCATCCGCCTACCTCCTGCAGGTTCTATCTTCCCCATCTGCCTTCCTCCCGCGGAATCTCGCTTCCTCATCCGCCTACCTCCTGCAGGTTCTATCTTCCTATCCTTTTGCTTGGCTGGAATCCCACCACTATCTCCCATCGACACTTTCCCATTCACAAATCTTCCTCACTGGGGGACTTACTTCCATCCTTCAATTCTTGCAGGTAGGTTTGCTAGAGAGGCTCTAGTGGATTTAAACGAGATACAAGTGGCGAGGGGAACCAAAGTGTAGGAACAGATGTAGGGGAGAAGGAAGAAAAAGGAGATAGTAAAGTTGTTTGCACCGTTAGTGATAAACAGAGAGATAGAGGTGGAAAATTTCTTAAATGCATTTATTTTAATGCTAGGAGCATTGTAAGAAAGGTGGATGAGCCTAGAGCATGGATTGATACCTGGAAGTATGATGTTGTAGCTATTAGTGAAACATGGTTGCAGGAGGGGTTTGTTTGGCAACTAAATATTCCTGGATTTCATTGCTTCAGGTGTGCTAGAATCAGAGGGACAAGAGGGGGAGGTGTTGCTTTGCTTTTCAGAGAAAATATTACAGCAGTGCTCTGGCAGGATAGATTAGAGGGCTCGTCTAGGGAGGCTATTTGGGTGGAACTGACGAATCGGAACGGTGTAGTAACACTTATAGGGGTGTATTCTAGACCACCAAATGGGGAGCAAGAATTGAAGGAGCTAATTTGTAAGGAGATAGCAGATATTTGTAGTAAGCACACGGTTGAGAGTGTGGGAGATTTTAATTTTCCACACGTAGACGGGGAAGCCCAGACTGTAAAAGGGCTAGATGGTTTGGAGTTAGTAAAATGTGTGCAGGATAGATTTTTGCAGCAACACATAGAGGTACCAGCTAGAGAAGGAGCAGTGCTGGATTTCCTGTTAGGGAATGAGATAGGGCAGGTGACGAAGGTATGTGTTTGGGAGCAATTCGGGTCCAGTGATCACAATGCCATTAGTTTCAATATAATTATGGAGAAGGATAGGTCTGGACCGAGGGTTGAGATTTTTGATAGGAGAAAGGCTAACTTTAAGGAGATGCGAAAGGATTTAGAAGGAGTGGATTGGGACAATTTGTTTTATGGGAAGGATGTAATAGAGAAATGGAGGTCATTTTAAGGTGAAATTTTGAGGGTACAGAATCTTTATGTTCCTGTCAGGTTGAAAGGAAAGGTTAAAAGTTTGAGAGAACCATGGTTTTCAAGGGATATTGGAAACTTGGTTTGGAAAAAGAAAGATATCTACAATAAATATAGGCAGCATGGAGTAAATGAGGTGCTCGAGGAATATAAAGAAGGTAAAAAGAATCTTGAGAAAGAAATTAGAAAAGCTAGAAGAAGATACGAGGTTGTTTTGGCAAGTAAGGTGAAAATAAATCCAAAGTAAATGCAAAGGGTTTCTACCGTTATATTAATAGCAAAAGGACAGTAAGGGATAAAATTGGTCCCTTAGAGAATCAGAGTGGGCAGCTATGTATGGAGCCAAAAGAGATGGGGGAGATTTTGACCAATTTCTTTTCTTCAGTATTCACTAAGGAGAGGATATTGAATTGTGTATGGTAAGGGAAACAAAGAGGGTAGTTATGGAAACTATGATAATTAAAGAAGAGCAAGTACTGGAGCTTTTAAGGAATATAAAAGTGGATAAGTCTCCAGGTCCTGACAGGATATTCCCTAGGACCTTAAGGGAAGTTAGTGTGGAAATAGCAGGGGCTCTGACAGAAATATTTCAAATGTCATTAGAAACGGGGATGGTGCCGGAGGATTGGAGTATTGCTATATATGGTATATATAATTATCTGGATAGACAGGGTCTGATTAGGAACAGTCAACATGGATTTGTGCATGGAAAGTAATGTTTGACAAATCTTATTGAATTTTTTGAAGAGGTTGCTAGGAAAGTTGACAAAGGTAAAGCGGTGGATGTTGTCTATATGGGCTTCAGTAAGGCCTTTGACAAGGTTCCACACAGAAGGTTAGTTAGGAAGGTTCAATCGTTAGGTATTAATATTGAAGTAGTAAAATGGATTCAGCAGTGGCTGGATGGGAGACGCCAGAGAGTAGTGGTGGATAAATGTTTGTCAGATTGGAGGCCAGTGACTAGCGGTGTGTCTCAGGGATTTGTACTGGGTCCAATGCTGTTTGGCATATACATTAATGATCTGGATGATGGGGTGGTAAATTGGATGAGTAAATATGCAGATGATACGAAGGTAGGTGGAGTTGTGGATAATGAAGTAGGTTTTCAAAGCTTGCAGAGAGATTTAGGCCAGTTAGAAGAGTGGGCTGAAAGATGGCAGATGGAGTTTAATGCTGATAAATGTGAGGTACAACATTTTGGTAGGACTAATCAAAATAGGACATACATGGTAAATGGTTGGGCATTGAAGAATGCTGTAGAACAGAGGGATCTGGGAATAATGGTGCATAGTTCCCTGAAGGTGGAATCTCATGTGGATAGGGTGGTGAAGAAAGCTTTTGGTTTGCTGGCCTTTATTAATCAGAGCATTGAGTATAGGAGTTGGGATGTAATGTTGAAATTGTACAAGGCATTGGTAAGGCCAGATTTGGAGTATTGTGTACAGTTCTGGTCACTGAATTATAGGAAAGATGTCAATAAAATTGAGAGAGTACAGAGAAGATTTACTAGAATGTTACCGGGGTTTCATCACCTATGTTACAGAGAAAGATTGAACAAGTTGGGTCTTTATTCTTTGAAGCGTAGAAGGTTGAGGAGAGACTTGATAGAGGTATTTAAAATTATGAGGGGGATAGATAGAGTTGACGTGGATAGGCTTTTTCCATTGAAATTGGGGGAGATTCAAACTAGAGGACATGAGTTGAGAGTTAAAGGGCAAAAGTTTAGGGGTAACATGAGGGGGAACTTCTTTACTCAGAGAGTGGTAGCTGTGTGGAACGAGCTTCCAGCAGAAGTGGTTGAGGCAGGTTCGATGTTGTCATTTAAAGTAAAATTGGATAGCTATATGGACAGGAAAGGAATGGAGCGTTACGGGCTGAGTGCGGGTCAGTGGGACTAGGTGAGAGTAAGCATTTGGCATGGACTAGAAGGGCCGAGATGGCCTGCTTCCGTGCTGTAATTGTTATATATCGTTATATGGTTAACCCTACCCCTCTGGAGTCTCTCACATCAGAAACATTTCTCTCATCGGGAAATGAGGCAGAATATGTGGAGTTCACAGGGTCACATCGACAGACTAAATTACCGACATTCGGTGAATACCCTGGAGCTGGGCAGTGAGGGACATTGATAATGATGGGAACTCCGATCAGTGATTTACCGAAGGGTTTAATGTTTACTGAAATATTCGAGTGAGAGAAATTCCCTCAGACCCACAGTTTGAATCACTTTGTTGATCAACTTGTTTGTTTGTGTTCAGACTTGGGAGGAATAAACTGGGAGATTCAGGAGTGAAACTGGTGTCTGCGGCTCTGAGGAACCCGGAGTGTAAAATACAGAAACTGTGGTAAGTACCAGACTGTGGGAGATTGTGTTTACAGTCACTGGGTGTCTGACACTGAACATTAATGTGATCAGTAATTGTGTTGCTGATAAACACTGGGGATTTGTACCGTCTCCTGTCTCTCTGTGTCCTTCACCCTCACTCTCTCTCATCTCCAGGCTGGACAGTGTCGGTCTCACAGATTTTGGTGCCGAGGATCTCATCTCCACTCTCAGTACAAACCCATCACTGACGGAGCTAGACCTGAGTGGTAATAAACTGGGAGATTCAGGAGTGAAACTGGTGTCTGCGGCTCTGAGGAACCCGGAGTGTAAAATACAGAAACTCTGGTAAGTACAAGACTGTGGGAGATTGTGTTTACAGTCACTGAGTGTGTGACACTGAACAATAATGTGATCAGTAATTTCTTTATTAACCTTTTTATTGATTTAAAAGTATAAATACAGTAAAGAGGAGAATTAGTTCAAGTATATATATCAGTAACAATATAAACCAAGATTAAGATAGACATTGTCAAAGTCATAGATATTAAACTAGTCTAATATATAATAAAAGAAAATGAAAATAACAATTCTCCTCTTAACCAGTTTATGAAGAGAAAGGAAAAAACATTGGGTTTTAAATGAAAAGGGAAAAAAACCACTACACTATAACAAAACAAAAAAAGGGGGACTGGGCATCTCATTTTGAGGATACGACCCAAAAAGAGAGAGAGAGAAAGACTTTCTGATCAAATCTAAAACTTCGATTAAAAAAAGATCGTAAGAGTAATAAATCAAATTAAATGAAAATATTGGATAAAAGGTCACCATATTTGCTCAAATTTAAAGGATGTATCAAATGTCCGACTTCTTATTTTCTCTAAACTTAAACAGGACATAATGGAGGAGAGTCAGTAAATGACTGTAGGTGGATTAGAATCCTTCCACTCCAATAAAGTGGCTCTCCCAGCCAGTAAGGTCGAAACGGCTATCATACATCGAGCGGAAACAAGAATATTTCGTAAGCAAATTAGGTTGTAGATCCAGATCCAAGACTTTTGATAGTGTTTTAAAAACATCTCTGCAAAAGTTATCTGGCTTTATACAAGACCAATACTTATGAGTTAAAGCATCCAGCTCAATATTACATCTGTCACAAGTAGGATTAATACTGGAGAAAATATGCGCTGGTTTATCCTTTGACACATGGGCCCGATGCGCTACCTTGAACCGTATCAAGGAACGACAGGCACAAATAGATGAGTTGTTAACCAAATGAAAAGTTTTACTCCATTGATTATCTGAAAATGACTCTTTATCATCAGATATCATTCGTGAACTCAATAACCGTTTATAGATTAAGCTAACAACCTTTTTTGAAATGGACTCTCCAGGAGGCGCTCATGGTGTGAGGTACATTTTGGCTTCGCTCCATTCCCTTTACTTCTTTTACCCGTAACCACCCTTATTTAATCTGTTTATACCTACACTAATAGGTTTATAACACAAATATATCTTTGAACTTTGATTTTAACTCGCTGGAAATGTGAACCAGAGGACGAGAAGTTAAAAATGGGAAAGACTCCAACAGCAACGGGAAAAAAACGATGGCGATCCTAAAGCATCTAAGCAAATACCAATATCTTTTGAAATAATGTCGAATCTTCTAGAGGAAAAACTTAATCAAAGATTTGCTGTGTTTGAAGAAGTTTTGACGATGATTCAAGATGATATTAGATCGTTTAGATGTGAAATTGATCAACAGCAAACTAGAATTTCAGAACTGGATGCTGCCCGTTGGCAGAGGACAAAAGATTGAAGCCCTGGAAAAAAATCTGGCTTCAACATCCCATGTTGGAACGTTATAAATCCAAGATTATTGATCTCGAAGATCAATCCCGATGACAGAACTTGCGGATAATCGGGCTTCCCAAAGATATCGAGACGGCCGATCCTACCAAATACTTTTCTCAATTTTTAATGGATGTGTTTGGTTCAGAGGTTTTGGAGGCCCCTCCATTGCTCGATCGTGTGCACCATACATTGCGCCCCAAACCTTCCAGAGAATTTAAACTGAGACCCATTATTATTCTGTTCCATTATGCTCACATGAAGGATCGTGTGGTACGAGCTGCGCAGCGGAAAGATATGATCGAATTTCAAAGTTTCAAATTTTGCCTCGTTGAAGATTTCAGTCCTGAAGTTCTGAGGGAATGGATAGCTTTTAAATCACAGATGTCAGAATTTTATCAAAAAGGCCTTAACCAGCGTTGCTGTTTCCAGCACGTTTGAAAATTGTTCTTGCCGATAACTCTCGTCGTCTGTTTAAATCTCCGGATGAAGCTCAGTTTTCTTGACAATCAGCGTTCCTCTGCTCCGGACTAATTAACGGACTGTTGTTTATTCTCTTTGTTCTTACATGCTTGTTTTTTCAGTAGATCCAGATCCAAAACTTTTGATAGGGTTTTCAAAACATCTCTCCAAAAGCTTACAGCTTTGGATTTTTATAATCTGAGGGCTTTTGCCCTGGGTTTGTAGGGTAGGTATTTTTCGTATTTTCGGATGAGTTTTCTTTCTTTACTGATTCTGTATTTTATTTATTCTTTTTTACTTTTTATTTTTCTTTCTTTGAAACTTTATAGGCCTATATCCTTGCTAAATGTGGATTCCAAGATATTTTCAAAATTACTGGCAACTAGACTGGAGAAAGTATTGCCTCCAATTATTTCTGTTGACCAGACTGGATTTATTAAAAATCATTATTCCTTCTTTAATATTAGGAGATCAATGAATATTGTTTATACTTCTTCATCCAGAACTCCAGAATGTGTCATTTCACTGGACACTGAGAAAGCTTTTGACAGAGTCGAATGGACATATTTGTTTAATTCGCTTGAGAAATTCAATTTTAGTCCGATATTTATATCTTGGATTAAACTGATATACCTTACCCCCTTCGGCATTTACCAATAATCAAAGATCTCCCTTTTTTCAGTTATTTCCTGGTACTCGGCAGGGTTGCCCTCTTTGTCCATTATTATTTGATATTGCCCTGGAACCTTTAGCTATTGCTATTCGTGACTCTCCTAATATATTTGGCATTACCCGCAGGAATGAGATACACAAACTATCACTATATGCAGATGATTAATTATTATATATCTCTAACCCTGAGAAATCCATTCCGGCAGTGTTAGCTCTGCTTCCTCAGTTGAGTAACTTTTCCGGTTACAAATTGATTAATAAGAAGCATAAGGACTTATTGAAGTTCAATTTTTTTTCCTAAATCCTTTTTTAATACTGTTGATTCCAAAAGTTCCTCTTATATATGGCAGAATAAAAATCTCAGATTAAGTAAAAAATACTTCCGTAGAACATAGACATAGAACATAGAATAGTACAGCACAGTACAGGCCCTTCGGCCCACAATGTTGTGCCGACCCTCAAACCCTGCCTCCCATGTAAGCCCCCCATCTTAGATTCCTCCATATACCTGTCTAGTAGTCTCTTAAACTTCACTAGTGTATCTGCCTCCACCACTGACTCAGGCAGTGCATTCCATGTACCAACCACTCTCTGAGTAAAATACCTTCCTCTAATATTCCCCTTGAACTTCCCACCCCTTACTTTAAAGCCATGTCCTCTTGTATTGAGCAGTGGTGCCCTGGGGAAGAGGCGCTGTCTATCCACTCTATCTATTCCTATTATCCTCTACACCTCTATCATGTCTCCTCTCATCCTCCTTCTCTCCAAAGAGTAAAGCCCTAGCTCCCTTAATCTCTGATCATAATGCATACTTTCTAAACCAGGCAGCATCCTGGTAAATCTCCTCTGTACCCTTTCCAATGCTTCCACATCCTTCCTTTCGTGAGGTGACCAGAACTGGACACAGTACTCCAAGTGTGGCCTAACCAGAGTTTTATAGAGCTGCATCATTACATAGCGATTCTTAAACTCTATCCCTCGACTTATGAAAGCTAACACCCCATAAGCTTTCTTAACTACCCTATCCACCTGTGAGGCAACTTTCAGGGATCTGTGGACATGCACCCCGAGATCCCTCTGCTCCTCCACATTACCAAGTATCCTGCCATTTACTTTGTACTCTGCCTTGGAGTTTGTCCTTCCAAAGTGTACCACCTCACACTTCTCCGGGTTGAACTCCATCTGCCACTTCTCAGCCCACTTCTGCATCCTATCAATGTCTCTCTGCAATCTTTGACAATCCTCTACACTATCTACAACACCACCAACCTTTGTGTCGTCTGCAAACTTGCCAACCCACCCTTCTACCCCCACATCCAGGTCGTTAATAAAAATCACGAAAAGTAGAGGTCCCAGTACAGATCCTTGTGGGACACCACTAGTCACAATCCTCCAATCTGAATGTACTCCCTCCACCACCACCCTCTGCCTTCTGCAGGCAAGCCAATTCTGAATCCACCTGGCCAAACTTCCCTGGATCCCATGCCTTCTAACTTTCTGAATAAGCCTACCGTGTGGATCCTTGTCAAATGTCTTACTAAAATCCATATAGATCACATCCACTGCACTACCCTCATCTATATGCCTGGTCACCTCCTCAAATAACTCTATCAGGCTTGTTAGAGACGATCTGCCCTTCACAAAGCCATGCTGAATGTCCCTGATCAGACCATGATTCTCTAAATGCCTATAGATCCTATCTCTAAGAATCTTTTCCAACAGCTTTCCCACCACAGACGTAAGGCTCACTGGTCTATAATTACCCAAACTATCCCTACTACCTTTTTTGATGGGGGACATTTTGGCCAATTCCCTGCCCTCCCCTTTAATGGCTGCACGCCAGGTTTAATTCCCAACCGTTCTAACGGAACTGGCTCCAGCCTGAAGCTGTCTGTCGTTCGGAGCGTTCCCACAGTGATTAATTTCCGCCTCCTGTCCAGTGGCACAGCTTCCAGTGGATGTGCGGGTTTGAGACTCCCCCACGAGACCCCGGGGAATTAGACAGGAAGAGCCCGGGGGCCGGGGTTCAGTCTGGGACACCGGTGTCCCGGGGCGGGATTATCCCGGGAGAGAATCCTTTTGCTCCCTTGCTGAGGACGGTGCATTCGGCAGTCTGGCTGATATAATGATGTTAAATTGACAAATACCTCGGCAGTGACCCTGGATCTGCAGCGATCTCAGACACGGCCCTGAAGTGTGATTTTATAATCATCGGTTCCCCGATGCAGAGTGACGGTGAGAAACGGGACTGATTATTCAATCTGTCACTCATTGTCACCGGTCAGTTAATTGTGTGTGATTCTGAGTGAGTCGGGAGCAGCTTATTTATCCCTGCACACGAGCAGCTCACACATTGTTTAATTTACATTTGTCATGATGAAATCAATAAACCACTGTAATTTCCTGTCTTGGTGTCGGACTCGAGTCTCACTAGAGGAGAAACAGTACCCTGGGGTTACTGCTGCCCACCGCACCCGGTGAACTGCAATAATGGTGTGAGCTCCTCACACTGGTACGGCAGCGTCTCAGCTCCAGGCTGAGGGATGTCAGTCTGATAGTGTCTGGTCCCCAGGATCTGTTCACTCCCCATCCCGGCTGACCACCGCATCCTCTCACGCCAGATACTCGCACTATCCTGATCCCCACCTTCCTGCGTGCTTTCTTGCTCTCACAGTCAAAAACAATAAAGGAGATTGGAAGCTCATATACTGTATAATATCGGACCCACGTCCACCAAGGTCGCAAACAGAAGGGAACAGAAGCAATCAACACGGGCTGAAGCTCCCTCTTTACAGACCTGGCACACAAACCCGGGGCCAGACAGAGTCAAGCTTCCTCCGCACAGACCCAGCTCACACCCCCACAATCAAAGCATCTCATAATCTTATACACCTCTATCAGGCCACCTCTCATCCTCTGTTGCTCCAAGGAGAAAAGGCCAAGTTCACTCAACCTATTCTCATAAGGCATGCTCCCCAATCCAGGCAATATCCTTGTAAATCTCCTCTGCACCCTCCCCATGGTTTCCATATCCTTCCTGTAGTGAAGCGACCAGATCTGAGCCAGTACTCCAAGTGGGGTCTGACCAGTGTCTATATAGCTGCAACATTACCTCTCGGCTCCTAAATTCAATGCCACGATTGATGAAGGCCAATATACCGTACACCTTCTTAACCACGGAGTCAACCTGCACAGCTGCTTTGAGCATCCTATGGACTCGGACCTCAAGAACCCTCTGATGCTCCACACTGCCAGGAGTCTTACCATTAACACTACCTGTGAAAGTACAACGAAGGAATAGGGAAAAAGCCTAAGAAGGTTAATGCGTACGGATAACTGCATTCTACTCTTTATTTGTTGTTTAATCTCCCCGAGGGGAGGTGCAGCATTCCGAGGGGGACTGCAATACTGGGTCGATGCACGGAGTGGACGAAGGAAGCCCCTATTCCATCTTCCTGTTCCAAAAATCAATGTAATATATGGTCCCAGATAAGGGACGCATCAGATTTTAAACTGATAACTGATTTTTTTGAAAAATATACTTTATTCAGAAATATTACAAAATAAAATTATTTGCAAAAAAACATTTGTTGACCCTAAGTCCTTATAGAATAAATAAAGTTATTTACAATAAATCATGTGTTTACTCTGTCCTTATTCAAAATAAAGATGTTTACAATAAATCATTCATTGACTCTCATTCCTTTACTGATGTTCCATTACAGTCTATACCTTTCCACATTTCCAGCCACTCCTGTAGCACGATGTTGATTCATCTATCCACACCACTGAGGAGAGGAATACTCTTCGCCACCCGACTCCTCGCACTCCCGCGCGCGGGTGACAAACCTTAAACTGTGGTCCTTCTCCACCCGGCTTTTGCGGTGGCTGCACCAAGTTTGAGTGCATCCCTCAGCACGTGATTTATAATTTAAATTTTTAATATTTACTATCGATTTGTACTCCAGGGAGCACGAAGAGCAGAATCAAATATCGCTGTGATGATTGTACGCTCTAGTATCAATTGTTTGGCAACAATAAGGTACTCCTGCAGCTGAGAATGTGCCAGTCGGCAGCACATTCTCCCACGGACATCTCCATGTGCTGGTAAATCATCAATTTTCGGGCCGACCGAAGAGCGTCCTTCACCGAGTTGATGATCTGACAGCAGCACCGGATGTTGGTCTCCGTGTGCGTCCCCGGGAACAGCCCGTAGATCAGAGAGTCCTCTGTTACGCAGCTGCTGGGGTTGAAACGTGACACCGTCCCTTCCGTCATCCTCCACACCCTCTCTGCGAACTGACAGTGTGCGAAGAGGTGGGTCACAGACTCCTCCTCACTGCAGTCCTCCCGTGAGCAGTGGGGAGCGGAGACGATGTTCCAGGCGTACAGGAGGGATCTGACTGGGAGGGCCTCTCTCATCGCCAGCCAGGCAAGGTCCTGGTGATTGTTGGTGAGGTCTGGCGATGAGGCATTTTGCCAGATGAACTGGACGGTCTGCTCAAGGAACCACCCCACTGTGTCCATCTCGTCCTTCTCCTGCAGTGGCTGCAGGACATTACGTGCCGACCACTGCCTGATGACCCTGTGGTCAAAGGCGTTCTCCTGGAAGAACTTTTCTATGAAGGACAGGTATGGCAGCAATGACCAGCTGACTGGGGCGTTGCGCGGGAGTGGGGCCAGACCCATCCTTCCTAGCCCGGGTGACAGGTACAACCTGGGCACAGAGTGGTACTTGGTGCCCACATACCTGGGTTCTACACACAACCTGATGCAGCCACACACGAAGCTGGCCATCAGAATGAGGGCGACATTGGGGACGTTCTTGCCCTCATTATCCAGGGACTTGTGCATGACGGTCCGTCTCACCCGCTCCACCTTGGATCCCCAGACGAATCTGAAGACAGCTCGGGTGATTTCCGAGCTGCAGGAGCTGGGGACGGGCCACACCTGCGCCAAGTACAGCAGCCCTGAGAGCACCTCACACCTGATGACCAGGTTCTTGCCCGTTATCGACAGGGAGCGCCCTCCCCACAGTCCCAGTCTCTGTTTCACCTTGGCAGTCCGCTCCTGCCAGTTCTTGTTGCACGCCTCAGCCCCTCCAAACCAGATCGCCAACACCTTCACGTGGTCAGACCTGATGGCGAAGGGGACGTTGGATCGGTCCGGCCAGTTGCCGAATAGCATAGCTTCGCTCTTCGTGCGGTTGACCCTGGCCTCCGACACTAGCTCAAACTGTTCGCAGATGCCAATCAACCTGCAAACTGACCTCCGATCAGAGCAGAAGAGGGTGACGTCGTCCATGTACAGGGAGGTTTTCACTTGGGTCCCTCCACTGCCTGGCAGCATCACCCCTCTTATGCCCTCATCCCTCCTGATGGCTTCGGCAAAGGGTTCAATGCAGCAAACAAGACAGGGGAGAGAGGTTTCCCACCCATTGACCTGGACTGCACTGCAGATGTCTGTGTCGAGCAGTCTGATCTGATTCCGGATTCCCTCCCCAAAACCAATTTTGGAGAGCACATCCGCCATGTACGTGTGCGATATCCTGTCGAAGACTTTCTCCTGGTCCAAGCTGAACAGGCAGGCGTTCACCCCCGTCCTGCACATCGGCGATGGTGTCCCTCAGCAGCGTGAGGCTGTCTGAGATCTTCCTGCCCGGTACAGCACAGGTTTGGTCCGGGTGGATCACCTGTCCCAGAGCAGACTCGACCCTGTTGGCAATGGCCTTCAACAGGATCTTGTAGTCCACATTCAGGAGAGATGGGTCTCCAATTCCTGATGGCCTCCCTTTCCCCCTTCTGCTTGTAGATGAGGGTGATCGTGCCCTTCCTCATGGACTCTGACATACTGCCGGCCAGAAGCATAGCGTTGTACACTTCCAGCAGGTCTGGGCCCATCCAGTTCCACAGAGCCGAGTACAACTCAGCCGGTAAGCCGTCGCCTCCGGGAGTCTTACCCGACCCAAAGGAATGGATGGAGCCTGTCAACTCGACCAGAGTCAGTGGCTGATCCAGACTCTCCCGCTTGCCGTCGCCTAAGACCTGCGTGATAGATGACAGGAAGTTGCGGGAGGCTGTGGATTCTGTGGCCTTTTCATCGTACAGACCGGCATAGAAGGACCTGCAGATCCTCAGTACGTCATTCTACGAGGACACGACTGAGCCGTCCTCTTCCTTAAGGTTGAGGATCACAGAGCTCCCCTTGTGCACCTTCTGGAAGAAGAAGCCTGAGCACGTCTCGTCCTGCTCCACGGTTTGGACCCTTGATCGGTAGATGATCTTGGAGGATTCAGCGGCAAGGTGCTGGGCTTTCGGGCTCTTCACCTCTCGCAGTTCCTCCCCGACATCCACCCCCTTCGACTGCAGAAGGAGGAGTTACTGCAACTCTGTCTGGAGTTTACGCAGTTCCATATAACCATATAACAATTACAGCACGGAAAGAGACCATCTTGGCCCTTCTAGTCCACGCTGAACTCTTACTCTCACCTAGTCCCACCGACCTGCACTCAGCCCATAACCTTCCATTCCTTTCCTGTCCAATTTAACTTTAAATGACAACCTCAAACCTGCCTCGACCAGTTCCCTCTGCTCCTGGCTTGCTTTCTGGATACCCTTGCGTATGAAGAACTTCTTGATGTTCTCCTTGGTGGCTTCCCACCAGAGAACTGGGGAATCAAAGGTTTTCAAGGTTTTCCAACCTGTGTACTCCTCCTCTCGTCCTGCTTGTAGCAGAAAGAGTGAAGATGTATCAATTAGTCGGCCAGGCAGCATCTCTAGGGAGAGGTACAGTCGACGTTACAGGCCGAGACCCTTCCTTCAGTTAGTCCTGACGAGGGGTCTCGGCCTAAACTGTCGACTGTACCTCTTCCTGGAGATGCTGCCTGGCCTGCTGCGTTCACCAGCAACTTTGATGTGTGTTGCTTAAAATTCCAGCATCTGCAGAATTCCTCGTGTTTGTGCATCAGTTAGTGATCTCCAAACTGAGTTGGGTCTCACTGATGTAGAGGAGGCTACACTGGGAGGAAGAGTGATTATGAAAGAGGTGTAGGGATAGATGTAACACTTATTGTGGTTGCAGGGTGTTTGGCAGACGAGAGTCACAGCGAGAGTGATCCCTGTGATAAATGGAGACGGACGTGGAGAGGAAGATGTGCCTGGTGGTGAGATCCTGGTGGAGATAGTGGAAATTGCAGAGAATATGTTGAATGCAGAGCTTCAGTGAATGGCAGATGCAGAAAAGGTAATCCTATCGTTATTATGTCGTGGAGGGGACATGGGGAGAGGGCAGACGTGCAGGAAATGGAGAAGTTACGGGTGAGTTCTGTATTGATTGCAGTGGGCAGGAAACCCCTTTATTGATTGAAAAAAGATTTCTTGGATGTCCTAGCATGAAAAACCTCCTCATAAAATCAGATGCAGCAGAGACAAAGAAACTGAGAGAAGGGAATAGTATCCTTGAAAGTGACAGTGTGAGCAGAGTTTCCATAAGTCCATTTAATGTCAGAAAGTAACTGTTGTGGACAAGGTAACTGTGGGAGTCAGTAGGTTTGTTAAAGAGGCCAGAAGGTAATCCGTTTCTGGAGACAGAGAGAGACAGATCAGGAAAGGGGAGTGAGATCATGAAAATGGACCAAGCAAATTTGAGAGAGGGGGTGTATGTTGGTGGGAAAGTTGACAAATCTGACGACAACATGAGGAAATCTGCAGATGCTGGAATTTTAAGCAACACACATAAAGGTTGCTGGTGAACGCAGCAGGCCAGGCAGCACCTCTAGGAAGAGGTACAGTCGACGTTTCAGACCGAGACCCTTCGTCAGGGCTCACTCCAGACTAAGTCTGACGAGCTCCACACGGGAGCTGGAAACAGCATCAATGACGTCATCAATGTGGTGGAGAAAGTTTTACCTGTCTACCTTTGAACGCTCCAAAAACAGCCCAAAATTTTAAAACAACACCAAATTACTTCACTATACTCAATGCGGCACTAGCCAAAGGGCAGATTACAAATCATTTCCTTACTCAATGAGAAAGGTTCAATCTTCTTCCATGGTGTCAGGTAGTTTCTTTGCATCCCAATCGCAGTACTCTTGGCAACTCACAGCAGGCTGGTCCCAGGGTAACTCTGTAACCCAAAATCATAGTCATACTTTATTGATCCTGGGGGAAATTGGTTTTCATTACAGTTGCACCATAAATAATAATAAAACCATAAATAGTTAAATAGTAATATGTAAATTATGCAAGGAAATATGTCCAGGACCAGCCTATTGGTTCAGGGTGTCTGACCCTCCAGGGGAGGAGTTGTAAAGTTTGATGGCCACAGGCAGGAATGACGCTCTGTACTGCATCTCGGTGGAATGAGTCTCTGGCTGAATGTACTCCTGTGCCCAACCAGTACATCATGTAGTGGATGGGAGACATTGTCCAAGATAGCATGCAACTTGGACAGCATCCTCTCTTCAGACACCACCGTCAGAGAGTCCAGTTCCATCCCCACAACATCACTGGCCTTACGAATGAGTTTGTTGATTCTGTTCACACAAAATAATCTGCAGATGCTGGGGTTGTTGATTCTGTCGGTGTCTGCTACCCTCAGCCTGCTGCCTCAGAACACAACAGCAAACATGATAGCACTGGCCACCATAGACCCGTAGAACATGCATCATAAAGACCTGTGGCTAGTACATTCTGCCCAGGAGATGTGCCCTGGCACTGAAGAGCAATCTCCCTGTTCAATCACAGCTACACTACCATTTAAAAGAAAATGATTAAAATAAATTTGAGAAACTTCAGCCTTGCAAACAGCCAAGCTTTAAAGTTCCCAAACCACAGCGGGAGAAAGGCAAAGAAGTCAGAATGTTACAGTGCTGGTTATTTAACATTCTGTAATCTACAACTTAGTATTCTTCTATCACACCAATAGTGTTGAACGAATAGGGTTCACTGCATAGGGTTATTGAAACGCTAATCTGTGGCTGGTCCTGCAAAAAAAAAATTGCTCCCCAGGGATGGACGAAAGGAACTGGGAGAATAATATAACGACAGAATGGCAATCTTTTGAAATAAAATAAGTGCTGGGAATAGTTGCCACTTCAGTCAGCATTTTGCAGAGAAATAGAGCAAATGTGTCAGGTTAATGGCTCTTAGAACTGATGAAAGATCACTGCCATGATTAAGAATCACATCTGAATCATTAACTGCTTCTTTCTCTACAGAATGCTGCATTACCACCAAATCCTTTTCGGCATTTTATGCCTCTTTTCCCCAGATTTCCACCTTTTTTTTCCCTCCTTGGAGACGTAGTAAGTGATACAAGCCATAGGTTGGAGAATGTTGTTAAATGCTGGATGGAGCTGGACAAACTTAGGCAAATACGGAATGTTCATAATTACTTCCGGTATTTGGCTGGTGGGATACGGCAGAAAGGCCTTCGGATGTCAGGAAAGTAGTATACCCACATTCTCCCGATTATCGCCGATTTCTTAATGGAACCAGTTCTGGTCAACAAGCTTTCTTTACCAATGAAGTCCAGCCGGACGGTTAGATTATTTTCTGTGGAAATAATCCATTGACTGCAATGCTGTTATTTGCCACATGCCAGCGCACACTTAAATATTGTCCGAGTTGCAACCCTACCCCCTCCCTTTCATCCGACTCTATCTCGTCCCTCTCCCCGACCAACTCAACTACCCATCGTCCCCCATCAAACGACCTCACTTACCCCATTTACAACCCTCTCCTTCTTCGCAATCCCCAGCCATCGCTTCCACCCGATGTTCCTAGCCACCCTCCTCCCGTTTCCGGAGGACCCCTCCCCAATCACCTGCCCCGCCAGGCTCGCCAAACGACCGGGCCGCAACTTCGCTTCTCTCGCTGCAACGCCTTCCGTAAACGTCATCACGCTTGCAATGACATCAGACGCTAGAGGGCGGGCAGAACAGCTGAGGAGGAGGAGTTTGCATACAAACCAGGGCCGCCTCTCTCATTTGGTTGGCGGAATATCCGCTATTTTACATGATCAGCTGTGTTCCGAAAGAGATTTCGCGACAAGGGAGAAAAATACAACTTATGTCAAAGACTGAGCGAAATTACACCAAACCTACTTCAAAAGTTGAAGAGAGGTAGGATAAATCGGTGTCCTGTAGACAGTCGGTCCAACTTAATAGAGGGAAGACTAGCAAGATCCGAAAGGGTCCGGACATTTGTGGTATCGCTTCTCGGCCTTTTGGCTAAGATCAAGTGTAGTATCTGTTCTTATCAGTCCAAGCTGACCAGGCAGGCATCCACCCCCCTGTCCTGCACGTAGGCGATGGTGTCCCTCAGCAGCGCGAGGCTGTCTGAGATCTTCCTGCCCGGTACAGCACAGGTTTGGTCCGGGTGGATCACCTGTCCCAGAGCAGACTTGACCCTGTTGGCGATAGCCTTGGACAGGATCTTGTAGTCCACATTCAGGAGAGAGATGGGTCTCCAATTCCTAATGTCCTCCCTTTCCCCCTTCTGCTTGTAGATGAGGGTGATGATGCCCTTCCTCATGGACTCAGACATACTGCCGGCCAGAAGCATAGCGTTGTACACTTCCAGCAGGTCTGGGCCCATCCAGTTCCACAGAGCCGAGTACAACTCGGCCGGTAAGCCGTCGCTTCCGGGAGTCTTACCCGACCCGAAGGAACGGATGGAGCCTGTCAGCTCGTCCAGGGTCAGTGGCTGATCCAGACTCTCCCGCTTGCCGTCGTCTAAGACCTGCGTGATAGACGACAGGAAGTTGCGGGAGGCCTTCGACAGGATATCGCACACGTACATGGCGGACGTGCTCTCCAAAATGGGATTTGGGGAGGGAATCCGGAATTGGATCAGACTGCTCTACACAGACATCCGTAGTGCAGTCCAGGTCAACGGGTGGGAAACAGACAGCTTCCCCATCAGGTCTGGAGTCAGGCAGGGCTGCCCCCTCTCCCCTGTCTTGTTTGTCTGCTGCATAGAACCCTTTGTGGAAGCCATCAGGAGGGATGAGGGCATAAGAGGGGTGACGCTGCCAGGCAGTGGAGGGACCCAAGTGAAAACCTCCCTGTACATGGACGACGTCACCGTCTTCTGCTCTGATCCGAGGTCAGTTCGCAGGTTGATTGGCACCTGCGAACAGTTCGAGCTAGCGTCGGGGGCCAGGGTCAACCGCACGAAGAGCGAAGCCATGCTCTTTGGCAACTGGCCCGACCGATCCAGCGTCCCCTTCACCATCAGGTCTGACCACGTGAAGGTGTTGGGGATCTGGTTCGGAGGGGCTGAGGCGTGCAACAAGAACTGGCAGGAGCGGACTGCCAAGGTGAAACAGAAACTGGGACTGTGGGGAGGGCGCTCCCTGTCGATAACGGGCAAGAACCTGGTCATCAGGTGTGAGGTGCTCTCAGGGCTGCTGTACTTGGCGCAGGTCTGGCCCGTCCCCCGCTCCTACAGCTCGGATATCACCCGGGCTGTCTTCAGATTCGTCTGGGGATCCAAGATGGAGCGGGTGAGACGGACCGCCATGCACAAGTCCCTGGACAACGGGGGCAAGAACGTCCCCAATGTCGCCCTCACCCTGATGGCCAGCTTCGTATGTGGCTGCATCAGGTTGTGTGTAGAGCCCAGGTATGTGGGCACCAAGTACCACTATGTGCCCAGGTTCTACCTGTCGCCCTGGCTGCGAAGGATGGGTCTGGCCCCACTCCCGCGCAACGCCCCAGTCAGCTGGTCGTTGCCGGCATACCTATCCCACGTAGCAAAGTTCTTCCAGGAGAACGCCTTTGACCACAAGGCCATTAGGCAGTGGTCGGCACGAAGTGTCCTGCAGGCACTGCAGGAGAAGGACGTGATGGACACAGTGGGGTGGTTCCCTGAGCAGACTGTCCAGTTCATCTGGCAAAATGCCTCATCGCCAGATCTCACCAACAGGCACCAAGACCTCGCCTGGCTGGCGGTGAGAGGGGCCCTCCCAGTCAGAGCCCTCCTGTACGCCCGGAACGTCATCTCCGCACCCCACTGCCCACGGGAGGACTGCAGTGAGGAGGAGTCTGTGACCCACCTCTTTGCACACTGCCAGTTCGCAAAGAGGGTGTGGAGGAGGATGGACGGGCTAGTGTCACGTTTCATCCCCAGCAGCTGCGTGACAGAGGACTCTCTGATCTACGGGCTGTTCCCGGGGACGCACACGGAGACCAACATCCGGTGCTGCTGGCAGATCATCAACTCGGTGAAAGACGCTCTTTGGTCAGCCCGAAACTTGATGATCTACCAGCACATGGAGATGTCCGTGGGAGAATGCTGCCGACTGGCACACTCTCGGCTGCAGGAGTACGTGCTGAGGGACGCACTGAAACTCGGTGCAGCCACCGCAAGGGCCCGGTGGGGAAGGACCACAGAAAAGGTTTCTCCACCCGTGGGAGTGGGAGGGGTCGGTGGGCGAGGAGTATACCCCTCAACAATGAGATGCTAAGCTGAACTACTGGAGTGCCACGTGGGTGGCTATAAACACGGGTATTTTACTGAGTATAATGGAAACGTATGTAAAGGATGAAAAGTTATTGAATGGTTTATTGTATATATTTATTTTTGAATAAAGTATATTTTGAAATAAAAAAAAATCTGTTCTTATCAGTCCCAGTTTCTGTTTCACCTTGGCAGTCCGCTCCTGCCAGTTCTTGTTGCACGCCTCAGCCCCTCCGAACCAGATCCCCAACACCTTCACGTGGTCAGACCTGATGGTGAAGGGGACGCTGGATCGGTCGTGCCAGTTGCCAAAGAGCATGGCTTCGCTCTTCGTGCGGTTGACCCTGGCCCCCGACGCTAGCTCGAACTGTTCGCAGGTGCCAATCAACCTGCGAACTGACCTCGGATCAGAGCAGAAGACGGTGACGTCGTCCATGTACAGGGAGGTTTTCACTTGGGTCCCTCCACTGCCTGGCAGCGTCACCCCTCTTATGCCCTCATCCCTCCTGATGGCTTCCACAAAGGGTTCTATGCAGCAGACAAACAAGACAGGGGAGAGGGGGCAGCCCTGCCTGACTCCAGACCTGATGGGGAAGCTGTCTGTTTCCCACCCGTTGACCTGGATTGCACTACGGATGTCTGTGTAGAGCAGTCTGATCCAATTCCGGATTCCCTCCCCAAATCCCATTTTGGAGAGCACGTCCGCCATGTACGTGTGCGATATCCTGTCGAAGGCTTTCTCCTGGTCCAAGCTGACCAGGCAGGCGTCCACCCCCCTGTCCTGCACGTAGGCGATGGTGTCCCTCAGCAGCGCGAGGCTGTCTGAGATCTTCCTGCCCGGTACAGCACAGGTTTGGTCCGGGTGGATCACCTGTCCCAGAGCAGACTTGACCCTGTTGGCGATAGCCTTGGACAGGATCTTGTAGTCCACATTCAGGAGAGAGATGGGTCTCCAATTCCTAATGTCCTCCCTTTCCCCCTTCTGCTTGTAGATGAGGGTGATGATGCCCTTCCTCCTGGACTCAGACATACTGCCGGCCAGAAGCATAGCGTTGTACACTTCCAGCAGGTCTGGGCCCATCCAGTTCCACAGAGCCGAGTACAACTCGGCCGGTAAGCCGTCGCTTCCGGGAGTCTTACCCGACCCGAAGGAACGGATGGAGCCTGTCAGCTCGTCCAGGGTCAGTGGCCGATCCAGACTCTCCCGCTTGCCGTCGTCTAAGACCTGCGTGATAGACGACAGGAAGTTGCGGGAGGCTGTGGATTCTGTGGCCTTTTCCTCGTACAGACCGGCATAGAAGGACTTGCAGATCCTCAGTATGTCGGTCTGCGAGGACGCGACTGAGCCGTCCTCTTCCTTAAGGTTGTGGATCACAGAGCTCCCCCTGTGCACCTTTTGGAAGAAGAAGCGTGAGCACGTCTCGTCCTGCTCCACGGTTTGGACCCTTGATCGGAAGATGATCTTGGAGGATTCAGCGGCGAGGTGCTGGGCTTGCCGGCCTTTCACCTCTCGCAGTTCCTCCCTGACATCCACCCCCTTCGACTGCAGAAGGAGAAGTTGCTGCAACTCTGTCTGGAGTTTACGCAGTTCCCTCTGCTCCTGCCTTGCCTTCTGAATACCCTTGCGGATGAAGAACCTCTTAATGTTCTCCTTGGTGGCTTCCCACCAGTGAACCGGGGAATCAAAGAAGGCTTTCAAGGTTCTCCAACCTGTGTACTCCCTCTCTAGTTCCTCGATGTTCTCTGGGGTCATCAGGTGTGAGGTGCTCTCAGGGCTGCTGTACTTGGCGCAGGTCTGGCCCGTCCCCCGCTCCTACAGCTCGGAAATCACCCGGGCTGTCTTCAGATTCGTCTGGGGATCCAAGATGGAGCGGGTGAGACGGACCGCCATGCACAAGTCCCTGGACAACGGGGGCAAGAACGTCCCCAATGTCGCCCTCACCCTGATGGCCAGCTTCGTATGTGGCTGCATCAGGTTGTGTGTAGAGCCCAGGTATGTGGGCACCAAGTACCACTATGTGCCCAGGTTCTACTTGTCGCCCTGGCTGCGAAGGATGGGTCTGGCCCCACTCCCGCGCAACGCCCCAGTCAGCTGGTCGTTGCCGGCATACCTATCCCACGTAGCAAAGTTCTTCCAGGAGAACGCCTTTGACCACAAGGCCATCAGGCAGTGGTCGGCACGAAGTGTCCTGCAGGCACTGCAGGAGAAGGACGTGATGGACACAGTGGGGTGGTTCCCTGAGCAGACTGTCCAGTTCATCTGGCAAAATGCCTCATCGCCAGATCTCACCAACAGGCACCAAGACCTCGCCTGGCTGGCGGTGAGAGGGGCCCTCCCAGTCAGAGCCCTCCTGTACGCCCGGAACGTCGTCTCCGCACCCCACTGCCCACGGGAGGACTGCAGTGAGGAGGAGTCTGTGACCCACCTCTTTGCACACTGCCAGTTCGCAAAGAGGGTGTGGAGGAGGATGGACGGGCTAGTGTCACGTTTCATCCCCAGCAGCTGCGTGACAGAGGACTCTCTGATCTACGGGCTGTTCCCGGGGACGCACACGGAGACCAACATCCGGTGCTGCTGGCAGATCATCAACTCGGTGAAAGACGCTCTTTGGTCAGCCCGAAACTTGGTGATCTACCAGCACATGGAGATGTCCGTGGGAGAATGCTGCCGACTGGCACACTCTCGGCTGCAGGAGTACGTGCTGAGGGACGCACTGAAACTTGGTGCAGCCACCGCAAGGGCCCGGTGGGGAAGGACCACAGTATAGGTTTCTCCACCCGTGGGAGTGGGAGGGGTCGGTGGGCGAGGAGTATACCCCTCAACAATGAGATGCTAAGCTGAACTACTGGAGTGCCACATGGGTGGCTATAAACACGGGTATTTTACTGAGTATAATGGAAACGTATGTAAAGGATGAAAAGTTATTGAATGGTTTACTGTATATATTTATTTTTGAATAAAGTATATTTTGAAATAAAAAAAAAAAAAAAATCTGTTCTTATCAGTTTAATATCTGATACGTCCCTTATCTGGGGACCATATATTAAATTGATTTTTGGAACAGGGAGATGGAATAGGGGCTTGCTCCGTCCACTCCGCGCATCGACCCGGTATTGCAGTGCCTCCGGGAACGGTGCACCTCCCCTCGGGGAAACTAACAACAAATGAAAAATAGAATCCGGTTGTCTCTATGCTTCCTGTTTCTGCCCCGTACTTTTCGCAGGCTACATTTGTTTTTAATGAGGGGACACAGCAGCTCAAAGGCAACCATGGGAAAATGGCAACAGAAACAGCACGCACACAATTTACAGCAGTCGTGGATAAAGTCAGGTCGGCAGTAAAACACACGCAGACGATTAATAACGAACGTGGGAATAAAGTACACACACACACATCCAAGGGAAAAGTCAATACGATGCCCGAGCCCCTTCACTGTACAGGCACGGCTCAATGCTATCAGGGACAATCACCAACCCTATTCAATGCACAGCTTACCAACAATTTCCTCCAGCGCTGTTCCACGGTTCTCAGCCTGGAATGAAGCAGAGTGGTCCCTCGGAAATGGCAAAGAGAGCGTCCAGCCCTTCTCATGCAGGAAGGCTGAAGTGCCCGGCCCAGGTAATTCACAGGAACGCTAACGGCTCGGTGCCGGCAGGGTTAAGCTGATTACAAGGCCGGTGGTTAGGTGTGCAGTGATGGGCGAGGAGGGGTCAATCCTTGATTGGCAGGGGGCGTGTCTTCTGACCAGGCGTGGGCAGTGCTGTCACGTGACAGTCAGCACAGTCCACCCCTCGGCAGCCTCGCCACTCGCCAGGCGTTACCGCAGTGAAAAGGAAAGGAATACATCTTACTCTATTTATAAGGTGAACGCTATATCTGACTATACAGAACTAAAGAAAGACAGACGTGCTCATAAAAATTTGGCAGACAACATAATATACACACAGCGATGATAAATAACGAGAATGAGTGCAATCGCCCAGTTGCCCACCACCCCACCGCCACAAAGCTCCTTCCACAGGGTGCAGAGATCAGGGTTGGGGATCCATGTCCATGTACAGCTGCCTGCGCGTAAAACGGGGAGGGCTTGTCTCCAGCCCTTGCCTCTGCCCCCACTGCATCTATTCAAGGAGGGTGATACCATCCCGCACGGTCCTCCCGTTAGCTGGTGTCATGAGGGGCAGGATCACTGACTATATCGGGGTGCGCGGTGCTGACCAGGTATCCTGCGACGGTACCGGTCACCCGGGTGTTTTATAAAAAATTACGGTCGCAGGCTCCCTGGTAGATGCCGTTGACCAGCGCCCACTCTCTAACAACCCGGGTGCCCTGACTGACCGTACCCCATTGCGGGCGCCGGTGTAGATCCCACTCCAGGAGGGTGGGGTATCGGACCCTCACAGCGGTCACCACCCGATCCCACAGGGTAGAGCCTACCCGGATCTTCGGCTGCGGCGCCCGTGGGGCGTTGTTGATCAGACAGGCTCCCCGGGGCGCTCGCCTCTTGATCAGAGAGGCTCATGTTGGGGCCCCCCTCATCCCACAGCCGGAGCAGCCCCGCGGCCAGGTGCTCGCAACGTGGGTCCAACTGCTCGGGCCAGTCCACCGGTTTACCGTGGTCCGCCAGGCCTCAAATCCCTCTCTCGTCGGTCCAGCCGGGAATCCTACGCTCGGTGCCTCTACTGGCCATTTTGCCCCTGTTCCAGAACACTTTCCCCACGCAGCGCCAGTGAGGAAACAGATTCTGCAGGTCTCAAAGTCAAGGGCTCTGGGCTCACAGTCTGGGTAGTGAAGGATTTTATTAACAGAAGGCAAACGGGGGGAAATGGCAACGGAAGCAACACGTGCATAATTTACAGTAGTCGGATCAGCAATAAATCACATTAAATCGCGTGGGGACAAAGTATACAACCACCCTTGACTTTGTGCAGGCGCGGCTCTTCTGCTTAGGGACAATATCCACACTCCCAACCCTATTCAAAGCACAACTCACGGACAGCACGGTGGTCCCTCGGAGGCAGCACAAAAGAGAGAGGGTCACGCACACGTGGGCTGCTTTATAGGTCTGGAAGGTCCAGCCCAGGTGATTCACAGGGAAGCCAATGGCTCGGTGCCAGCAGGGTTAAACTAATTACAAAGGCCAATTACCCGAGGCCAAGTACAAGGCTAATTAACGAGGCCAATGGTGAGGTGTGCATTGATGGGCGAGGCGGGGTCAAACCTTGATTGGCAGGTGACGTGTTGCCGGCCAGGTAAATGGGCAGAGCCGTCACGTGACGGTCCCGACCCACCCCCCCCCCCCAGTCCAGATGCCAACTGCGTTTCATTGGCTTTGTATCTGGAGTCGGCACAATGACAAAGCTGCGTCCGGTCTCATCTAATCACTCAATTCAGACCCAAACAGGAAATGTGCAGGTTTCATTTAAACCCCTCCATGTGTATGAACACTAATTACTATTCACATTCCTCCAGCCTCACTGGACAGGAAACATCAAGTGAGAAACAGCAGGAGGTGGCCATTCAGCCCCTCTAACCACCAACAAGCTGACGGCTGCTCTCCCATCTCAGCCACATGTTTCTGCACGATCCTCATTTCCTCGATCTCTCTGGTCTCCACACATCTGCCGGCCTCTGTTTTATGTGAGGACGATCACCGAGTCTTCACCACCCTCTGTGGTGGGGATTTACAGACATTCACCACCCTCGGAGTGGAGACATTTCCCCTCATCTCAGTCCCGGACAGTCCACCCCCTTTTTCAGAGACTGGGATCCCTGGTTCAGCCAGTAATGATGTTGTGCATTTCAATGTGTTCACCTCTCAGTCCACGATTATCTAAATGAAAGGGTTATCACATTTGATCTTTCTTCATATGATGACCCCACCACTCCGGGGATCAGTCTGGTGAATCTTCATTGCACTCTCTTTAGAAATACTCTCTAACCTCTTTGTTAATCCTCTATGGAATTAATTTCCATCTTCTGCAGCCCCGTGTTGTCCCAACCACTCACCTCCCACCCCGTCACTATTTCCACCTTCCCACCTCCCCCTCACCTGGATCCACCTCTCACTCCCCAGCTCTTGCCCCATCCCCACCCCTCACCTCTTTTCTCGGACTATTTCCCGTCCACTCTCAGTCCAGAGGGAGGGTCTCGGCCCGAAATGTTGACGGTCCATTTCCCTCCACAGATGCTGCCCGACCCACTGAGTTCCTCCGGCAGTTTGTTCTTTGGTCTGTGTGACCCGTGTTAGTGTGGGGAGCGGGATTTTACACCATATTCCCGGTACAGTCTCAACAAAACACAAATAATTGTCACTTTGCCCGGACCATTGGCCCCGCTTGCAGGGCAACAGTCTGCCGGTGTTTGCCCCCCAATGTGGTGAATCGCCACCACCGTGGGCTCAGACATTTCCACAGATGAGCCCCTCCTGTCCCCACCGGGACAAACATCCTGTCCGCCCCCTCTCTCACCGTCTTCATCCTCTCCCTCCCCGGGGAACCGGCATCAAACCGACGGGCCGAGCGGTCTCCTCCTACCTCTCAGCGACACATCAGACTCCGGCCGCAGGAGACGCTTCACAAACGCCCCAACTTCCCTCGGAGGGAAATGGAAATAAATCAGAAAGCGGACATTTACTTTGACGGTTGTCCCGCCGTGACGGAAAGTTCGGGAGACGGAGTCAGCGGGGGTAACGCCCTCTCGGCTGGTCCGCCTCCGCTATTGGCTGGAAGTAGTGATTGACATCACTTCGGACCAATGGGAACAGCGCATCGCGTGACTCCTCTGTTGACAGCGGTGGGGGAGGGTCTGGTCACGTGATTAGTAGCCCAGCCGTTAAACCGACCAAGCTCGAGCTCACCAGCGCGCGGGGCACAAAAGGCCCCGGATGATCGGTTGAGGTGAGAAGGGGTCTCCGGGTTGGGGGTCTCACCGGGCGGCGTTTTCAACACCGACTTCGGGTAGTTGCTGTGACTCCGGACTCCGTGACCCGCAATCCCGGGACAGTCCTGCTCTCTTCCCTCTCTCTCAGCCCCACCATCCGTACACGGGCCCCGGGGAGCTTCCGGCTGATGAGGGAATGGGAACCGATGGGTCTCTCAGACAGAGCTGAGCTCCAGCTGTCTAAATGCAAGGATCGGGAACTCGGAGAAAGGGAACAAAATCTTTTACATCAGCTGTTGTGAAAATCACCTTTGTTCTGCCTCCAGTCACAAACAAGAGAAAATCTGCAGATGCTGGAAATCCGAGCAACACACACAAATTGCTGGAGGAACTCAGCATTAGTACTCTTTTCCATAGATGCTGCCTGGCCTGCTGAGTTCCTCCAGCATTTTGTGTCTGTTGCTTGTTCCACCCCCTCTTGTTCTGGACTTTCTACCTGTGAGAACATGTTTTGTCCCACTCTCTCTGGGTACATAATGATATCAAACACCTTTGTCCTGGGCAACAAGTAGCTTTCACATCACAAATGTGCCAGACTCCAATGAGACAGACTACTGCCCTTCCCTTCATATTCATTGGCATTGCCATCACTGAGTTCACCACCGTCAGTCACCTGGGGGAGGGTTCAGGGGAAATATTTATGTACAATACAGAAACTGGTGTTACCTGTGTGTATTGTGGTGATGCAAAAGTTACTGGAGAATTTGAAAGTGGGAGGAAGTGGAGTGATAGTTTGAAATCTGACTTTTTAAAGCGTCATTTAGCAAGCAAATCAGATATGGACAATGTGCAAAAGCTCTGGTGAGAAAATACTTCATTCCCCGTTACAGGCCTGCTACATAGGTTGTGTGAGAGTGCAGATGAAGTCGATCGAGCCCAGAGGAGATCAAAGTTCTTACTGACAGTGATTTGCTGGCTGTTAAAATGAATACCTCTCTATCTAAAGTCATAGATATGACATGAAGAGAGGTGAGTTACACCCAAGGTGTAGGACACAAGAAACTGGGTGAGAGTCAGGAAGGGGAATGAGGTTAAATCGCCATCGCAGAGTAATCTTGTGTCCATCCCACACAACAACAGGTGGATCCACTTTAGAAACTGTTGGGGGGATTACCTGGCAGAGGAAAGTCAAAGGGGTGATAGGGGATTTGTTAGTGAGGGGAACAGAACAAGAGGGGACTAATATCCCAGTGGTGAGGCTCGCTAGTGCTAGTGTGGGGAGAGAGGGTGATGTGGTTAAAATAAGTTGTAGGGGGAAATGGGAACCAGAATGACAGAACAGATAGTGGGGAGGGTGAATTGAATTGAATTGACTTTATTACATACATCCTTCCTGTACGTGAGGAGTAGAAATCTTTACATCTCCGTCTGAATGTGCAATGTGTAATTTATAGTTGTTTATAATAAATAGTTTGTACATACGGCAGTCAATATAACATAGAAATGCAATTGTATCAGCATGAATTAATCAGTCTGATGGCCTGGTGGAAGATGATGTCCCGGAGCCTGTTGGTCCTTTTGCTGTTGTACCGTTTCCTGGATGGTAGCAGCAGGAACAGTTTGTGGTTGTGGTGAATTGGGTCCCCAATATCCTTTGGGCCCTTTTTACCCCCCTGTCTCTGTAAATGTCCTGAATAGTGGGAAGTTCACATCTACAGATGTGCTGGGCTGTCCGCACCACTCTCTGCAGGTTCCTGCGATTAAGGGAAGTACAGTTCCCATACCAGGCAGTGATGCAGCCAGTCAGGATGCTCTCAATTGTGTTCCTGTACAAAGTTCTTAGGATTTGGGACCCCATCCCAAGCTTCTTCAGCCGTCTGAGGTGAGCAAGGTGCTGTGTGCTCTTTTCACAACACAGCCGGTATGTACAGACCATGTGAGATCCTCGGTGATGTTTATGCCAAGGATCTTGAAGCTGTTCACCGTCTCAACCCCAGATCCACTGATGCCAATAGGGGTGAGCCTGTCTCCATTCCTCCTGTCGTCCACAATCAGCTCCTTTGTTTTTTTAGATTAGATTAGATTCAACTTTATTGTCAGTGTGCCAAGTACAGATACAAAGCCAATGAAATGCAGTTAGCATCTGACCAGAAATGCAAAGAATAGTGTTATTTACAAAATAACTGAGAATAAAAAGTAAGTACTACAGCACACAAATATAAAAGTACGGAGACAGTACAATACGGATGCAATACTGCTTAGTGCTGTGATGTGAGGTTCAGCAGCATCACAGCCTCAGGGAAGAAGCTCTTCCTGTGCCTGCTGGTGCGGGAGCGGAGGCTCCTGTAGTGCCTAGCAGATGGGAGGAGAGTAAAAAGTCCATGGTTAGGGTGAGATGCATCCTTGATAATGCGTTTCGCCCTTCCCAGGCAGTGTTTATGGTAGATGTTCTCAATGGTGGACAATTAGGTGCTGATAATCCGCTGGGCAGTTTTCACCACACAGTGGAGTGCTTTGTAGTCCGAAATGGGACAATTGCCATACATCTCAGGATTGCTACCTGTGCTAGGTGCCAGTGAGGGTAGGAATAGGATGCTCTGGAGGAGGAACAAGTGGCTGAGGAACTGGTGTAGGGGGCAGGGTTTCAGATTTCAGGATCATTGGGACCTCTTCTGGGGCAGGTGGGACCTGTACAAGAGAGACGGGTTACACTTGAACCACAGGGGGACCAATATCCTTTCAGGGAGGTTTGTTAGTGCTATTGGGGAGGCTTTAAACTAGATTTGCAGGGGGGTGGGAACCAGAGTGCCAGAGCTGACAGTGTGGCTGGGGTGAAAATAAATGATGTTGAAAGTTTAAGCAAATCTGCTGATATAAAGGTTGTGAGTGGTGGTAAAAATCTTCTGAGGTGTATATATTTCAATGCTAGGAGTATTGTGGGGAAGGCGGATAAGTTGAGGGCGTGGATTGACACGTGGAATTATGTCGTTGTAGCAATTAGTGAAACTTGGCTGCAGGAGGGGCAGGACTGGCAGCTTAATATTCCAGGGTTCCGATATTTCAAATCTGATCGAGGCAGAGGAATGAAAGGTGGGGGAGTAGCATTGCTTGTTAGGGAAAATATTACAGCAGTGCCCAGGCAGGACAAATTAGAGGGCTTGTCTACTGAGTCCTTATGGGTGGAGCTGAGAAACAGGAAAGGTATAGCCACATTAGTGGGATTGTATTACTGACCACCCAATAGTCAACGAGACTTGGAAGAGCAAATCTGCACAGAGATAGCAGGCAACTGCAGGAAACATAAAGTTGTGGTGGTAGGGGATTTTAATTTTCCATACATTGATTGGGACTCCCATACTGTTAGGGGTCTAGATGGTTTAGAGTTTGTAAAATGTGTTCAGGAAAGTTTTCTAAATCAATATATAGAGGGACCAACTAGAGGGGATGCAATATTGGATCTCCTGTTAGGAAACGAATTACGGCAAGTGACAGAAGTCTGTGTAGGGGAGCACTTTGGTTCCAGTGATCATAACACCATTAGTTTCAATTTGATCATGGACAAGAATAGATCTGGTCCTAGGGTTGAGGTTCTGAACTGAATGAAGGCCAAATTTGAAGAAATGAGAAAGGATCTAAAAAGTGTGGATTGGGACAGGTTGTTCTCTGGCAAAGATGTGATTGGTAGGTGGGACGCCTTCAAAGGGGAAATTTTGAGAGTGCAGAGTTTGTCTGTTCCTGTCAGGATTAAAGGCAAATTGAATAGGAATAAGGAACCTTGGTTCTCAAGGGATATTGCAACTCTGATAAAGAAGAAGAAGGAGTTGTATGAAATGTATAGGAAACAGGGGGTAAATCAGGTGCTTGAGGAGTATAAGAAGTGAAAGAAAATACTTAAGAAAGAAATCAGGAGGGCTAAAAGGAGACATGAGATTGCCTTGGCAGTCAAAGTGAAGGATAATCCAAAGAGCTTTTACAAGTATATTAAGAGCAAAAGGATTGTAAGGGATAAAATTGGTCCTCTTGAAGATCAGAGTGGTTGGCTTTGTGCGGAACCAAAGGAAATGGGGGAGATCTTAAATAGGTTTTTTGCGTCTGTATTTACTAAGGAAACTGGCATGAAATCTATGGAATTGAGGGAATCAAGTAGTGAGACCATGGAAACTGTACAGATTGAAAAGGAGGAGGTGCTTGCTGTCTTGAGGAAAATTAAAGTGGATAAATCCCCAGGACCTGACAGGGTGTTCCCTCGGACCTTGAAGGAGACTAGTGTTGAAATTGCGGGGGCCCTGGCAGAAATATTTAAAATGTCGCTGTCTGCAGCTGAGGTGCTGGAGGATTGGAGAGTGGCTCATGTTGTTCCGTTGTTTAAAAAAGGATCGAAAAGTTATCCGGGAAATTATAGGCCGGTGAGTTTAACGTCAGTAGTAGGTAAGTTATTGGAGGGAGTACTAAGAGACAGAATCTACAAGCATTTGGATAGACAGGGGCTTATTAGGGAGAGTCAACATGGCTTTGTGCATGGTAAGTCATGTTTGACCAATCTGTTGGAGTTTTTCGAGGAGGTTACCAGGAAAGTGGATGAAGGGAAGGCAGTGGATATTGTCTACATGAACTTCAGTAAGGCCTTTGACAAGGTCCCGCATGGGAGGTTAGTTAGGAAAATTCAGTCACTAGGTATACATGGAGAGGTGGTAAATTGGATTAGACATTGGCTCGATGGAAGAAGCCAGAGAGTGGTGGTAGAGAGTTGCTTCTCTGAGTGGAGGCCTGTGACTACTGGTGTGCCACAGGGATCAGTGCTGGGTCCATTGTTATTTGTCATCTATATCAATGATCTGGATGATAATGTGGTAAATTGGATCAGCAAGTTTGCTGATGATACAAAGACTGGAGGTGTAATAGACAGTGAGGAAGGTTTTCAGAGCCTGCAGAGGGACTTGGACCAGCTGGAAAAATGGACTGAAAAATGGCAGATGGAGTTTAATACTGACAAGTGTGAGGTATTGCATGTTGGAAGGACAAACCAACGTAGAACATACAGGGTTAATGGTAAGGCACTGAGGAGTGCAGTGGAACAGAGGGATCTGGGAATACAGATACAAAATTCCCTAAAAGTGTCGTCACAGGTAGATAGGTCGTAAAGAGAGCTTTTGGTACATTGGCCTATTAATCAAAGTATTGAGTATAAGAACTGGAATGTTATGATGAGGTTGTATAAGGCATTGGTGAGGCTGAATCTGGAGTATTGTGTTCAGTTTTGGTCACCAAATTACAGGAAGGATATAAATAAGGTTGAAAGAGTGCAGAGAAGGTTTACAAGGATGTAGTCGGGACTTGAGAAACTCAGTTACAGAGAAAGGTTGAATAGGTTAGGACTTTATTCCCTGGAGCGTAGAAGAATGAGGGGAGATTTGATAGAGGTATATAAAATTATGATGGGTATAAGATAGAGTGAATGCAAGCAGGCTTTTTCCACTGAGGCAAGGGAAGAAAAAAACCAGAGGACATGGGTTAAGGGTGAGGGGTGAAAGTTTAAAGGGAACATTAGGGGGGGCTTCTTCACACAGAGATTGGTGGGTGTATGGAATGAGCTGCCGGACGAGGTGGTAAATGTGGGTTCTTTTTTTAACATTTATGAATAAATTGGACAGATACATGGATGGGAGGTGTATGGAGGGATATGGTCCGTGCGCAGGTCAGTGGGACTAGGCAGAAAATGGTTTGGCACAGCCAAGAGGGGCCAAAGGGCCTGTTTCTGTGCTGTACTTTCTGTGGTTTCTATGGTTTAACACTGAGATGCAGTTGGTGAGTATGCTCTCAATGGTACAGTGGTAAAAGTCTGTCATATCCTGGGACAGAGGTGAGCTTTATTGATGCTCCGCAGGAAGTAAAGACGCTGTTGCGCCTTTTTGATCAAGATGGAGGAGTTCAGGGACCAGGTGAGATCCTCGAAAATGTGGACACCAAGGAATTTGAAGCTTGATACACGATCCACTACAGTTCCGTTGATGTAGATTGGGAGTGTGGCTCCTAGCATGCCTGAAGTCCACAATGATCTTGGTCTTCTGGGTGTTAAAGGCCAGATCATTGTTGGCACACCACGCAGCCAAGTGCTGGACCTCATCCCTGTAGGCTGTCTCGTCATCCCCTCTGATCTGGCCAACCACCATGGTGGCCTCTGCGAACTTGATTATGGAGTTAGAACCATGTACAGGAACGCAGTCATAGGTGAAGAGGGAGTACAGAAGAGGGCTCAGCACACAGCCTTGAGGCACGCCGGTGTTCAGGGTGAGAGTGGAGGAGGAGAGGTTATCTAACTGATTGGGGTCTGTTAGTCAGAAAGTCCAAGGTCCAATTGTAGATGGATGAGCTGATAGCAAGCTGGCGAAGTTTGGTGATCAGCTTGAAGGGGCTTACAGAATTGAATGCCGAACTAAAGTCAATGAACCTCATTCTGACGTAAGAGTTGGGGCTGTCCAGGTGGGTCAGGGCAGAGTGAAGTGCCGTGGAGATGGTGTCCTCTGTTGACATGTTGGTGCGATAGGCAGATTGATGGGGGTCCAGGATAGTGGGCAGACAGGATTTCAGATGTGACAGAACCAGTCTCTCAAAGCACTTTGCAATGATGGGGGTGAGTGCAACTGGGCGGAAATCATTCAGGCTCGTGGCAGTGGAATGCTTCGGCACTGGCACGATGGTGGTGATCTTGAAGCTTGTGGGGGACAACACCCTGGGCCAGGGACAGATTAAAAATGTCTGTGAAGACCCCGGCCAACTGTCCTGCACAGACTCTGACCACACGGCCAGGTATTGCATCCGGACCAGCTGCCTTCCGTACATTCACCCTGCTCAGGGTCCACAAACATCGGAGGTGGAAAGTGAGAGAGACAGTTCACCAGGTGGGAGATCCGCTTTGAGGGTGACCTCCTTGTTCCCTCGATCAAAGCGAGCGTAGAAGTAATTGAGCTCATCAGGGAGGGTAGCAGAGCTGGAAGGGGGCACAGTACTAGGAGGTTTGAAGTCTGTAATGACCTGTATGCTATGCCACATGGGCTGGGGGTCAGAGGAGTTGAAATGCTCCTCGATTCTCTGTTTGTAAATGTGTTTAGCCTGAGAGATTCCCCTCCTCAGGTTGGCCCTGGCTGAGCTGTAAGCCTCCTGGTCTCCAGACCTGAAGGCTGAATCTCTGGCTTTGAGCAGGAGGTGAACCTCTCTGTTCATCCATGGTTTCTGACTGGGGAAAACTTTTATTTGTTTTAGTGATGTCTCTCTATCTACACACTTGTTGATGTGCTCAAGGACAGAGTTGGTTTATAAATCAATGTTAATCTGAGCGTCTGTGGTGGTATGGGCAGCAAACATGCTCCAGTCTGTGTGCTGGAATTGGTGCTGAAGAGCAGAGTCAGCATCCTCCAGCCAGATCTTAATAGTCTTCATTGTGGGTTTCACACGTTTAGTGACCGGGCTATACTTGGGAAGCAGAAACAATGAAAGACGGTCGGACTTTCCCAGGTGGGGGAGGGTAGTGAGTTTGCAAGCATCAGCCACATTTGTGTACACATGATCTGAGGTTTTATTCCACGTGGTGGTGCATAATACATTTTGGTAAAATCTTGGAAGCACGGTACGTAGGTTACAATGATTAAAGTCCCCAGCGACAGTCAAAGCTCCATCTGGATGCAATGTCTGCAGCTTGCTAATAGCAGCACTGAGGTCTTTCATGGCTACTTTAGCATTAGCATCCAGTGGAACATAAACTGCGACAGCAATGATGCATGTTTTGTGACAATGAGGGGAGGTTGTTTTCTTGACACCAGTCAGATGTTGTTCAGACACCAGATACAGTCAGCAATCAAATGGTTGAGCCTGGAGCCTTCTCCTCCCCACCCTCCCGCCACCTTCTTTATTGGGCCTCTGCCCCTACCCTCTTCAGTCCTGACAAAGGGTTATGGCCCGAAATGTTAACTGATCATTTCCACGGATGCTGCCCGACCTGCTGAGTACCTCCAGCGTGTTGTGAATGGTGCAATGAATGTGCTGAGCTGTGTATATCACAATGCAAGAAGCATCGCAGGAAAGCCAGATGAGCTCAGGACAGGGAATTATGATATTGTAGCCATTACTGGGATTTGGTTGCACCCAACATCTGAGGGATTTAGAGGGACAAATTTGTAGAGAGATCGCAGACCATGCCAAGGAACAAAAGTTGATTCAGTAAATGATTTTAACTTTCCATGTATTGACTGTGAATCCCATACTGTAAAAGGACAAGATGGGGTGTAGGTTGTCAAATGTGCCCTTAATCAGTACGTAGAATTCCCGATGCAGAAGTGTGCAATGATCTGTTAGGAAATGATACGGGGCTGGTGACAGAAATTAGTGACCATAATGCCATGAAATTCAGGATAAATATGGGAAAAGAGAGGTCTGGACCATGGGTTGAGATTCTAAATTGGAGAAAGGTCAATTTTAATGGTATCAGAAAGGATCTAACAAGTGTGGTTTGGGACAGGCTGTTTCCTGGCAAAGGAGTACTTGGTAAGTGGGAGGCCTTCAGAAGTGAAATTTTGAGGGTGTAGGGATTGTATGTGCCTACCAAAATAAAAGTTGAAAGGTAACTGGTGCAGGGTACCTTGGTTTTCAAGAGATATTGAGGCCCTGGATATTTTGTTCCCCTAAATGCCTCAGACTGTTGGGTGATACCAAGACTCACTAATGACTACATTATCATAATTCCACCGCCTGAGCCCATCTGACTTTTTTTTTTAGTCATCATCTGTTGGTTTCTAAAAGCTTCCCAGTCGTTTTTGCTCTTTTGTTTGCCCTCTCTTTGGCTTTTATGTTGGCTTTGGCTTCTCATTTCATCCACAGTTGTGTCTTCCTGCATTTCCAATGCTTCCACTTCTTTGGGATGTATCTATCACTCAGCTCCCGAATTGCTCCCAGAAGCTCCAGCCATTGCTGCTCCATTGTCACTCCGACCTTTTCCTTCCAAACAAGTTTGGCCAGCTTCTCTGTCATAGAAATATGGAGAGGTTCAGTACGGAAACAGGGTATTTGGCCCATCTAGTCAATGCCGAAAAAAACATTTAAGGTCTCTACTGCAAATACCTGCACTGGGACTTTCGCCTTCAGATGCCTGCCATCCAGGCTCCCATCCAAACTTCTTTTAAATGGTGAAACCGAGCTCATATTCACCACTTGAGTTGACATCTCATTCCACACTCTCACGACCATTTCAGTAAAGAGCTTTTCCAAATGTTCCTGTTAAATTTTCACCTTCTCCACTTACCCATGACCTCTGGTTGTCATCCCACCCAACCTCAGTGGAAAAAGCTGCTTGCATTTACCCTATCTATACCCTCATAATTTTGTATACTTCCAACAAATCCTCAAAGCAATGTATAATTTCCTTCTTTATGTTTAGAGCCTTTTTTAGGTGTATAAGCTAATGAGGGGCATTGATCATGTGGATAGCCAGAGGATTCTTTCCCAGGGCTGAAATGGCTAACACAATTGGGCATAGTTTTAAGGTGCTTTGAAATAGATACCGAGGGTATGTCAGGGGTAAGTTCTTTACACAGAGAGTGGTGGGTGCGTGGAATGCACTGCCAGCTATTTGTGTGAGAGGGTTTCAGTTACTGTGGGGCCAGGCACCCATGCAGCTCAGTGGGAACGGAATAATGCCAATGGAGAGAGTCAAACTGAGCCAGGTCACAGATTGGAGATGGCAGAAATGCCACATTCTTAGAGAGACAGGAAGAGCATCAGAGAATTTGGTGGTCATTCCAGATACCAGCACTGTGCCCAGTTAGAAGATGATTTCTCTCTCCACCTTGGGTTGAACTTCACTGTAACAGTGTGAAGTCAGTTCACAGCTTGACAACTCAAGGGATCTCATCTGAAATGTTGTCCTACACCCATTGATGGATTTTGTAAATATTTTTACAGGTTAAAAATGACAAGGAATTTGTCTACGGGAATCTCGAACACAACACGACAGTTTTGCTGTCTCTGTACAGATATTTAAGAAGTGGAGCAAGGGATTCACTCGATCATCCTTCCTGCTCCAACTGTGGGGAGGGATTCACTTGGTCATCTCAACTGAAGGTACATCAGCAAGTTTACACTGGGACAAGGTCATTCAACTGTTCTGTGTGTGAGAAGGGATTCAGTCGGTCTTCCCACCTGTGGACACACCAGTTAGTTGGGCAAATTGCTAGTCATCTGCTGAATTTGTAGGGAAGGATTCACTTGTTCATCTGACCTAATGGCTCACCAGCGAGTTCACACTGGAGACCGGCTGTTCACCTGCTTGGACTGTGGGAAGGGATTCACTGAATCATATAAGCTACTGAGACACTGGTCAGTTCACACTGGGGAGCAGCCGTTCACGTGCTCAGACTGTGGGAAGGGATTCCCTTGTTTCTCTAAACTGAAGGTACATCAGCAAGTTCACACTGGGGAGCGGCTGTTCACCTGCTTGGACTGTGGGAAGGGATTCACTGAATCATATAAGCTACTGAGACACCAGTCAGTTCACACTGGAGAGCAGCCGTTCACGTGCTCAGACTGTGGGAAGGGATTCACTGAATCATTTAACCTACGGATACACTGGTCAGTTCACACTGGCGGGAGGGCGTTCACGTGCTCAGACTGCAGGAAGGGATTCACTCGCTCATCCCAACTGAAGGTGCATCAGCGAGTTCACACTGGGGAGAGGCCATTCACCTGCTCAGTCTGTGGGAAGGGATTTACTCTGTCATCTCGGTTACTGAGACACCAGTCAGTTCACACCTGGGAGTGGCCGTTCACCTGCTCAGACTGTGGGAAGGGATTCACTCTGTCATCTGCACTGAAGGTACATCAGCGAGTTCACACTGGAGAGAGGCGATTCACCTGCTCAGACTGTGGGAAGGGATTCACTCGATCATTCCAACTGAAGGTACATCAGCGAGTTCACACTGGAGAGAGGCCGTTCACTTGCTCAGTGTGTGGGAAGGGATTCACTTGCTCATCCCTACTGAAGGTACATCAGTGAGTTCACACTGGAGAGAGGCCGTTCACTTGCTCAGACTGTGGGAAGGGTTTCACTTACTCATCTCAACTGAACATACATCAGCGAGTTCACACTGGGGAGTGGCCGTTCACCTGCTCAGACTGTGGGAGGGGATTCACTCGTTCATCTCAACTGAAGGTACATCGGCGAGTTCACACTGGAGAGAAGCCGTTCACCTGCTCAGTCTGTGGGAAGGGATTCACTCAGTCATTTAATCTGAAGGTACATCAGCGAGTTCACACTGGAGAGAGGCCATTCATCTGTTCAGACTGTGGGAAGGGATTCATTCAGTCATCTGAACTGAAGGTACATCAGCGAGTTCACACTGGAGAGAAGCCGTTCACCTGCTCAGACTGTGGGAAGGGATTCACTTGCTCATCTCAACTGAAGGTACATCAGCGAGTTCACACCGGGGAGAGGCCGTTCACCTGCTCAGACTGTGGGAAGGGATTCACTCGTTCATCTCAACTGAAGGTACACCAGCGAGTTCACACTGGAGAGAGGCCATTCACCTGCTCAGACTGTGGGAAGGGATTCACTTTGTCCTCTCAACTACTGAGTCACCAGCAAGTTCACACTGGAGAGAGGCCATTCACCTGCTCAGTGTGTGGGAAGGGATTCACTTGGTTGTCTCATCTTCAGAGACACCAGCATGTTCACACAGGGGAGAGGTAGTTCACCTGCTCAGTGTGTGGGAAGAGTTTCATTCGGTCATCCAACCTGCAGAGACACCAGCGAGTTCACACTGGGTAGAGGCTGATCTGCTGCTCAGACTTTGGGAAGAGATTCTCTCAGCCATCGCCACCAAATGTCCATCATTGAGTTCACAATGGGGAGAGGCCGTTCACCTGCTGTGAATGTGTGAAGCAATTCGCTCAGTCATCTAACCATATTTAACTCTCACTTCAGCTAGCAGCTTAATATAGGGGGTGATAGCCCCCAGCCCGGCCAAACTTAAGAAATCTCGTTTGGGTGGATGCTGCACGATGTGACCCCCATTACAAATCAGTACCCTGAAATAACAAACGGTACATAATATACGATTAAACAATTGGGCTTTGTAGTTATTACTTTGACTATAGAGTTAGTAAAGAAAAAATAAAGGAAAATGGCCCACTCTCTCCATTCATGTCTTCTCACCTCTCCCCAGCAAAAGACCGCAAAAATCTCTCTTCCAGACTCACAAGAAAGAACAACATTTCTCCCATTGGATAGCCCTGCACTTCAAAACCCTGTTGTCTCTAGTCGTAACGTAAACATTGCTGCTACAGAGAAACAGTAACCTCAGCAGTGATACATTACAGAGAGGCCATTACATTAACACTGAAACCTCACAGCATGTTACAGTTGTGACACATTACTGGGTTCACAATAGACAATAGGTGCAGGAATAGGCCATTTGGCTCTTCGAGCCAGCACTGCCATTCACTGTGATCATGGCTGATCATCCACAATCAGTACCCCGTTCCTGCCTTATCCCCATAATCTTTGACTCCGCTATCTTTAAGAGCTCTATCCATCTCTTTCTTGAAAGCATCCAGAGACTTGGCCTCCACAGCCTTCTGGTGCAGTGCATTCCATATATCCACCACTCTCTGGGTGAAAAAATGTTTCCTCAACTCCGTTCCCGTTCTAAATGGCTTACCCCTTATTCTTAAACTGTGGCCTCTGGTTCTGGACTCACCCATCAGCGGGAACATGCTTCCTGCCTCCAGTGTGTCCAATCCCTTAATAATCTTATATGTTTCAATAAGATCCCCTCTCAGCCTTCTAAATTCCAGTGTATACAAGCCCAGTCGCTCCAATCTTTCGACATATGACAGTCCCGCCATCCCGGGAATTAACCTTGCGAACTTGCGCTGCACTCCTTCAATAGCAAGAATGTCCTTCCTCAAATTTGGAGACAAAAATTGCACACAGTACTCCAGGTGTGGTCTCACCAGTACCCTGTACAGCTGCAGAAGGACTTCTTTGCTCCTATACTCAATTCCCCTTGTTATGAAGGCCAGCATGCCATTAGCTTTCTTCACAGCCTGCTGTACTTGCATGCTTGCTTTCAGTGACTGATGTACAAGAACACCTGGATTTCGTTGTACTTCCCTTTTTCTTAAATTGATTCCATTTAGATAATAATCTGCCTTCCTGTTCTCACCACAAAAGTGGATAACCTCACATTTGTCCATATTAAACTGCATCTGCCATGCATCCGCCCACTCACCCAGCCTGTCAAAGTCACCCTGCATTCTCATAACATCCTCCTCACATTTCACACTGCCACCCAGCTTTGTGTCATCGGCAAATTTGCTAATGTTACTTTTAATCCGTTCATCTAAATCATTAATATACATTGTAAACAGCTGCGGTCCCAGCTCTGAACGTTGTGGAACCCCACTGGTCACCGCCTGCCATTCCGAAAGGGACCCGTTAATCGCTACTCTTTGTTTTCTATCAGCCAGCCAATTTTCAATCCATGTCAGTACTCTGCCCCCAATACCATGTGCCCTAATTTTGCCCACTAATCTCCTATGTGGGACTTCATCAAAGGCTTTCTGAAGCTCCAGGTACACTATATCCACTGGCTCTCCCTCGTCCATTTTCATACTTACATCCTCAAAAAATTCCAGAAGATTAGTCAAGCACGATTTCTGCACTGGGGAGAAAGTTTCAACGAGCTGCATGCTGGATATTTGTCCATCACCGTTGCTGAATGCAATTTTGAGAGTGACTGTCGGTGCTGAACTCTACAATTATTGCTGATGCTCACCACACCCAGTTCTGCACCCTGGTCACTGAGCATGGGAGGAGGTTCTTCTGCTGCATATTCACCTTTATTGGGACTGGAGTTTAACGTGGACTGGAGTGGAGAGCGGCCAGTGAAGGAGTGGAGCTTTGAGGCTTTGGCTCGAGAGATTTCAGCGAGCAGAGGCAGAGGATGAGCTTGCTCCCAGTAAGGTAAGGCCGGGAAAGTTTATTTAATTAATTAACTTAGGAGTTAGTAATGGAGGCAGTAGATAGGGCAGTCCAGTGCTCCAATTGTAGGATGTGGGAAGTCAGGGACAGGACAATTGTCTCCGATATCTACACCTGCAAGAGGTACATCCAGCTGCAGCTCCTGTCAAATCGGATCATTCGGGGGGCAGAGGCAGTAATAGATCAGAGTTTCAGGGAGACAGTCACCCCTAAAAGTCAGGAGACAGGTAGCTGGGTGACTGTCAGGAGAGGGAAGGGGAATAGACAGAAAGAGCAGAGCACCCCTGTGGCCGTTCCCATCAACAATAAGTATACTGTTTTGGATACTGTTGGTGGGGACGACCTACACCTACCAGGGACAAATTGTAGTGGTCACGTCTCTGGCACCGAGACTGGACCCTCAGCTCAGAAAGGAAGGAGTGAAAAGAGGAGAGCAGTAGTGATAGGGGATTCGATAGTTAAGGGGACAGTTAAGAGGTTTTGTGGGAAAGATATAGAATCCCAGTCTGTTGCCTCCCTGGTGCCAGGGTCCGCGATATCTCGGATGGAGTTCTCGGTATTCTCAGGAGAGAGGGTGAGCAGCCAGATGTCCTGGTCCACGTGGGGACCAATGACATAGATAGGAGTAGGGATCAGGTCCTGAAGAAGGAATATAGGGAGTTAGGGAAAAAAAGTGAAAAAGCAGGACCTCAAGGGTGGTAATCTCGGGATTGCTTCCTGTGCCGCGAGACAGAGAGGGTGGGAACAGGAAGTCGTGGCAGTTGAATGTGTGGCTGAAGAGTTGGTGCTGGGGGCAGGGGTTCAGATTTCTGGAGCATTGGGATCTTCTCTGGGGAAGGTCTGACCTGTACAACAAGGACGGGCTGCACCTGAACTGGAAAGGGACCAATACCTTGGTGGGCAGGTTTGTTGGAGCTGTTGGGGAGGGTTTAAACTAGATTGTCAGGGGGGTGGGAATCAGAATGTGAGTGCAGAGATGAGGGTAGAAGGACAAGGGCATGATGCTGTGTGTTCTGAGTTGCTGAGGAAGGACAGGCAGGGACAAAACACACATGTAGCCAGTTCAAGGGGTTGAAATGTGTCTATTCCAACGCTAGGAGTATTAGGAATAAAGGGGATGAACTTAGAGAATGGATCAGTACGTGGAACTATGACGTTGTGGCCATTACTGAAACTTGGCTGGAGGAAGGGCAGGATTGGCTGATGCAGGTACTGGGGTTTAGGTGTTTTACAAGGATTAGGATGGGAGGTAGAAAAGGGGGGAGTAGCATTACTGGTCAGGGATAGTATCATGGCAATAGAAAGGGAGGACGCTGCAGAGGGAGTGTCCACTGAGTCGGTGTGGGTGGAAGTCAGAAATAGGAAGGGATCAATCACTGTGCCGGGAGTGGTCTATAGGCCCCCAAATAGCCCTCGGGACACCGAGGAACAGATAAGCAGGCAGATTTTTGAATGGTGCAGGAAATACAGGGTTGTAGTTATGGGTGATTTCAACTTCCCTCATATTGACTGGCACCTCTTGACTGCAAGGGGGATAGATGGGGCTGAATTTGTCAGGTGTATTCAAGAAGGATTCCTGACACAGTATGTGGACTGGCCGATGAGAGGACAGGCCATTCTGGATCTAGTTCTGGGTAATGAACCTGGTCAGGTGGCAGACATCTTGGTGGGGGAGCATTTTGGTGAGAGTGACCACAACTCCCTTAGCTTCAGCATAGCTATGGAAAAGGATAAAAACAGACAAAATGGGAAAGTGCTTAACTGGGGAAGGGCTAACTATGAATGGATGAGGCAGGAACTAGCGAGAGTAAATTGGAAACAGGTGTTCAAAGGTGCAAGCACAGGAGTAATGTGGAGGAAGTTTAGGGACTACTTGTGCTGGGTTCAGGATAGGTTTGTCCCACTGAGGTAAGGAAAAAATGGTAGGAAAAGGGAACCGTGGCTGACGAAACATGTGAGGCAACTCGTCAAGCGGAAGAAGGAAGCATATGTTAGATATAAGAAGCAGTCAGAGCCCTGTTGGCCGCTTTTCGATTGCTCCTACCCTGTTTACTTAATTGTCTCTACCAGTCTTTTTTTTTGAAACCTTATTATAATACTTCAATACTGCTTTACTATGGCTGGGAAAAGAACCAGAGCATTTGCAAAAGAAAGAGAAACAGAAGATGAATCCCCAGTCACTTTGGATTCAATCAGTGACTTCCTTAAATCGCAGAAATAGGAATTCTCTGAGGAGTTTCAATGGCTTAACAGCAAATTGGATACAATTCAACAAACTTTATTTGAGCATGAGAACCAAATTCAGGAGAATACTGTGAAGCTAATGACACTTGAAGAGGACATTGAAGATACAATTAAACTCTGCAAAGAGTTATCTTTATCCAGTGATAAAATGCTGAAAAGGATCATCAGTCTCGAAAACAGGAACAGGAGAAATAACTTGCAAATCCTGGGTCTTGAAGAATCAGTTGAAGGCGCTGACCGTTCGAAGTCTTTGCAAACTTTCTGAAGCAGATTTTCCCAGCTTTATTCACTTCTGAGCCGAAGCTCAATCGAGCTTTTCGCTCTCCGACTTTGAAGCCGTTGTCCTCAGCGGCGAAACCCAGATCGGTCGGACTAACCTTTCAGGAGTTTCATATTAAGGGCCTTTTAATTTGCCATACCCGGCGACAAGGAATGATTGATTTCCAAAGTTACATGGTTAGATTTGTGGAAGACTATTCACCTGAAATTTTGACTGATTGCATGAAATATAAAGAAGTTATGTTGGAATTTTATAATGAAGGATATAAACCATCCCTTCGGTTCCCCGCTCATCTGAGTATTGTTTTGAAGAACGGATTGTGAAAAAGAATAAAGTCAGTTGAAGATGCAAAAGATTTTCTGAAGGATGAAGTCTAAAACTGTTATACTTCTTATTTGATCAAGTTTTTTCTTCTGTTAATATGAATTTAAAATAAGGTTTCATTAAGCTTACATTTGGCTGTTCATATATTGTCTTTTGTTTTTTTTGATACTACTTTATTTTATCCCTTTTTGAGGCTTTATTTTAATACAGCTTTTTTGGATTTGTTTAAAGTGACCTTTTCATATTTTCGAATACTGAGTTCTTTTGCTTTTTATGTTGTGTATTGATAGGGACATAATGACCTTGCAAGACTGGAGTTTTTTCTGTCAACAGGATTTTTTTGGGGCCGGTACTTAGTTCTTAGCTCACTGACTGTCTATTGGTCAGCTTTCTCGCTTTGGATGGGGGAGGGCGTAGGGCCTATTTCTCTCTGGGAGCTGTGTTGGGTTGAATATATAATTGTTTGAGATTCCTGCGCCCTAAGGACAAAGAGTTTTCATTCTTCTCACATGTTTATCATTCTTATTCTCAAATTGATTACTTTTTTATTGACTCGTCTAATTCCATCTGTAATCGACTGCAAATATGACATTATCGCCATTTCAGATCATGCTCCAGTGAAACTTTCTATCAAGTTAATGGATACCACTTGTACTAATAGGCAATGGTGATTTAATTCCAATTTGCTTCAAGACCTGTACTTTGTTAAATTTATGAAGGAACAGATTGATTTCTTTTTTTCCAACTAACATTACGGAAGAAATTTCCAAAGGCACAGTTTGGGATGCTTTTAAAGCTTATATCTGCGGACAGATTATTTCTTTTTCTGTTGGTTTAAACAAACATATTAAGAATGAAACATTTTTGTTGGTTGATAAAATTAAAGAAATTGATAAGAAATATTCTATTGCTCCTAGTAAGGAGCTCTACAAACAGAGAGTCGAACTTCAAATGGAACATAACTTATTATTAACATCCTCAATTGAAAATCAATTAATGAAAACTAGAAATAAGTTCTATATTCATAGTGATAAATTGGGTAAATTATTAGCTAATCAATTGAAAACTACTTCAGTTAAATGTCAAATTATCCAGATTCGTAAACATGATGACACTTTGACAGTTGATCATGACGAGATAAACAAAACTTTTGAAGAATTTTATATTTCTTTATACAATTCTGATTTTCCTCATGACTCTAACACTATGCATGATATTTTAAGGAAATTGAACTTTCCAAAATTATCACACAAAGAATGTTCAACATTAGAAACTCCGATGACAGATGAAGAAATAACAATGAATTCTGGCAAAATACCTGGTCCTGATGGTTTTACAGTGGAATTTTTAAAGTTTTTTTTCCTCTATTCTCTCTCCTTGGTCATCTAGAATATTTAAAGAAGCAATCAGATTAGGTAAATTACCACAATCATTTTATGAAGCTTCTATTTCTTTAATTCTTAAAAAGAATAAAGATCCTACTGATTGTGCATCATACAGACCGATATCGCTTTTGAATGTAGACTCCAATTTTTTTTCTAAAATATTAGTGACTAGGTTAGAAAAGGTACTACCTCAAATTATCTCTGTGGACCAAACAGGATTTATTCAAAATCATTATTCATTTTCTTAATATTAGGAGGTTAATGAATATTGCTTATACTCCTTCATTTAACACTCTGGAATGTATTATTTCATTAGCTGCTGAGAAGGCTTTCGACAGAGTTGAATGGCCATATTTAGTTACTGTGTTTGAGAAATGTAATTTTAGTCCGATATTTATATCTTGGATTAAATTGATATATCATTCCCCCGTAGCTTCTGTTTGTAGTAACAATCAAAGATCTTCCTTTTTTTGTTTATCTCGGGGTACTAGGCAGGGATGTTCATTATTATTTGATATTGCCCTTGAACCTTTAGCAATTGCCATCCCAGACTCACCTAACATTTTTGGTATTACCCATGGAAATGAAATGCAGGAGTTATCATTATATGCAGATGATTTGTTATTATGTATCTCTAATCCTGGAAAATCTATTCCTGTTACTTTATTCTTGTTGGCTCAGTTTAGTAATTTTTCTGGTTACAAATTTAAGCTTAATAAGAATGAACTATTTCCCTTAAATATGCAGGTTTCTATTGATGGATGTTTACCATTTAAATTGGTTACTGACTCTTTTATATATTTAGGGGTTAAAATTACGAAAAAGCGTAAAGATTTATTTAAAGCTAATTTTTCTACCTTTAATCGATCAGATTAAACTTTTGTTTACTAAATGGTCACCAATGTCTTTATCATTGATCGGTCAGATCAATGTTATCAAGATGATTATTTTGCCTAAGTTTTTATACGTATTTCAAGTGGTGCCAATTTTCATTCCAAAATTATTTTTTGATAATGTTGATTCCAAAATCTCCTCATATATATGGCAGAACAAAAATCCTAGGTTAGGCAAAGGACGTTTACAGAAATCTAAAAAGGAGGTGAGGTTTAGCTTTGCTGAATTTTAGATTTTACTATTGGGCAATTAACATTTGATATTTAAATTTTTGGTTATGAGACTTGGACGCAACTTCAAGTCCACGTTGGGTGAATCTTGAATGTAATTCTTTACAAGGGTTTTCATTGGGTTCTATTTTAGGGTCTTCGCTTCCCTTTACTCTTTCTAAATTGTATAAACAAATGGATAACCCAATAGTTAAATATACTTGACATATATGGTTTCAATTTGGAATTCTTTTTGGGTTGAATCAATTTACTTTAGCAAGTCCTATTGTATCTAATTTCTTTTTTCAACCCACTACTATAGATTAAGAATATTTGGCTTGGAAAATTAAAAGTAGAGTACGATTTTGTGATTTATTTTCAGATAATTGTTTCACGTCTTTTGAACAACTAATAAATATAATTTGCCTAGATCTCACTTTTTTAGATATTTACAAGTTAGAAATTTTTTTAAAATACTGTTTTTCCTACCTTCCCGAATTTACAAACGTTTGTATATTCAATGGATATTTTGGAAAAACAAAATTAGATTTAAAGCCTCTTCAGAATGGTATAATAGCAATTATTTATGATATAATTATGAAAATATGTCTAATAAAAATCAGAGTGATTGGGAAAGGGAACTTAAGATTATTGTACCAATTGTAAAATGGGAAAAACATCTTCAATTAGTTAATTCATCTATATGTGCGAAACATGCGTTGATACAGTTTAAAGTAGTAGATAGGGCTCATATGTCTAGGGATAAATTATCTCGTTATTATTCTCATATAAATTCTATCTGTGATAGATGTCACTCTGAGATAGCTTCTCTAACTCAAATGTTTTGGTCATGTCCTTCGTTGAAAAAAATATTGGAAATATATTTTTGATATTATCTCAACTGTTTAGAATATTGACCTACAACCTCACTCTATTACTGCCATTTTTGGGTTACCAATGATAGAATCAAGTCATTTAACCCCTTCAGCTCGTCGGATGATTGCATTTCTTACATTAATGGCTAGAAGATCCATTTTGCTGAATTGGAAAGAGATTAATCCTCCCACCACATTTCATTGATTTTCTCAAACTATGTTGTGTTTAAATTTGAAAAAAAAAATTAGAAGTGTTGTTTATGATCCCTCTATTAAATTCGAAGAAGACTTGGAGGCCATTTATTAAACATTTTCATATGATGTAACTTGACCTTTTCCAAACTTATTTTATTTCTTTGTAATACATGGTGAGAGGAACGGAGTCAACAACACTAATGGTTCCCTTTTTTTAACGATGTTACAAAACAGCCCATGCCTTTTTTTAGTTTAGTTGATTAACATTGTTTATGTTAGTTTTTTTCCGGGATATATTTTTGTTTTTTTTTTTCTTTTTCATGATTTTTTTATATAGATTTCTTTGTTTTATATTGTTCATCTGTATCATGTATGATAGGGAGATTTAATACTCATGTGTCAACTGGGCTTATATTTAACTATGAAAATTACAATGCTGTATTCCCAATAATTTTGTATCAATACTGTGGTATGTTTATTATTATGATACTAATAAAGATTGAAAAAGAGAAAAAAATATATATGATTGTTTGTTTGAATATCTTACTTTATGGTTTGCTTTCTAGTTTTAATAAGTCATGGCCAGATATTTTTAGTTACATGTTGATTAGTATTTAAAATGGTTTGAAATAGTAACCTATTTAATTTGAATGTGAAAGGGCTGAATCACCCCACCAAAAGGAACAAAGTGTTTGCTTATATTCAAAAATTAAAAGCACCTTTTTTTTTTACAAGAAACACACATACGCAGCTGTGATAGCTTACGTTTTTTTTTACTCGGTGGAAGGATATGCAATTCCACTCTTCGTTTAATGCAAAATCATGTGGAGTTTCGATTTTTGTAGGCAATACAATTTCCTTTATTCAGCATAAAGTTGTTTCGGACCCTAATGGTCGATTTGTTATTGTATCGGAGTTCAGACAGTAAATTGATTGTTTTTGCTAATGTTTATGCCCCCAATGTAGATGATCTATGATTTTTTGAAAGTCTATTTTCATTTTTGCCAGATTTGTGTACGTACTCCCTTGTGATGGGAGGAAATTTTAACTGCTGGTTAGATCCAGTATTAGATCGCTCATCTATTAAACCAGCCACACTTAATAAATCAGCTTTGTTTATCCAATCGTTTCTAACTATATGTGGTAGAGTTGATGCTTGGCGATTTCTTCATCCGACGGACAGGGAGTATTCTTTTTTTTCTCTCATGTCCATCATACTTATACTGGGATTGACTTTTTTTATTGGTAGTCAAATGATTCTGTTAGTTCAATCGGTTGAATATAAAGAGATTGCTATCTCTGACCACTCTCCTGTAATTCTATTTTTTAAAGCTTCCTGGTCCTATCCCCATGAGTAGATTTTGGCAATTTAATTTAACTCTGTTATCCGATGAAGATTTTTTAAACATTTATGGAGAATCAAATTACTCTTTATTGTTGAAGAAAATATGTTGGAAAAGACGTCTAGCCTTATCATATGGGATACTTTTAAAGCATACATCTGGGGTCAAATTATTTCTTATATCACAAACATCATTAAAAAAGCTAACAAAGAAAGAAATGAATTAGCCAATCAGTTAAAGCAACTGGACCATAAATATGCTTCAGTTCCTGATCCTGAAACATATAAGAGACGTACTGAAACTAAAACTAAATATGATCTTTTAATGTATCCAATTGAAAGCCAACTTTTAAAAGATAAGATTAGATTATGAGGACACTCAGTCCTCGTTTGTCATTTAGTAATGCATGCATTAAGAAATGATACAATGTTCCTCCAGTATATTACGGAAACACAAGACAGACCAAGACTAAAACTGACAAAAACCACATAATTATAACATAGTTACAACCCTGCAAAACAATACTGTATTTGATAAAGAGCAGACCATGGGCACGGTTAAAAAAAAAGTCTCAAAGTCCCGATAGCCCCATCATTTCACACAGACGGTAGAAGGAAGAAACTCTCCCTGCCATGAACTTCCAGCGCCGCAAACTTGCCGATGCAGCACCCTGGAAGCACCCGACCACAGCCGACTCTGAGTCCATCCGAAAATGTCGAGCCTCCGACCAGCCCTCCGACATCCAGCACCATCTCTGCTGAGTGCTTTGACCCTGGTCCCGGCCGCCAAGCAACAGGCAAAGCCAAGGATTCAGGGCCTTCCCCTCCGGAGATTCTGGATCGCACAGTAGCAGTGGCAGCGAAACAGGCATTTCAGAAGTTACACCAGATGTTCCTCCGTGCTTCTCACATCCGTCTCCATCAAATCAGGATCGTGCACAGCATCCTACTTGACAAATAACAATATTCATCACTGGAGTGGCCGCTGTGCGCTTCGTCGCGCCACCGTCTTCTCTCAGTCAACTTTATATTCACGGAGATAAAACTGGTAAGCTACTGGCTAATCAATTGAAGCCATTTTCAGCCAATCGGCAAATTAAAGAAATACATAAAATTAATGGGGACATGACAACTGACCACCTTGAAATTAATGCCACTTTTAGGGAATTTTATTCTAAATTGTATAGTTCTGACTCTGTTAATGATAATATTGCAATGAATAATTTTTAGATCAATTAAATATCCCAAATCTTTCGTTACATGATCGTAGGCAATTGGATCAACCTATTTCCCAGGAGGAAATTGCTCAGGCTATTTGAGATTTGCATTCTGGGAAATCCCCAGGACCCGCTGATTCTCTGGAGAGTTTAATAAGGCTCTTTCCTCCTTGCTTATACCACACTTATGTTCTACCCTTACAGATTCCTTTAAGGCAGGAAGACTACCGCAGTCTTCTTACGAAGCTTCCATTTCGCTCATTCTCAAAAAGAATAAGAATCTTACTGTAGGTTCTTTGTATAGACCAATCTCTTTACTCAATTTCGATTCTAAAATTTTATCCAAAGTATTGGCTCGCAGACTTGAAAATATTATATTGTAGCTGTGTGCTACACACAGCGCTAAAAATAACCACACGTAGTCGGTGAGTTAGAGTTGTGATAAAAGAGATTTATTCAAACTTCGCGGCCTGCTTTAAAGCCTTCCTGTTCCCGCCCTCCCTGGGTGGGACTGCCGTGGGGAATGCACAATCGCAGACCCTTTCCGCGCACGGGATTTCCCCCCTGCTGCTGAAGATGGCCTGGCGCCCTTTTTGGGGCCGGCCTATCTGCCAGCGCGCGCCGGTTCATGTGTGCTAGAAATTGGGTCGCCACATAACGCCCCCCACTCCAGAACCGGCGATACCTCCCCCAATGTCCACAGTCTGGATCGGCCTCTGTTTGGGAGGTCTGCCCCTGCGCCGCGGTGCCTGAGCCTGGACCAGCTGCGCCAAGTCCACATGGGCCGGTTTGAGTCGGTCCACCGTGAAAACCTCCTCTCTCCCCCAAATGTCCAGCACGAACGTGGACCCGTTGTTCCTGATCACCTTAAACGGCCCCTCGTAGGGCCGCTGTAGCGGTGCCCGGAGTCCGCCCCATCGTACAAAAAGAAACTTACAGTTCTGCAGGTCTTTGGGTGCGCAGGTCGGGCTCTGTCCGTGCTGTGAAATGGGGATGGGGGCCAGGTTACTGAGACGCTCCCGTAGTCAGACCAGGACTGCTGTGGGTTCTTCCTCTTGCCCCCTTGGGGCTGGTATGAACTCTCCTGGGACAACCAGGGGTGCGCCGTACACCAACTTGGCTGATGAGGTGTGCAGATCCTCCTTGGGCGCCGAGCGAATTCCGAGCAGGGCCCAGGGAAGTTCATCCACCCAGTTAGGCCCCTCCAGGCCGGCCATGAGAGCCGACTTCAGGTGACGGTGGAAGGTATTTGTGTGGTGTAGCTGCGATCCTAAAAGGTTGGCCATAGCCGACCACAGGCTGGAGGTGAACTGGGCTCCCCTGTCGGAGGTAATGTGGGCTGGTACCCCAAAGCGTGCTACCCAGGTTGCGATCAGTGCTCGGGCGCAGGATTCGGAGGTGGTGTTGCTGAGCGAGACTGCCTCTGGCCATCTGGTGCACCAGTCTATCATAGTTAGGAGGTACCGCGCTCCTCGTGATACTGGCAGGGGCCCCACGATATCCACATGGATGTGGTCGAACCTCCGGCAGGTGGGTTCGAACCGCTGCGGCGGAGCCTTGGTGTGCCACTGCACCTTGGCCGTTTGGCACTGCATGCACGTTTTGGCCCATTCACTGACCTGTTTACGCAGTCCATGCCACACGAACCTGTTGGTGACCAGCCGGACGGTTGTCCTGATGGAGGGGTGCGCTAAGTTGTGAATGGATTCGAAAACCTGCCGGCGCCAGGCTGCTGGGACGATGGGGCGGGGTTGGCTGGTAGCTACGTAACACAGTAGGGTCCTCTCACCTGGGCCTACGGGGAGGTCTTGGAGCTGTAAACCGGAGACTGCAGTCCTGTAACTGGGGATCTCAGCGTCTGCCTGCTGTGCCTCTGCCAGCGCTGCATAGTCCACCCCCTGGGACAGGGCCTGTATGGTAGGTCTGGATAGTGTGTCCGCCATGACGTTGTCCTTTCCCGAGACATGCCGGATGTCCATCGTATATTCGGAGATGTAGGACAGATGTTGCTGCTGGTGGGAAGACCAGGGGTCGGACACCTTAGTGAACGCAAAGGTAAGCGGTTTGTGGCCTGTGAACGCAGTGAAGGGCCTACCTTCTAAGAAATATCTGAAATGCCGGATTGCCAGGTATAGTGTCAATAGCTCCCGGTTGAAAGCACTGTATTTGAGTTCGGGTAGTCGTAGGTGTTTGCTGAAGAATGCCAGGGGTTGCCAGCGACTCTCGATGAGTTGTTCCAGCACTCCACTGACTGCTGTGTTGGATGCGTCCACCGTGAGGGCAGTAGGAACGCCCATTCTGGGGTGCACTAGCATCGCGGCGTTTGCTAAGGGTTCTTTGGTTTTAACAAAAGCGGCTGCGGCCTCTTTATCCCAGGTAATGTCCTTGCCCTTACCCGACATCAGGGTGAACAGGGGGCGCATGATTCGGGCTGCTGAGGGGAGGAAACAGTGGTAGAAATCCACCATACCCATGAAACGTCAACTGTACTTCTTCCTAGAGATGCTGCCTGGCCTGCTGCGTTCACCAGCAACTTTGATGTGTGTTGCTTGAATTTCCAGCATCTGCAGAATTCCTCATGTTTAGGAATGATGGTGCTTAGTTCTCTGAAGGTGGAATCTCATGTGGATAGGGTGGTGAAGAAAGCTTTTGGTTTGCTGACCTTTATAAATCAGAGCATTGAGTATAGGAGTTGGGATGTAATGTTAAAATTGTACAAGGCATTGGTAAGGCCAAATTTGGAGTATTGTGTACAGCTCTGGTCACTGAGTTACAGGAAAGATGTCAACAAAATAGAGAGAATACAGAGGAGATTTACTAGAATGTTACCTGGGTTTCAGCACCTGAGTTACAGAGAAAGGTTGAACAAGTTCGATCTTTATTCTTTGGAGCGTAGAAGGTTGAGGGGGGACTTGATAGAGGTATTTAAAATTATGAAGGGGATAGATAGACTTGACGTGGATAGGCTTTTTCCTTTGAGAGTAGGGGAGATTCAAACAACTGGACATTAGTTGAGAGTTAAGGGGCAAAAGTTCAGGGGTAACACGAGGGGGAACTTCTTTACTCAGAGAGTGGTAGCTGTGTGGAACGAGCTTCCAGTAGAAGTGGTAGAGGCGGGTTCGATTTTGTCATTTAAAAAAAATTCGATCGGTATATGGACAGGAAAGGAACGGAGGGTAGAGGCAGGTAGATGTGACTAAGTGAGAGTAAGCATTCAGCATGGACTAGAAGGGCCAAGATGGCCTATTTCCATGCTGTAATTGTTATATGGTTATATGAACTTGCGGGTGTCTCTGTAGGTTGGACAACTGAGTGACTTCCTTCTCAGACTGAGCAGGTGAACGGCCTCTCCCCAGTGTGAACTGACTGGTGTGCTTGTAGGCTAGCCAGCTGTGTGAATCCCTGCCCACAGACTGAGCAGGCGAATGGCCGCTATGCAGTGTGAACTGACTGGTGTCTCCGTAGGTGAGATGCCTGAGTGAATCCCTTCCCACAGTCTGAGCAGGTGAACGGCCTCTCCCCAGTGTGAACTCTCCGATGCACCTTCAATTGGGATGACTGAGTGAATCCCTTCCCACAGTCTGAGCAGGTGAACGGCCTCTCCCCAGTGTGAACTTGCTGGTGTCTCTGTAGATCAGATGATCGAGTGAATCCCTTCCCACAGACTGAGCAGGTGAACGGCCTCTCCCCAGTGTGAAATCGCTGGTGTTTCAGTAGGTCAGATGACTGAGTGAATCCCTTCCCACAGTCTGTGCAGGTGAACGGCCTCTCTCCAGTGTGAACTCGCTGATGTACCTTCAGATGAGATGATAAATTGAATCCCTTCCCACAGACTGAGCAGGTGAATGGCCTCTCCCCAGTGTGAACTCGCTGATGTACCTTCAGTTTAGATGAGGAAGTGAATCCCTTCCCACAGACTGAGCAGGTGAATGGCCACTCCCCAGTGTGAACTGACTGGTGTTCTTGTAGGTGAGCTGACTGTGTGAATCCCTTCCCACAGTCTGAGCAGGTGAACGGCCTCTGCCCTGTGTGAACTTGCTGATGTATCTGCAGATGAGATGACTGAGTAAATCCCTTCCTACAGACTGAGCAGGTGAATGGCCTCTCCCCAGTGTGAACTCGCTGATGTATCTGCAGATCAGGTGATCGAGTGAATCCCTTCCCACAGTCTGAGCAGGTGAACGGTCTCTCCCCCGTGTGAAGTCTCTGATGCACTGTCAGTTGAGATGACGAAGTGAATCCGTTCCCACAGTCTGAGCAGGTGAACGGCCTCTCCCCAGTGTGAACTCTCTGATGTTCCTTCAGTTGAGATGACGAAGTGAATCCCTTCCCACAGTCTGAGCAGGTGAACGGCCTCTCCCCAGTGTGAACTCGCTGATGTATCTGTAGATCAGATGATCGAGCAAATCCCTTCCCACAGTCTGAGCAGGTGAACGGCTTCTCCCCAGTGTGAACTCGCTGATGTGCTTGTAGGTTAGCTAACTGTGTGAATCCCTTCCCACAGTCTGAGCAGGTGAATGGCCTCTCCCCAGTGTGAATTCGCTGATGTACCTTCAGTTGGGATGATCGAGCGAATCCCTTCCCACAGTCCGAGCAGGTGAATGGCCTCTCCCCAGTGTGAACTCTCTGATGTACCTTCAGGTTAGATGACTGAGTGAATCCCTTCCCGCAGTCTGAGCAGGTGAACGGCTGCTCCCTGGTGTGAACTCGCTGGTGAGCCATTAGGTCGAATAACCGCGTGAATCCTTCCCCACAAATTCAGCAGATGACCAGCCTCTGCTCAGTGTGAACAGACTGGTGTATCCACAGGTGGGATGACCGACTGAATCCCGTCTCACACATAGAACAGGTGAATGGGCTTGTCTCAGTGTAAACTTGCTGATGTACCTTCAGTTAAGATGATGGAGTGAATCCATTCCCACTGTCTGAGCAGGTGAATGGCCTCTCCCCTGTGTAAGATGACAGGCGCGTCAGTCAGTCAGATGATCAAATGAATCTCTCCCGACAGTCTGAGCAGGAAGGATGATCGAGTGAATCATTGCTCCACTTCTTAAATATCTGGACAAAGACAGCAAAACTGGCGTGTTGTGTTCGAGATTCCCGTAGACAAATTCCTTGTCATTTTTAATCTGTAAAAAGATTTACAAAATCGATCAATGAGTGAAGGACAACATTTCAGATGAGATCACTTGAGTTGCCAAGGTGTGATCTGGCATCACACCGTTACAGTGAGGTTCAACCCAAGTTGGAGAGAGAAATCACCTTCTAACTGGGCACAGTGCTGGTATCTGGAATGACCATCAAATTCTCTGATGCTCTTCCTGTCTCTCTAAGAATGGGGCATTTCTGCCATCTCCAATCTGTGACCTGGCTCAGTTTGACTCTCTCCATTGGTATTATTCCCTGTTCCCACTGAGCTGCATAGGTTCCTGGCCCCACAGTAACTGAAACACTCACACACAAATAGCCGGCAGTGCATTCCATGCACCCACCACTCTGTGTGAAAAACTTACCCCTGACATCCCCTCAGTATCTATTTCCAAGCTCCTTAAAACTATGTCCCCTGTTGTTAGCCATTTCAGCCCTGGGAAAAAAACCTCTGGCTCTCCACACGATTAATGCCCCTCATCATCTTATACATCTAAAAAAGGCTCTAAACATAAACAAGGAAATTACACATTGCTTTGAGGATTTGTTAGAAATATACAAAATTATGAGGGTATAGATAGGGTAAATGCGAGCAGCTTTTTCCACTGAGGTTGCGTGGGATGGCCAGAGGTCATGGTTAAGTGGAGAAGGTGAAAATTTAATGGGAATATTTGGAAAAGCTCTTTCCTGCAGTGGTTGTGAGAGTGTGGATTGAGATGTCAGCACAGGTGGTGAATATGAACTCGGTTTCACCATTTCAAAGAAGTTTGGATGGGAGCCTGGATGATAGGGGTATGGAGGGCGATGGTCTCGGTGCAGGTAGTTGCATTAGACCAGCGGTCCCCAACCACCGGGTCGCAAAGCATGTGCTCCCGGGCTACAAGGAAACAATATGACTTGGCGATATGAGTCAGCTGCACCTTTTCTCATTCCCCGTCACGGCCACTGATCAGCCATTACGCATGTGAGGTCATGACCCGCGCGTCATCTGTGTCAGCGCGGGAAGGAGATCAACTCCTCGAGCTTGCAAATGACGGCGGGCTGAAAAGTATGTTTGAAATAACATCTCTGTCGGCATTCTGGATCAAAGTCAAGGCTAAATATCCTGAGATAGCCACGAAAGCACTGAAAACGTTGCTTCCATTTCCAACATATCTCTGCGAAGCGGAGTTTTCTCCAATGAATGCAACGAAAACTAAATTGCGGAATAGACTGGACAGGAACTCACTTCGAGTATCGCTGTCTCCCATCATCCCTTGATAGGACCGTGTTGTTGGAGGGAAACAAGCCCAGGGCTCCCACTGATTCAGCGATATTGGTGTGTTCCAATGATCTTATATATTCATACGGGGAAAATATGTGCTGTGTGTTTAAAATCCAAATGTTACTTAAAATGTCATGATGCTATTGACTTACTTATATAACCATATAACAATTACAGCACGGAAACAGGCCATCTCTGCCCTACTAGTCCGTGCCGAATGCTACTCTCACCGAGTCCCGCCGACCTGTACTCAGCTCATAACCCTCCATTCCTTTCCTGTCCATATAGCTATCCAATTTTTCTTTAAATGATAATATCGAACCTGCTTCTGCCACTTCTACTGGAAGTTCATTCATCACTTACTTCAAGCTCCTCTAATAATTGACTTATCACTATATTCATGCGAGGAAAATATGTGCTGTGTGTTTTATATTAAATTCGTTAGATAAACCCTTTTAGAAATGAAATTGGGTGTATTAGCCATTTATCACCTATATTCCAGTCATGATTAACACCGCTCCCCCCCCCCCACTCCGAACAGAATCACGAAAAAGGATTTGCAGGAAAAATCGGCAGGTCACGACGCGCATGCGCACTGGTGCCCGCGCAAGGCTTCATGGTCATTGTAGTCTTTCTCTGGGTAAACGCAACGTATTTGACTGCTACTCTTGTCCGTTGGCAACCCTACCCACCAACCCCGCCCCCCCCCCCCCCCACCGGGTTGGCCGGCCCGCAAGAATATTGTCAATATTAAACCGGTCCGCAGTGCAAAAAAGGTTGGGGACCCTTGCATTAGACAGCTTAAATGTTTTTTCAGCATTGACCAGATGGGCTAAATAGCCTGTTTCCATACGGAACTTCTCCATGTTTCTATGACACAGAAGCTGGCCAAACTTGTTTGGAAGGGAAAAGTTGGGAGTGACAACGGAGCAGCGATGGCTGGAGTTTCTGGGAGCAATTTGGGAGCTCAGTGATCGATACATCCGAAAGATGTGGAAACATTGGAAAGGCAGGAGGACACAACCGTGGTTGAAATGAGAAGCCAAAGCCAACATAAAAGCCAAAGAGAGGGTAAACAAAAGAGTGAAAATGATTGGGAAGCTTTTAGAAACCAACAGAAGACGACTAAAAAAAAAAAGTCAGAGCTCAGGGCGTGGAATTATGATATTGTAGTCATTAGTGAGTCTTGGTAGCGCCCAACAGTCTGAGGCATTTAGAGGAACAAAATATCCGGGGCCTCAATATCTCTTGAAAACCAAGGTTCCCTGCACCAGTTAACTTTCAACTTTTATTATGCAGGCACATACAAACTCTACACCTTCAAAATTTCACTTCTGAAGGCCCCCCACTTACCAAGTACTCCTTTGCCAGAAAACAGCCTGTCCCAAACCACACTTGTCAGATCCTTTCTGATACCATCAAAATTGATCTTTCTCCAATTTAGAATCTCAACCCATGGTCCAGACCTCTCTTTTTTCCATATTTACTTTGAATCTCATGGCATTATGGTCACTAATTTCTGTCACCAGCCCTGGATCATCAGCCTATTGCACACTTTTACATCAGGAATTCTATGTACTGATTAAGGGCACATTTGACAAACTCTACCCCATCTAGTCCTCTTACAGTATGGGAGTCCCAGTCAATACATGGAAAGTTAAAATCACTTACTGAATCAACTTTTGTTTCTTGGCATGGTCTGCGATCTCTCTACAAATTTGTTCCTCTAAATCCCTTGGATTGTTGGGTGCAACCAAGTCCCCAATAATGGCTACAATATCAGAATTCCCTGTCCTGAGCTCATCTGGTTTTCCTACAGTGCTTCTTGCATTGTGATATACACAGCTCAGCACATTCATCGCTCCATGCTCAACCATTTGATTGCTGACTGTACCTGAGGTCTGAACAACATCCGACTGGTGTAAAGAAAACAACCTCTCCCTCATTGTCACAAAACATGCATCATTGCTGTCGCAGTTTATGTTCCACTGGATGCTAATGCTAAAGTAGCCATGAAAGACCTCAGTGCTGCTATTAGCAAGCTGCAGACATTGCATCCAGACGGAGCTTTGACTGTCGCTGGAGACTTTAATCATTGTAACCTACGTACCGTGCTTCCAAGATTTTACCAAAATGTATTATGCACCACCAGGTGTAATAAAACCTCAGATCATGTGTACACAAATGTGGCTGACACTCACAAACTAACTACCCTCCCCCATCTGGGACAGTCCGACCATCTTTCATTGTTTCTGCTTCCCAAGTATAGCCCGGTCACTAAACGTGTGAAACCCACAATGAAGACTATTAAGATCTGGCCGGAGGGGGCTGACTCTGCTCTTCAGCACCAATTCCAGCACACAGACTGGAGCACGTTTGCTGCCCATACCACCACAGACTCTCAGATTAACATTGATTTATACACCAACTCTGTCCTTGAGCACATCAACAAGTGTGTAGATAGAGAGACATTACTAAAACAAATAAGAGTTTTCCCCAATCAGAAACCATGGATGAACAGAGAGGTTCACCTCCTGCTCAAAGCCAGAGATTCAGCCTTCAGGTCTGGAGACTGGGAGGTTCACAGCTCAGCCAGGGCCAACCTGAGGAGGGGAATCTCTCAGGCTAAACACATATACAAACAGAGAATCGAGGAGCATTTCAACTCCTCAGACCCCCGGTCCATGTACATGGCATACAGGTCATTACAGACTTCAAACCTCCTAGTACTGTGCCCCCTTCCAGCTCTGCTACCCTCCCTGATGAGCTCAATTACTTCTACGCTCGCATTCATCGAGGGAACAAGGAGGTCACCCTCAAAGCGGATCTCCCACCTGGTGAACTGTCTCTCTCACTTTCCACCTCCGATGTTTGTGCCACCCTGAGCAGGGTGAATGTACGGAAGGCAGCTGGTCTGGATGGAATACCTGGCCGTGTGGTGAGACTCTGTGCAGGGCATGGACATTTTTAATCTGTCCCTGGCCCGGGGTGTTGTCCCCACAAGCTTCAAGATCGCCACCATCGTGCCAGTACTGAAGCATTCCACTGCCACGAGCCTGAATGATTTCCGCCCAGTTGCACTCACCCCCATCATTGCAAAGTGCTTTGAGAGACTGGTTTTATCACATCTGAAATCCTGTCTGCCCACTACCCTGGACCCCCATCGCACCAACAGGTCAACAGAGGACGCCATCTCCACGGCACTTCACTCTGCCCTGACCCACCTGGACAGCCCCAACTCTTACGTCAGAATGAGGTTCATTGACTTTAGTTCGGCATTCAATTCTGTAAGCCCCTTCAAGCTGATCACCAAACTTCGCCAACTTGGTATCAGCTCATCCCTCTGCAATTGGACCTTGGACTTTCTGACTGACAGACCCCAATCAGTTAAGTTAGACAACCTTTCCTCCTCCACTCTCACCCTGAACACCGGCGTGCCTCAGGGCTGTGGGCCGAGCCCTCTTCTGTACTCCCTTTTCACCTATGACTGCATTCCTGTACATGGTTCTAACTCCATAATCAAGTTCGCAGATGACACCACGGTGGTTGGCCAGATCAGAGGGGATGATGAGACGGCCTACAGGGACGAGGTCCAGCACCTGGCCGCGTGGTGTGCCGACAGCAATCTGGCCTTTAACACCCAGAAGACCAAGGAGATCATTGTGGACTTCAGGCATGCCAGGAGCCACACTCACGTCCCCATCTACATCAACGGAACTGTAGTGGAGCGTGTATCAAGCTTCAAGTTCCTTGGTGTCCACTTTTCCGAGGATCTCATCTGGTCCCTGAACTCCTCCATCCTGATCAAGAAGGCACAACAGCGCCTTTACTTCCTGCGGAACAACAAGAAAGCTCACCTCTGTCCCAGGATATGACAGACTTTTACTGCTGTACCATTGAGAGCATACTCACCAACCACATCTCAGTGTGGTATGGCAATTGTCCTGTATCAGAGCGCAAAGCACTCCAGTGTGTGGTGAAAACTACCCAGCGGATTATCGACAGCCAATTGTCCACCATTGAGAACATCTACCATAAACGCTGCCTGGGTAGGGCGAAAAGAATTATCAAGGATACATCTCACCCTAACCATGGACTTTTTAACTCCCCTCCCATCAAGGAGGTGCTAAAGGAGCCTCCGCTCCCACACCAACAGGCACAGGAAGAGCTTCTTCCCTGAGGCTGTGACACTGCTGAACCTCTAGTCACAGCGCTAAGCAGTATTGCATCCGTATTGTACTGTCTCAGTACTTTTATATTTGGGTGTTGTAGCACTTTTTTATTCAGTTATTTTGTAAATAACACGATTCTTTGCATTTCTGGTCAGATGCTAACCACATTTCATTGGCTTTGTATCTGTACTTGGCACAGTGACAATAAAGTTGAATCCAATCTAATCTAAAAAAAACAAAGGGGCTGATTGTGGATGACAGGAGGAATGGAGACAGGCTAATCCCAATTGACATCGATGGATCTGGGGTTGAGACAGTGAACTGCTTTAAGATCCTTGGCATAAACATCAGCGAGGACCTCACATGGTCTGTACATACCGGCTGTGTTGTGAAAAAAGCACAACAGTACCTTGCTCACCTCAGACGGCTGAAGAAGCTTGGGATTGAGTCCCAAATCCTAAGAACTTTCTACTGGAACACAACTGAGAGCATCCTGACTGGCTGCATCACTGCCTGGATGATCTGGAATTGATCCATTTCAAGTTCCAACTCCATAAAGTGCAGGGTTATGAGCTGCAGCTGGATGCACATCTTGTAGGTGAGGACATAAGGGACACTGGAGGTTCCGCCACCAATGTCCCCTCTAATTTGTAATGACCGGTCTGCACATAGAGCTTTAAGTTCCTCGGGGTAAATATCACAAATGACCTGACCTGGTCCAACCAGGCAGAGTTCACTGCCAAGAAGGCCCACCAGCACCTTTACTTCCTGAGAAAACTAAAGAAATTTGGCCTGTCCTCTAAAACCCTCACTAATTTTTATAGCTGCACTGTAGAAAGCATTCTTCTCGGGTGCATCACAACCTGGTATGGAAGTTGTCCTGTCCAAGACCGAAAGAAGCTGCAGAAGATCGTGAACACGGCACAGCACATCACACAAACCAATCTTCTGTCCGTGGACTCAGTTTACACCATACGCTGTCAGAGCAGTGCTGCCAGGATAATCAAGGACGCAACCCACCCAGCCAACAGACTTTTCATCCCTCTTCCCTCCAGGAGAAGGCTCAGGAGCTTGAAGACCCGTACGGCCAGATTAGGGAACAGCTTCTTTCCAACTGTGATAAGACTGCTGAATGGATCCTGACCCGGATCTGGGCCGTACTCTCCAAATATCCGGACCTGCCTCTCGGTTTTTTTGCACTACCTTACTTCCCATTCTTCTATCTTCTATTTATGATTTATAATTTAAATTTTTAATATTTACTAATTTTAACTAATTTTAATATTTATAATATTTAATATTTGTAATCCAGGGAGTATGAAGCGGAGAATCAAATTTTGCTGTGATGATTATACATTCTACTACCAATTGTTTGGCGACAATAAAGTACAAAGTAAAGTAAATCTTGTACTGTTCATTCTTTTAACCAGTGACAACATGTGCACAGTGAATTTTATATAGAGAGGTATTCATTTTAACTGCTAGCAAATCACTGTCAGTAAGAACTTTGATCTCCTCTGGGTTTGATGGAGTTCATCTGCGCTCTCACACAACCCATGTAGCAGGCCTGTAACGGGTAATGAAGGATTTTCTCGCCAGAGCTTTTGCACATTGTCCATATCTGATTTGCTTGCTAAATGACGCTTTAAAAAGTCAGATTTCCAAATATCACTCCACTTCTTCCCACTTGCAAATTCTCCAGCAACTTTTGCATCACCACAATACACACAGGTAACACCAGTTTCTGTATTGTACATAAATATTTCCCCTGAACCCTCCCCCAGGTGACTGACGGTGGTGAACTCAGTGATGGCAATGCCAATGAATATGAAGGGAAGGGCAGTAGTCTGTCTCATTGGAGTCTGGCACATTTGTGATGTGAAAGCTACTTGTTGCCCAGGACAAGGTGTTTGATATCATTATGTACCCAGAGAGAGTGGGACAAAACATGTTCTCACGGGTAGAAAGTCCAGAACAAGAGGGGGTGGAACAAGCAACAGACACAAAATGCTGGGGGAACTCAGCAGGCCAGGCAGCATCTATGGAAAAGAGTACTAATGCTGAGTTCCTCCAGCAATTTGTGTGTGTTGCTCGGATTTCCAGCATCTGCAGATTTTCTCTTGTTTGTGACTGGAGGCAGAACAAAGGTGATTTTCACAACAGCTGATGTAAAAGATTTTGTTCCCTTTCTCCGAGTTCCCGATCCTTGCATTTAGACAGCTGGAGCTCAGCTCTGTCTGAGAGACCCATCGGTTCCCATTCCCTCATCAGCCGGAAGCTCCCCGGGGCCCGTGTCCGGATGGTGGGGCTGAGAGAGAGGGAAGAGAGCAGGACTGTCCCGGGATTGCGGGTCACGGAGTCCGGAGTCACAGCAACTACCCGAAGTCGGTGTTGAAAACGCCGCCCGGTGAGACCCCCAACCCGGAGATCCCTTCTCACCTCAACCGATCATCCGGGGCCTTTTGTGCCCCGCGCGCTGGTGAGCTCGAGCTTGGTCGGTTTAACGGCTGGGCTACTGATCACGTGACCAGCCCCTCCCACACCGCTGTCAACAGAGGAGTCACGCGATGCGCTGTTCCCATTGGTCCGAAGTGATGTCAATCATTGCTTCCAGCCAATAGCGGAGGCGGACCAGCCGAGAGGGCGTTACCCCCGCTGACACCGTCTCCCGAACTTTCCGTCACGGCGGGACAACCGTCAAAGTAAATGTCCGCTTTCTGATTTATTTCCATTTCCCTCCGAGGGAAGTTGGGGCGTTTGTGAAGCGTCTCCTGCGGCCGGAGTCTGATGTGTCGCTGAGAGGTAGGAGGAGACCGCTCGGCCCGTCGGTTTGATGCCGGTTCCCCGGGGAGGGAGAGGATGAAGACGGTGAGAGAGGGGGCGGACAGGATGTTTGTCCCGGTGGGGACAGGAGGGGCTCATCTGTGGAAATGTCTGAGCCCACGGTGGTGGCGATTCACCACATTGGGGGGCAAGCACCGGCAGACTGTTGCCCTGCGAGCGGGGCCAATGGTCCGGGCAAAGTGACAATTATTTGTGTTTTGTTGAGACTGTACCGGGAATATGGTGTAAAATCCCGCTCCCCACACTAACACGGGTCACACAGACCAAAGAACAAACTGCCGGAGGAACTCAGTGGGTCGGGCAGCATCTGTGGAGGGAAATGGACCGTCAACATTTCGGGCCGAGACCCTCCCTCTGGACTGAGAGTGGACGGGAAATAGTCCGAGAAAAGAGGTGAGGGGTGGGGATGGGGCAAGAGCTGGGGAGTGAGAGGTGGATCCAGGTGAGGGGGAGGTGGGAAGGTGGAAATAGTGACGGGGTGGGAGGTGAGTGGTTGGGGCAACACGGGGCTGCAGAAGATGGAAATTAATTCCATAGAGGATTAACAAAGAGGTTAGAGAGTATTTGTTATAGAGAGTGCAATGAAGATTCACCAGACTGATCCCTGGAGTGGTGGGGTCATCATATGAAGAAAGACCAAATGTGATAACCCTTTCATTTAGAGAATCGAGGACTGAGAGGTGAACACATTGAAATGCACAACATCATTACCGGCTGAACCAGGGATCCCAGTCTCTGAAAAAGGGGGTGGACTGTCCGGGACTGAGATGAGGGGAAATGTCTCCACTCCGAGGGTGGTGAATGTCTGTAAATTCCCACCACAGAGGCCGGTGAAGACTCAGTGATCGTCCTCACATATAACAGAGGCTGGCAGATGTGTGGAGACCGAAGGGATCGAGGAAATGAGGATCGGGCAGAAACATGTGGCTGAGATGGGAGAGCAGCCGTCATCTTGTTGATGGTTAGAGGGGCTGAACGACCACTTCCTGCTGTTTCTCACTCGGTGTTTCAGTGGTCCTGTCCAGTGAGGCTGGAGGAATGTGAATAGAAATTAGTGTTTATACACATAGAACTGATTTAAATGAAACCTGCAGATTTCCGGTTTGGGTCTAGATTGTGTGTTGGACCAGGATGGGAATCGAGCCCATGACTCTGTGACCTGGGGCCGGAGGGAAAGGGACAGAGAAGATATGGAGGGAAAAGGTAAATACGTATCGGGTGTAAATATGGAATAATGTGGGAAATGCGGCGGATGGTTCGGGCAGCGTGTGAGGGGCGAGGAGCAGAGTCACCGGTTCAGATGGGAGACCTTCCACCCGTCACCTGATCCCATGTCCTGTTCACGTTTTTCCACAGACCTGCAGCATCTACCGGTCACTGCTCTACATGTACGTGTAGCTTCATCTTTCGCCCATTCAGACAAGTCAGTGAGATCCGGATCTGTCACGTCCTGTCGTTGTGGGTGGACAATGATTTTTTCTGCAATAATTTCAGCATGTTTCCATATAACCACATAACAATTACAGCATGGAAACAGCCCATCTTGGCCCTTCTAGTCCGTGCCGAATGCTTACTCTCACCTTGTCTCAGGCCTCAGACCAATAACAACTGGGCTGAGGCCTGGGACTAGGCCTCATTCCAGTGTTTTTACCTGCTGAAGTGCAGCCAATGTTTCCGAATGTCTGACCCATTTATGTGAGAGTTAGCCTTTTCTATTTATCTGAGTATCTCATAAACGTGTAGTTTAGTTCAGCTTAACTCCAGAATTTACAAAGCAACAACCCAGTCAGTCAAATAGTTCCACACAATAAAAGTAGTTTACAGTATTACATTTTTAAAATTTTTATGTTGTACTACTTATATAATTTAACTATTTAATATGTATATTCTTATTTTAAATCACAATGGTTAAAATCTATTGTTATGAATTAGGTTCTATTGCTGCCGCAGAGACAACAAATTACATGACATCTGCCAGTGCTATTAAACCTGATTCTGATAATTGGTCTGGGAGACCCATCACCGGTCACCTGATCCCAGTTACTGCAGATGGTAATGCGAGATTGAAGCCTTTTCTATTTATTTGTGTTCCTCAGTTGTGTTAAGTTTCCCTCTGTGGTTCCAAAGCAGAAGCTCAGTCTGTCTAATATTTCCACAAAATTAAAATGGGGAATTTGTTTATTCTCATCACGTACTGAGCTACAGTGAAAATCTTGCCTGACCTACCTCCACACAGATCAATACATTACAACAGTACTTTGAGCTGATATACGACAAAACAATAACTGTAACAAAGCATTATGGCTGCAGAGGAAGTGCAGTGCAGATAGACATTTGGGGCAGGGTCACGTTGAGTTACATTGTGAGGTCCAGTCCATTTTATTGGACTGGAGACCATTAATTTGGTTTACAACCACAGACAGGAAGCTGTCCATGAGCCTGGTGGTATGCTCTTTAAGGCTTTTGTATCTCTTCCCTGATGGGGTATTGGGTTTGCAGCAATAATGTCCAAAGTTGTGGGCATCTTTGAGTACACGGCCTGCTTTCCCAAGGCAGGGAAAGTGTAGGAAGAGTCCATAGAGGGGAGGCTTGTTTCTATGATGTTTCCAGATGAGACCAAAGTTCTCTGCAGTTCCTTGCAGTCATGGACAGAGCTTTAGCCATACGAAGGCGTGAAGTATCGACAAGAAGCTCAGAGACCTCGGCCTTCACCCTGACTTGTGTAGCTGGATCCTGGACTTCCTGTCAGATCTCCAGCAGGTGGTAAGAGTGGGCTCCCTCACCTCTGTCTCTCTGACTTTCAGCACACATGCCCCACAGGGTTGTCTCCTTGGCCCCCTCCTTTACTCTCTGTGCACCCATGACTTGTGTCGCCACCCACAGCACCAATCTGTTAATTAAATTTGCTGACGACACTACATTGATTGGCCTAATCCCAAATAATAACTTTCAATCGATCAAATGCTTCCTGACAAGGCTCGGTCCAAACAAACTTTTCACCCTTCTTCAGGAGATTAGTCAGAGGAAGAGCGGTATCAGCAAAGTTCTTACACAACTTACGATAATATCCAACCATTCCCAGAAACCTTCCAAGAGCCTTCTTACCAGTCTGTCACAAAAACTGTGGGTCAACTGTCTAAGAAAAATAACAAGATGGCTTGAGTGGCAAAAATAGATTGTGGTGCTTTTATTTACAAAAATAGTGGAAAAACAAAACTTGGATGTCCACATCAAAACAAGAAATTAAAAAAAAACTATATATATATACACAGCTTGCAATTGTCACCTGTCCGGTTAACAGCCACCCTCAGACTAGACAAAAAAACAACCCAAAGCCTTGGTAACCTGAGGCTTACAACAGCTAAGCCAATCCCCCTAGACCAACCTGAAGCTAATTAACTCAATTATCTTCCATTTCACACAATCTGAAACTCTACCACCAGTTCTCACAATAAACACATAGACTTCATCACAGGATTCACCATTTCCCGGTTAAGTAACTTGTATAAACCCCAAAACTTTACCACAAGATGAGTAATTAGGTAACATAACCCTTGTCCCAGGTAAAGATGGTATCCTCCACCATCGGCACACCTGTGCAGGTTGCTGCTGCCTCTATATAAGACAGCTCTATGCAGCAGCTCTGTTTCAGACCCAGTGACTGTGGAGGAGAGAGACGACAGATTATCATGACACTTCGGCAAAACACTTATTGGAAAGATGAATATGAATAAATTGACCTGAGATAATAAAACTGTGACATAGTGTGTTTCTTTTTTTCATACCTATTACTGCTGGGGATGAGTGTAAAATTGTGACTGTTGATTTATTGTGATGCGTGCACTCACCACAATAACAGAGGGGAATAATGTGTGTGGATGACCCTTTGAGTGTTTTACCGAGTGTGCCATGAGACATCTGTAATCAGTGACGGGCCTTCGTCACACAGTCGGAATAGGAACTTCAGAAATGGCCTGGATTTTGCCTGCACAGGAGCCAACTTGCCTTGACCTACAACACAGCCAAGATAGATCACAGAGGCATGGCCAAATTCACTCTTAGCTAAGTCAACTGTAAGGTTGGCCCTGGAAAGCCTGTCAAACAGCTTTTCTACTACAGAGATATGCTCTTCCCAAATGTCACTCCCTGTGACTAAGTCATCAATATAGGCATCTGTGTGTCCTAACCCTTGAATTACAGAATCAATCATTCTCTGGAATGTTCCTGGAGCATATTTCATTCCAAACAGCAAAACATTGTATTCATACAACCCAGAAGGTGTCACAAATGCAGAAATTTCTCTACCTCAGTCCGTCAATGGAACACACCAATACCCTTCCAACAGATCAATCTTTGTAAGAAATTACCTTTTCCAACCTTATCGATGCAATCATCCACCCTAGGGATAGGATAGGCATCTGTTTTTGTTACTGCATTTACCTTCCTATAATCAGTGCAAAATCTAACACTATCAACAGGTTTGAGCACAATAACGCAGGGTGAGCTCCAATCTGATGTTGAAGACCTAATAATACTATTTTCCAGCATATATTCAATTTCTCGCTCAGCCACTTTACACTTTTCTACGTTCATGTGATATGGGTGTTGTTTAATCGGTTTGGCTTGACCAATATCTACGTCATGTACTGCGACCGTGGTTTGCTTGGGAACATTGGGAAATAAATCTTTAAAATTCAGAATTAATTCCTTCAGCTGTTGTTGTTGCTTTGGCTGCACATGAGCCAACTTGTTGTCAATGTTTTCGAGAACAACCGAGTTCGTTAGCCTAACTGGGACCATGTTTGGCTTGTGAAAAGTCTCAGACGAGTCAATTGTTTCATTCTCAGGGTTGCCAGATTGATATGTTTGACAACACTCACCGATGGTGCCTGCTTGTCAGAATAAGGCTTTATCATATTGATGTGTACTACCTGTGTTAGTTTACGTCGGTCGTGTGTTTTAATAACATAATTCACATCATTAATTTGAGAGACTATTTCATACAGTCCATTGAATTTCGCCTGAAGTGGATTCGTCAACATTGGAGATAAGGCAAGCACATTATCCCTCACCTTGTATTTTCTTTTGTTTTGGTCCGCTTATCAAACCAACACTTCATTTTGTTTTGAGAAATCTTCAAGTTTTGTCTTGCCAGATGACAGGCTTGGTATAGTTTATTTTTGAACTTCAAAACATAGTCTAACAAGTTAACATGTACATCCCCATCAATCCACTGTTCCTTTAAAAAGGTCAAAGGTCCCCTCACTCTATGACCAAATACAAGTTCAAATGGACTAAAGCCCAGTGACTCCTGTACCAACTCTCTTAAGCCTGATTTATACTTGTGCGTAAAGTGTACGCCATAGGCATCACGTACCCTACGCCGTACCCACGGTGTAGGCACCACGTACCCTACGCCGTTGGGTGACGTGCACCTCCTCTAAAAAGTAACTCATGCATTGCGGCGACGCAGACCACAACAACTGTGATTGGTTCGCTTGGTAGCATTGCATTTCCGGTTGCTTTTCTCTGCCATGTCTGTACACTGATGCAAAATAAATGGTTGGAGACAATGAACCAAATCGTCAAATCTACCTGCCGACATGGGAAAATATTTGAAATGCATTTCCTCGTCTATGTCTCTCACGAAGAAGCTCAACAGTGTCAGAGAAACCCCACCGTCAACTTGCGTTTTGGTGGTGAAGTGCATAGCGATGCAGACACAACTACGCATGCTCGCTACGGCGTAGGGCTACGCAAAAATTAAATCGGGCCTACGGTGTAGGATATGGCGTATCCCGAACGCACAAGTATAAATCAGCCTTTACCGTGAACAAAAGCAAATGTATTCCTTCATCCCAGTCTTTTCCATTTTCAACACAGTATGTCTTAATCATTGTTTTGACAGTAGAATTAAATCTTTCTAAAGCCCCTTGTGATTCCAGATGGTACACAGACGATGTAATTTGTGTCGCTCCCAGTTCATAAACTAGCTGCTGGAATAATCCAGATGTAAAATTACTTCCTTGATCAGACTGGATTTCTTAAGGCAAACCAAATAAAGTAAAAAACTTGTTAGAGCCTTCGCCAGTTTTAGCTTTAATATTTCTGAGAGGTATTGCCTCTGAGAATCTGGATGCAGTACACATAATAGCAAATACTGATGGACAGCTTTAGTCTTTGGCAATGGGCCAACACAATCCACTATAAATTTGGAAAAGGGTTTACCAAATGCAGCTATAGGCCGGAGTGCGGCCACTGGGGTGACCTGATTAGGTTTACCCACAACTTGACAAGTGTGACAGGTTCTGCAAAAGGTCACAACATCTTTCCTCAAATTAGGCCAGTAAAATTCCTTTATAATCCTGTTTACAGTTTTATTCACTCCATAATGGCCACCTAAGGGCATACTGTGGGCCAAAGTTAAAATTTCAGTCCTATGAACTTTAGGAACTACAATTTGGTGAACAATTACCCATTCCTCACTCGCAGGTATAGCAGGTGGCCTCCACTTCCTCATTAACACTCCATCCTTGAGATAATACCCTACTGACATTTTCTTAATCTCATCATCTGAGAGAAATGTTTCTTATAAAGCTTCAATCTCAGGGTCTCGGTTCTGTTCTGCTATAAATTCCTTCCTAGACAGACTTACTACCCATCAGACTTACTACCTGAATCCTGTTGAAACAATGAAGGCTGAAAGGTCCCTGACAAGTCATCATAACCTGAATCCTGGTCAACCTGATTTTGGCTATCATGGGTATCAGAATCATGCTGCACAGAACCCTCTGCATTGGCAGACTTTTTAGCCATACTTCGAATTACTGCGATAAATGTTAAAATCCATCTGTGGGTCATCAGTGGTTGGCTTAGTTGTCAACTGCACTGCAAGAACAACTTTACCATCTGCCAGGTCATTCCCTGACAGCAAAGTAACATCTTCCACTGGTAAACTGGAGCATAATCCAATCTTAACAGGTCCTGAAACAAACCCTGACTGTAAAGTTACCTTGTGCAATGGCACAGAAACAATGCTGCCCCCAATGCCTTTAATAAGATTTACCTCACCAGTGTCAGTCTCATCACCGAACTAATATAAGTGACTGAGAAGTCCCAGTATCTCGAAGAATTTTCACTGGTACCGGTGTTGACCCTTCCATTACTAATACAAACCCATCTGACATAAAATGACCAAATCCTTTCTTGATTCAGTCAGACCTCTCAGTCCTTAACTGAGCCTCAGCAGAAAGTTCAGAACCCTGTGGGTTTATAGGTGCTTCAACATACTGATCACAGGCATGTGGGACTGCCTCCTTTTCCTTTTTCTTCTTCAGGACAGAACAATTAGCCATCATATGACCAGCTTTCTTACAATAGTAACAAGGAAGACCAGAATATTTCTCCTTCAACTGCTTCCCTTCATCCTTAGTCTCGTCACTAGTCCCAGCTTTAATTTCTGGTTTACCCTGGTTATCCCTGCTACTCTTTTGGAAGCTCTTATTCTGGGTGAACTAAACCTTTTGAGTTAAAGCAAACTTATCTGCTAATCTAGCAGACTCCTGCAAAGTGGCAGCATCCTTTTCATTTAATTACATCTTTATGTCATCAGGGACGCACATTTTGAATTCTTCAATTAAAACCAACTCTTTCAAGCTGTTAAAATCATCATTTACATTTTTATAAGTGCACCAGCGGTCAAAACACACAAACTTCTCATAAGCAAATTCCATATTAGTCCGGTTCACAGATTTCCTCAAATTTCTAAACTTTTGCCTGTATGCTTCTGGGACCAACTCGTAAGCTTTGAGCACAGCCTGTTTCACCATGTCATAATCAGCTGCTTCATCAACTGTCAAAGCAGAATAGGCTTGCTGAGCATTCCCCTTAATTACTCTTTGTAAGAGAATAGGTCAACCCTCTTTTGGCCATTTTAAACCCTGAGCAACCTTCTCAAAATGCTGAAAGTATTTATCAACCTCTGCCTCGTCAAATGGAGGCACCAATTTAACTTCCCGACTGGCCTTAAACTTATCACCAGAGTCTAACGCTAGACCCCTTTGCTGCAATCTCTCTATCTTTTCCAGTTCAAACAGCCTCTGTCTTTCTGCTTCCTTCCAGTTTTTCTGCCTCTTCTCTCTGTTTTCCTGCCTCTCCAGCCTCAACCTGCCTCTGCCTTTCCACAGCCTCCATCTTTAATTTTGCTAACTTGTACGGGAGCCCAAGCTCACCAGGTTTACTTTCAGGAAACACCTCCAACTCCTCCACTTTAAACACACCCTCAGATACATAATGTTCAGCTATTATCCTCTGCATCTGAGACCTCCTCATTGTTGATTTCACCTTAGCAAGTTTTAATCTTTTAGCAATACTCAACAACTCAATCCTTCTGGTGTCCTTTAATGCCTCAGAGGTTGGCGCTTCCAGACATCTATCAACATCCATTGCTGCTGATTTTCCACACACAAATAAATCAAAAGGGATTTCTCCAATGAAATCGGTAATTAATCAATAGGCCTCCAAATCTTTTCCTATATCGGATGCAGGCCCCAATTTTGTCCCTGTAACGCTTTAGAAATGAGTCCTAAACAAAAGTTAACAGTGTTATGTGTATATATGTGGGTAAATATAACTCCCAAACTATTGAGCTCAGGGGAAACAAGGCTTGGAGTCTTGAGATGGTAAACTATGAAAGTTCAGTTCAACCACAGAATAGTTGAGGAGAGAGAGATATTTGTAATCCAGGGTAAATGTCGAGAGAAGGCAATAACGTTGAATTCCACAGCATCCATGGTGGTAAAACGAGAGAACAGTCGCTGTAGATTTTATCTGTCGTCGTTCCAAATCCACATACAAATTATCACCAAAAGTGACTTTTCACAAGGGGTATCGTCTTCAAGTGAATTTCCACACCACACCCAGGCAAGGGTTAACACATAAGTGGTCTTCACAGGATACCCCAAATTCGATCCACTCCTGTGGATCAAATGAGGTGACAACCACACATTCGATGTATGCTGAATCGATGATTAGCCCAGCCTTGTGGGCAGAGGAAAGTTCGAAACAGTGACCCTTGGCCACTAGTTCCCTTGTTTCGATCTTTCCATTTATCCTCCTTCATCTCCGTCTGACTCTGAGTGTCTGTGTCCTCGGATAAAACTAAACAAGCTGTGAGCGATGTAAACAAGCTGAAAGTCAGACTGATTCACCTTCTTAATCTCTCTCTCTCTCTCTCTCTCAAAATGACAGTCCACAGAAAATGAAACCTAGGGATTCATAACAACGGCCACTCCCCATTGTGAACTGACTGGTGTGCCAGTAGTTGGGATGACTGAATGAATCCTTTCCCATATTCTGAGCAGGTGAACGGCTTCGCCCCAGTGTGATCTTGCTGATGTCTCTGCAGGTTGGATGACTGAGTGAATCCCTTCCCACAGACTGAGCAGGTGAATGGCCTCTCTCCTGTGTGAACTCGCTGATGTACCAGTAGGGTGGATGATCAAGTGAATCCTTTCTCACATTCTGAGCAGTTGAACGGCTTCTCCCTAGTGTGAACTCGTTGATGTCTCTGTAGGTTGGATGACTGAGTGAATCCTTTCCCACATTTGCAGCAGGTGAACGGCTTCTCCCCAGTGTGAACTCGCTGATGACTCTGTAGGGAGGATAACTGAGTGAATCTCTTCCCACAGACAGAGCAGGTGAACGGCTTCTCCCCAGTGTGAACTTGCTGGTGGCTCTGTAGGGAGGATAACTGAGTGAATCTCTTCCCACAGTCTGAGCAGGTGAATGGCCAATCTCCTGTGTGAACTGACTGGTGTGCCAGTAGGTGGGATGACTGAGTGAATTCTTTCCCACATTTGGAGCAGGTGAATGGCTTCTCCCCAGTGTGAACTCGCTGATGACTCTGTAGGTGCGATGACCGAGTGAATCTCTTCCCACAGACTGAGCAGGTGAACGGTTTCTCCCCAGTGTGAACTCGCTGATGTGCCAGTAGGGTGGAAGAGTGAGTGAATCTCTTCTCACAGACTGAGCAGGTAAACGACTTCTTCCCAGTGTGAATTTGCTGGTGTCTCCGTAGGTTGGATGACTGAGTGAATCCCTTCCCAGAGTCTGAGCAGGTGAACGGCTTCTCCCCAGTGTGAACTGACTGGTGTGCTAGTAGGTGGGATGACTGACTGAATCCTTTCCCACATTCTGAGCAGCTGAATGGCCACTCCCCAGTGTGAATTGACTGGTGTGCCAGTAGGTGGGATGACTGAGTGAATCCTTTCCCACATACTGAGCAGGTGAACGGCTTCGCCCCAGTGTGATCTTGCTGATGTCTCTGCAGGTGGGATAACTGAGTGAATCCCTTCCCACAGACTGAGCAGGTGAATGGCCTCTCTCCTGTGTGAACTCGCTGATGTACCAGTAGGGTGGATGACTGAGTGAATCCTTTCCCACATACTGAGCAGGTGAACGGCTTCGCCCCAGTGTGATCTTGCTGATGTCTCTGTAGGTGGGATAACTGAGTGAATCTCTTCCCACAGACAGAGCAGGTGAACGGCTTCTCCCTGGTGTGAACTCGCTGATGACTCTGTAGGTGGGATGACTGAGTGAATCCTTTCCCACATTCAGAGCAGGTGAATGGCCTCTCCCCAGTGTGAACTCGCTGATGACTCTGTAGGTGGGATGACTGAGTGAATCCTTTCCCACATTCAGAGCAGGTGAATGGCCTCTCCCCAGTGTGAACTCGCTGATGACTCTGTAGGTGAGATGACGGAGTGAACCTCTTCCCACAGACTGAGCAGGTGAACGGTTTCTCCCCGGTGTGAACTCGCTGATGTCTCTGTAGGTTGGATGACTGAGTGAATCTGTTCCCACATTCTGAACAAGAGAACGGCTTCTCCCCAGTGTGAACTTGTTGATGTCTCTGTAGTTTGGATGAGTGAGTGAATCCCTTCCCACAGTCTGAGCAGGTGAATGGCCAATCTCCTGTGTGAACTGACTGGTGTGCCAGGAGGTGGGATGACTGAGTGAATCCTTTCCCACATTCAGAGCAGGTGAATGGCTTCTCCCCAGTGTGAACTCGCTGATGACTCTGTAGGTGCGATGACCGAGCGAATCTCTTCCCACATTCTGAGCAGGTAAATGGCTTCTTCCCAGTGTGAACTTGCTGGTGTCTCCATAGGTGGGATGACTGAGTGAATCCCTTCCCAGAGTCTGAGCAGGTGAACGTCCACTCCCCGGTGTGAACTCGCTGGTGAGACATTAGGTTAGATGACTAAGTGAATCCTTACCCAGAAATTCAGCAGATGACCAGCCCCTGCCCAGTGTGAACTGACTGGTATGTCCACAGGTGAGACGACTGACTGAATCCTTTCTCACACACAGAACAGGTGAAAGGCCTTGCCCAGTGTGAACTTGCTGATGTACTTTCAATTGAGATGACCGAGTGAATCCATTCCCACTGTTTGAACAGGTGAACAGCCTTTTTCCTGTATAAAATGACGGTGTGCCAGTCTGTCAGATGATCAAGTGAATCCCTCCCCACTGTCTGAGCAGGAAGGATGGTGATTGAATCCCTTGCTCCACTTCTTAAATGTCTAGACAGAGACAGCAAAACTGGCGTGTCGTGTTTGAGATTCCTGGAGACAAATTCCTTCTCGTTTTTAACCTGTAAAAAGATTTACAAAATCCATCAGTGGGTGTAGGACATTTCAGATGAGATTGCTTGAGTTGCCAAGGTTTGATCTGGTATCACACTGTTACACTGAGGTTCAACCCAAGTTGGACAGAGAAATCATCTTCTGACTGGTCACAGTGCTGGTATCTGGAATGACCATCAATTCCCTGATGCTCTTCCTGTCTCTATCAGAATGGGGCATTTCTGCCGTCTCCAATTTGTTCCTTGGCTCAGTTTGACTCGCTCCATTGGTATTACTCCCTGTTCCTGCTGAGCAGCATGGGTGCCTGGCCCCACAGTAACTGAAACAGTATCAGGCAAATTGTCTTTCTTGACGTGCATCTGGGATTTTCTTTTATGTATTATTAACTTAAAATGCCACAGTTTTAACGCCATATAAAAAATTCCTGCTGAGATGAATGGTTGGTCTGCACAGCTGTTAAAAGAACTTAGAGTGAATTTTTGTATTATTTCAGGTTCTTGTCACAGTCATCGAAAATTACAACACAGAAACAGGCCCTTTGGGCCATCTGGGTTGTGCTGAACTATTTAAACCACCCACTCCCATACCCCTACCATCCAGGTACCTGTGCAAACCTCTACAAACCTCTAAAATGTTGAAATTGAGCTCGCATGCACCACTTGTGCTGGCTGCTCATTCCACACCCAGATGACTGTCTGTGTGAAGAAGTTTCCCCTCATGTTCCCCTTAACGTTTCACCTTTCACCCTTAACCCATGGCCACACTCATGGTGTGATTGTCGTCCCACCCCATCTCAGTAGTAAAAGCCAGCTTGCATTTACCCTATCTATACCCCTCATAATAGTGGTACTCCTCTATCAAATCTTCCCTCAATCTTCTATGTTCCAAGGAATAAAGTCCTGACCTGTTCAATCCTTCCTTATAACCCAAGTCCTCCAGACCTGGCAACATCCTTGTGAATTTTCTCTGAACTCTCTTAATCTCTTTTACATCTTTCCTGCATGTTGGTGACCAAAACTGCACACAATACTCCAAATTAGACCTCACCAATGTCTTGTGCAGTGTGAACATAACATCCATCTCCTGTACTCAGTACTTTGGTTCATGAAGGCCAATATGACAAAATCTTTCTTTCCGTCCCTATTTAACTGTGACACCACTTTCAGTGAATTATGGACATGTATTCCCAGATCCCTTTCTTCTACAGCACCCCTCAGTGCCCGACCATTCCCTGTGTAAGACCCAGGTCCTATCAAAATGCAACACCTCACACTTGTCTCCATTAAATTCCATTTTGCATTTCTTAACCCATTATTCTAGCTGATCCAGATTGCACTGCAAGCCATGACAGTCTTCCTCGCTGACCACTACACCCCAATCTTGGTGTCATCCACAAATTTGCTGATCCAGCTAACCATGTTAACATTCAGATTACTGATACAGACGACAAAGAACAACAGATCCAGCTCTGATCCCTGTGGCACACCACTAGTCACAGGCCTCCGGTCAGAGAGGCAACCATCTACTGCCACACACTGGCTTCTCCCAAAGACAGTGACTCATCCAATTTACTATCTCATCTTGAATGCTGAGTGACTAAACCTTCTTGACCAGCCTCCCATATGAGACTTTGTCAAGTGCTTTTGCTAAAGTCCATGTAGACAACATCCACTGCCTTGCCTTCATCCACTTTCCTGATAACTCCCTCGAGAGACTCTATAAGATTGGTGAGACATGACCTACCGTGCACAAAGCCATGCTGCCTATCCTTAATCAGTCCACATCAATCCAAATACTTCTATATCTGGCTCCTGCACACACATTCCAATAACTTTCCCACTACTGATGGGCTCACCAACGTATAATTTCTAGTTTATTTTTAGAGCCTTTCTTGAACAGCGGAACAACATTGGCTGTTCTCCAATCCTCCAGTACCTCACCTGTCACAAACGATTATTTAAATATCTGTGCTTGGGCCCCGACAATTTCTGCACCTGTCTGCCACAGAGTCCCAGGGAACAACTTGTCAGGCCCTGGGGATTGATCCACGCTAATTTGCCCTAAGACAGCAAACACCTCCACCTCTGTAATCTGTACAGGGTCCATGAAGTTGATGCTGCTTTGCCTCACTTCTATAGACTCTGTGTCCATCTCCTGAGTAAATTCTGATGCAGAAAAAAATCTCCCACATCTATTTAGTCTCCTCATATGGATTACCATTCTGATCTTCCAGAGGATTAATTTATTCCTTTGCAATCTTTCTGCTCTGAACATATCTGCAGAATCCCCGAGGATTCTCCTTCACCTTGTCCGTTGGGGCAACCTCATGCCTTCTTTTATTTCCTTCATAAGTGTTCACTTGAATTTCCTGTATCTCATAAGTATCCCATTTGTTCCTATCTGCCTGTACCTGGTATGCACCTCCTTTTTATTGATCTGGGAGATGAAGCACAAAGGGCTGATAGAGCTGCATGGTGTGAGGTGGGGGTAAGGGGGGTTAAACTAAAGTTGCAGGGGGAATGGGAGCCTGAATAACAGAACAGATAGTGGAAGGATTGTGGAGACAGTTGTTGTTCAGACCTCAGACAAAGTCAGGAATGAAAAAGTTGAGCATGGTGCAGTGAATATGCTGAGCCCTGTATATTTCAATACAGGGAGCAGCGTAGGAAAGGCGGATGTGTTCAGGGCATGGATCAACACCTGGAATTTAGATACTAGGATCTGGCAACTGTGGACTGGGACAGGCTGCTTTATGGAAAAGGTGTGCTTATTAAATGGGAGGCCTTCAAAGCAAAATTTTGAAAGTACAAGGCGGGTATGTGCCTGTCAGAATAAAAGGTAAAGATAGAAACTGTAGAGAATCTTGGTTTTCAAGAGATATTGAGACCTTGGTGAAGCACAAAATGGAGTTGCAGAACAGGGATAGGCAGGTAGGTTCTTATGGAGTATAAGAAATGCAAGAGAACACATAAGAAGTAAATCAGGACGGCTAAAAGAAAGCATGAGATTCCCCTCACAGAAAAGATGAAGGATCATCCTCAGGGATTCTGGAAATAGCTTAAGAGCAAAAGGATTGCAAGGCATAAAGTTGGTCCTCTGGAAGACCAGAATTGCAATCCACGTGTGGAAGCAAAGCAGATGGGGGAGATCTCAAATATATTTTTCATCCCATTTACTCAGGAGATGGACACAGGGTCTGTGGGAGTGTGGAAAAGCGGCATTAAAACCGTGGACCCTGTACGGATTAAAGAATAGGAGATGTTTGCCATCCTGAGGCAGATTAGGCTGGAGAAATCTCCAGGGCATGATGAGGTGCTCCCTCAAACCCTATGGGAGGCAAGTGCAAAAATTGTCGGGGCCCTAGCAGAGATAATTAAATCATCCTTAGTGACAGGGGATTATCAGAGGATTGTAGGATAGCCAAAGTTATTTCGCTGTTCAACATAGAACATAGAAATCTACAGCATATTCTAGGCCATTCAGCCCACAATATTCTGCCAACCATGTAACTTACTCTGGAAACTGCCTAGATTTCCCCAGTACATAGACCTCTATTTTGCTAAGCTCCATGTACCTATCAAAGAGGCTGTTAATAGACCATCTTGTATCTGCCTCGACCACCACTGCTGGCAGTGCATTCCACGCACCCACCACTCTCTGTGTAATAAAACTTACCCCTGACATCTCCCAGTATCTATTTCCAAGCACCTTAAAACTATGCTCCCTCATGTTAGCCATTTCAACCCTGGGGAAAAGCCTCTGGCTATCTACGTGATCAATGCCCCTCATCATCTTATACACCTCAAAAAGGCTGTAATCATGAACTAGGGAATTATACATTGCTTTGAGGATTTGTTGGAAGTATACAAAATTATGAGGGTATAGATAGGGTAAGTGCAAACAGCTTTTTCCACTGAGGTTGGGTGGGATGACAACCAGAGGTCATGGGTACGTAGGGAAGGTGAAAATTTAATGGGAACATGTGGAAAAGCTCGTGAGAGTATGGAATGAGATGTCAGCACAAGTGGTGAATATGAGCTCTTTTTCACAAATAAGAGAAGTTTGGATGGGAGCCTGGATGACAGGGGTATGGAGGGCGATGGTCCCGGTGCAGATAGTTGCGTTACAGATTAAATGTTTTTTCGGCATTAACTAGATGGGCCAAATAGCCTGTTTCTGTACGGAAGTCCTCCATGTTCCTATGACAAAGAAGCTGGCCAAAGTTGGTTGGAAGGGAAAAGGTAGGAGTGACAATGGAGCAGCAATGGCTGGAGTTTCTGGGAGCAATTCGGGAGTTGAGTGATAGATACATCCAAAAGAAGTGGAAGCATTGGAAAGGCAGGAGGACACAACCGTGGCTGAAATGAGATGCCAAAGCCAACATAAAAGCCAAAGAGAGGGTAAACAAAGGAGCAAAAACTATTAGGAAGCTTTTAGAAACCAACAGAAGATGAGTAAAAAAAAGTCAGCTGAGCATAGGGTGTGGAATTATGACATTGTAGTCATTAATGAGTCTTGGTGGCACCCAACAGTCTCAGGCATTTAGGGGAACAAAATATCCGGGGCCTCAATATCTCTTGAAAACCAAGGTTCCCTGCATCAGTTACCTTTCAACTTTTATTTTGGCAGGCATATACAAACTAGGCACCCTCAAAACTTCACTTCCGAAGGCCTCCCACTTACCAAGTACTCCTTTGCCAGAAAACAGCCTGTCCCAAACCACACTTGTCAGATCCTTTCTGATACCATCAAAATTGACCTTTCTCCAATTTAGAACCTCAACCCATGGTCCAGACCTCTCTTTTCCCATACTTACTTTGAATCTCATGGGATTATGATCACTAATTTCTGTCACCAGCCCTGGATCATTTCCTAACAGCTTATTGCACACTTCTACATCAGGAATTCTAATTACTGATTAAGGGCACATTTGACAAACTCTACCCCATCTAGTCCTTTTACAGTATGGGAGTCCCAGTCAATATATGGAAAGATAAAATCACTTACTGAATCAACCTTTGTTTCTTGGCATGGTCTGCCATCTCTCTACAAATTGGTTCCTCTAAATCCCTCAGACTGTTCGGTGCAACCAAGTCCCAATAATGGCTACAATATCATAATTCCCTGTCCTGCGCTCATCTGGCTTTCCTGCGATGCTTCTTGCATTGTGATATACACAGCTCACTACATTCATCACACCATGCTCAACCATTTGATTGCTGAACCTATCTGAGGTCTGAACAACATCTGACTAGTGTCAAGAAAACAAACTCTCCCTCATGGTCACAAAAACAAAGGAGCTGATTGTGGATGACAGGAGGAATGGAGACAGGCTAACCCCTATTGACATCAATGGATCTGGGGTTGAGAGGGTGAACAGCTTTAAGTTCCTCGGCATAAACATCACCAAGGATCTTACGTGGTCTGTACATACCGGCTGTGTTGTGAAACGAGCACAACAGCACCTCTTTCACCTCAGACGGTTGAAGAAGTTTGGGATAAGGCCCCAAATCCTAAGAACTTTCTACTGGGACACAATTGAGAGCATCCTGACTGGCTGCATCACTGCCTGGTATGGGAACTGTACTTCCTTTAATCACAGGAACCTGCAGAGAGTGGTGCAGATAGCCCAGCACATCTGTAGATGTGAACTTCCCACTATTCAGGACATTTACAGAGACAGGTGTGTAAAAGGGCCCGAAGGATATTGGGGACGCAATTCACCACAACCACAAACTGTTCCTGCTGCTACCACCCAGGAAACGGTACCACAGCAAAAGGACCAGCAGGCTCCGGGACATCATCTTCCACCAGGCCATCAGACTGATTAATTCATGCTGATACAATTGCATTTCTATGTTATATTGACTGTCCTATGTACAAACTATTTATTATATATTACTATAAATTACACATTGCACATTTAGACATAAAAGTAACAAAGATTTCTACTCCTCATGTATAGGAAGAATGTATGTAATAAAGTCAATTCAATTCAATCTCTCCACTATCTGTTCTGTCATTCTGGTTCCCATTCCCCCTACAACTTATTTTAACCTCATCACCCCTCACCCCACACTAGAAGCATTACCACTAGGATATCAGTCCCCTCTTGTTCTGTTCCGCTAAATACCGAATCCCCTATCAGCCCTTTGACTTTCCTCTGCCAGGTAATCCCCCCAACAGTTTCTAAAGTGGTCCACCTGCTGTTGCGTGGGATGGCAGCAAGAGTACTCTGCGATGGCTATTTAACCTCATTCCCCTTCCTGACTCTCACCCAGTTTCCTGTGTCCTGCACCTTGGGTGTAACTCACCTCTCTTCATGTCATATCTATCACCCCCTCCGACTCCTGGATGATTCGGAATTCATCCATTTCAAGTTCCAACTCCGTAAAGTGCAGGGTTACAAGCTGCAGCTGGATGCACATCTTGTAGGTGAGGGCATCAGGGACACTGGAGGTCTCCCCACCTTCCCACCAATGTCCCCTCTAATTTGTAATGACCAGTGTGCACATAAAGCTTATACTGTGCATTCTTTTAACCAGTGACATGTGCATAATGAATTTTATATAGCGAGGTATTTATTTCAACAGCCAGCAAATCACTGTCAGTAAGAACTTTGATCTCCTCTGGGTTCGATCGAGTTCATCTACACTCTCACACAATTTATGTAGCAGGCCTGTAACGGGTAATAAAGGATTTTCCCACCAGAGCTTTTGCACATTGTCCATATGTGTTTCTCTTGCTAAATGACACTTTAAAAAGTCAGAATTCCAAATATCACACCACTTCGTCCCACTTGTAAATTCTCCAGCAACTTTTGCATCACCACAATACACACAGGTAACACCAGTTTCTGTATTGTATATAAATATTTCCCCTGAACCCTCCCCCAGGTGACTGACGGTGGTGAACTCAGTGATGGCAATGCCAATGCATATGAAGGGAAGGGCAGTAGTCTGTCTCATTGGAGTCTGGCACATTTGTGATGTGAAAGCTACTTGTTGCCCTGGACAAAGGTGTTTGATATCATTATGTACCCAGAGAGAGTGGGACAAAACATGTTCTCACGGGTAGAAAGTCCAGAACAAGAGGGGGTGGAACAAGCAACAGACACAAAATGCTGGAGGAACTCAGCAGGCCAGGCAGCATCTATGGAAAAGAGTACTAATGCTGAGTTCCTCCAGCAATTTGTGTGTGTTGCTCGGATTTCCAGCATCTGCAGATTTTCTCTTGTTTGTGACTGGAGGCAGAACAAAGGTGATTTTCACAACAGCTGATGTAAAAGATTTTGTTCCCTTTCTCCGAGTTCCCGATCCTTGCATTTAGACAGCTGGAGCTCAGCTCTGTCTGAGAGACCCATCGGTTCCCATTCCCTCATCAGCCGGAAGCTCCCCGGGGCCCGTGTACGGATGGTGGGGCTGAGAGAGAGGGAAGAGAGCAGGACTGTCCCGGGATTGCGGGTCACGGAGTCCGGAGTCACAGCATCGCCCCGAGATTCTCGCTTACCTGCGCCCGATCCTGGAGCCGTGATCCCGAGGCCTTTGTGTACTACGCGCATGCGTGATATTCACCAACGTCATCAACCTTGACGCCTGCGCATTTGATCAATGCTTCAGCGCCGGCGAAATTTTTAACGCAGGCCCTTATGGGTAATCCCGGTGCCATTAATAGTTTCTGCAAGCACTCGTTCCTTGTCCACCTCAGTTTTTTTGTGTATATAGAATACTCAGCAACTGTTTTAACGCAGAAAGCGGCTCCCGTAAACAATATACTCAATATCAACATGTATCTAATGCCAAAGTACAATCCTCTTAAAAATATAGATATAAAACACAAGGGGTTCTGCTGTTACTGGAAATGCAGAGACGCACACACACAAAATGCTGAAGCAACTCTGCAGTTCAGGCAGCAACTAAGCAGAGGAGCACACAGTCTAGGCATTCTGAAGGAGCTCGGCCTAATCGTTGTCTATTTATTCCTCTCCACATTTGCTGTCTGATCTGTTGATTTCCACCAGTAATTTGCAGAATTTAACCACACTTTTTTCAGTTAACCAGTTTCCAGATGTTTCTGATCCTTCATTTGTAGCCACATGCTGCCGGTCTGATTCACTTCCTCCTCGTCCTTGTAAATGATAGGCCCCATTTCCTTTTGGAGCCCCAAAGCCCTGACTCAGGATGCCAACTCTAGTTTCTGACTCTGCTCCATCGAACATTCACTCGCTAGTCTGCTGTCGGACTTCACAGGCGCATTGCAACAACCCAACTGTCTTTGTAATTACTGAAAATGACACGAAATGTTGAAAAGAGCAGCGGAGAAGGAATTTAACCCCCTTAGTCCAGAGTCCTGAGGAATGTCAAAGCTACAGTGAGCTCATCATCTGATTCAAACTGGAGAAAATCATGCAGGGAATTCGTACAGGTGTATAAAATCATGAGAGGCATTGGTCGTGGAATAGCCAGTTGCTTTTTCCCTGGACTGAAATGGCGAACACTCGGGGGCAGAGCGTTAAGGTGTTTGAAAGTATTTGCAAGACAGAAGTCAGAGCGGTGGGCGTATGGAATGCACTGCCGGTGATGGTGGTGGAGGCGGATGCAATTGAGTCTTTAAAGAGAATAGATAGGTACGTGGAGCTTAGAAAAATAGAGGGCTATGTGCGACGGTAATTCTAGGCTGTTTGGAGAGTAGGTTACATGGTCGGCACAACACTGTGGGCCGAACAGCCTGTACTGTGCTATTGATTTCTATGATTCTATGAAATTCAAGGGAAGTCTGCTATCGCACGGAGTGGTGACTAGCTGCAACCTGTCATCACAGGGAGAGTGAGAGGGGAACGGCAGGGATGGATTTTAAAATACTGATATGGAACAGAAACATGGGCAGGGACCAGATGGGCCGAGTGGCCTCTCTCGTGTACATTGTGAGTGTGGTAGAGACAGTAAGTACCTGAGACACGGGATTTGATACAGAACCGATTTATCTTTCACAGATTCACAACATTAAACATCAGTCTACTTTCAGGCTAATTATCAGCAGAACGAACTCCTCCAATGCTCAGTGACCAGGGTTCAGTACTGGGTGCGATGAGCAGCCGCAAGAACTGCAGATTCTGACAGTAACAGTCCCTCATGAACCTGCAGCTGCCTTCAGTCACCGTGATGGTTAAACATTTAACACGGATCTAATTTGAACTTCCTCCCTGATGTGAAGTTTCTGGTGTTGCAGCAGCTGTGAAGATTGAGTAAAACTCTTTGCTCACTCTCGACAGAAATGTGGCCTCTATTTATTGTGAACTCACTAGAGACAGTAAGTACCTGTTGTGGCTGTGATTCCCATACACAAATCCTTTGACTTTTCTACACTGCTAAAAGTTTACAAAGCACGTCAGTGGGTGAAGGACATTTCAACTGAGATAATTTTAGTCTCCATGGTGCCTTCTGGTAAAACACTGTCACAACTCAAAACAATTTGGAGGAACAAGATTTCATCTTCTAACTAGCTACAGTTCCGGCATCAGGCACAATAAGAAACGTTCTGCTTCCCTCTCGGTATCAAAATGGATCATTCCTCCCCTTCATCAGTCTGTGACTTGGCTCAGTTTGTCTGTCTCCTTTGCATTCTGAGCATGTGCCACACACCTACTAAGATCACATTTTATTTACACGGCTGTGACTGGAGACTTTCTGATTATTATGTCCCTCCTGGCATTTGACGGTGGTAAACTAGGAGCCAGCAATGGTATTGACCCTCAGGAGTACCTGATTAGATTTTCTCTTTGGAGACCGATAAACTGCCGGTTGTGTGTGGTCGGATGAGTGGGTCGTTTTCAGACCGGAAGGAGGTAGCGTTTAGAGTACCCCAGAAATCAGTCCCTGACCACAGTTCTTCACAGTTTAATGGCCTGGCGGAGGCAGCGAGACGTGAGATGTCCCAGTCTGCTGGTGACGCAGAAAGAGCGGAGTTGGGGGAGGGGAGGCTATTCACATACTCTTTCGTAGTTTTGCAATCTGTACACAGTGCACTGTGGGGCTGCAGTGGCGGGTTCCATTGCTGGGATCAGTGCACAGTCACTGTGGGCTATGAGGATTTTGTGAATAAAGTGCCGTTCTTCTGTTTAGTATCTCAAGCCGCAGAGCAAGCCCATCGTTGGTATACTTAAGTTGTATTTATGGCGTTGTGATAACGAGATGATAGCCCTCCACGACCTCTCTGTCCTTTCCTTTCAATATTCGACTTCACTCGTAAATCTGTCATCCGATGCATTGACATAGAACTCGCTAATACAAAAGTTAAATTTTCTCACCAACAACCCTATGGCTTCTAAGCAAACAACGTTACTTTATTTGCTAATTATATTTTGTGATAATTAGTGAGTGCAACCGTGTCATATTATTAAATTAAGTATTATATGTTTTATTGTACCAGTTACACACTGAAATGCAGTGATAGGCTATAATCTTGTTAATGTCTTAACTATCACTACATTTCTGTGGAGCTCTGGAATTCATAAATTTCTTTCATCTTGGTTTAGTGCTTGACATTGTAAGAAGCCCTATTCATATATATATTCACAGATTCACAGGTGCAGTGTCGCCTCACCTGGAAAGATGTTTGGACAACGGAGAGAGTTCAGCCGTCCGGCCCTTTCACTGTGACACCCCGAACTCCACATCAAATCCGTCCAAACCAATCTGGGTGAACTTTAATGACCAATAAATATAATTCCTCTCAGTGATCAGCTGTCTGAGTGATCCCCTGACTCTGAGAGGAAGGGGTGTCTATGGTCCACATTGTCAGGGTGTTGAGTTTACCAGGAGACAGAGACTGCAGGGACGAGAGGTTTTCTGTTGACTAATACACTGTGTGTGGACCCCGCTGGCAATTCTGGTGTTGTGACCCGATGGAGACAAACACCAGGCTGCCCACTCCACCAACAACACGGCACAGCCGGACACATAACAGGGGACTTTACATCTCACAACACTGGATTCAGTGATGAAACCCGGGATTAATGTTGTTGTCCCACCGAAATCATAAGAACCGTCCATTCAGGTGTTTTTAAATACGAGCGCTCCCCCACAGGTGACGTCACACAGACGCAACCACGCTCCTGACGTCACACATGGGTCCCCCACAGCGGGATCTGTCAGCACGTGCGCGGTGTCTTACGTCCCCGCGCGCTGGTGGACTCGAGCTTTATCGGTTTAACGGCTGGGCTACTAATCACGTGACCAGCCCCTCCCCCACTCCTGTCAACAGAGGAGTCTGGAGCTCCGCCATTCCCATTGGTGCGAAACGATGTCAATCACTGGTTGCAACCAATAGTGGAGGCGGACCAGCCGAGAGGGCGTTACCCCGCTGACTCCGTCTCCCGAACTTTCCGTCAGGGCGGGACAACCGTCAAAGTAAATGTCCGCTTTCTGATTTATTTCCATTTCCCTCCGAGGGAAGTTGGGGCGTTTGTGAAGCGTCTCCTGCGGCCGGAGTCTGATGTGTCGCTGAGAGGTAGGAGGAGACCGCTCGGCCCGTCGGTTTGATGCCGGTTCCCCGGGGAGGGAGAGGATGAAGACGGTGAGAGAGGGGGCGGACAGGATGTTTGTCCCGGTGGGGACAGGAGGGGCTCATCTGTGGAAATGTCTGAGCCCACGGTGGTGGCGATTCACCACATTGGGGGGCAAACACCGGCAGACTGTTGCCCTGCGAGCGGGGCCGATGGTCCGGGCAAAGTGACAATTATTTGTGTTTTGTTGAGACTGTACCGGGAATATGGTGTAAAATCCCGCTCCCCACACTAACACGGGTCACACAGACCAAAGAACAAACTGCCGGAGGAACTCAGTGGGTCGGGCAGCATCTGTGGAGGGAAATGGACCGTCAACATTTCGGGCCGAGACCCTCCCTCTGGACTGAGAGTGGACGGGAAATAGTCCGAGAAAAGAGGTGAGGGGTGGGGATGGGGCAAGAGCTGGGGAGTGAGAGGTGGATCCAGGTGAGGGGGAGGTGGGAAGGTGGAAATAGTGACGGGGGTGGGAGGTGAGTGGTTGGGGCAACACGGGGCTGCAGAAGATGGAAATTAATTCCATAGAGGATTAACAAAGAGATTAGAGAGTATTTGTTATAGAGAGTGCAATGAAGATTCACCAGACTGATCCCTGGAGTGGTGGGTCATCATATGAAGAAAGATCAAATGTGATAACCCTTTCATTTAGAGAATCGAGGACTGAGAGGTGAACACATTGAAATGCACAACATCATTACTGGCTGAACCAGGGATCCCAGTCTCTGAAAAAGGGGGTGGACTGTCCGGGACTGAGATGAGGGGAAATGTCTCCACTCCGAGGGGGGTGAATGTCTGTAAATCCCCACCACAGAGGGTGGTGAAGACTCAGTGATCATCCTCACATAAAACAGAGGCCGGCAGATGTGTGGAGACCGAAGGAATCGAGGAAATGAGGATCGGGCAGAAACATGTGGCTGAGATGGGAGAGCAGCCGTCATCTTGTTGATGGTTAGAGGGGCTGAATGGCCACCTCCTGCTGTTTCTCACTTGATGTTTCCTGTCCAGTGAGGCTGGAGGAATGTGAATAGTAATTAGTGTTCATACACATGGAGGGGTTTAAATGAAACCTGCACATTTCCTGTTTGGGTCTGAATTGAGTGATTAGATCAGACCGGACGCAGCTTTGTCATTGTGCCGACTCCAGATACAAAGCCAATGAAACGCAGTTGGCATCTGGACTGAGGGGGGGGGGGGGGGTCGGGACCGTCACGTGACGGCTCTGCCCATTTACCTGGCCGGAAACACGTCACCTGCCAATCAAGGTTTGACCCCGCCTCGCCCATCAATGCACACCTCACCATTGGCCTCGTTAATTAGCCTTGTACTTGGCCTCGGGTAATTGGCCTTTGTAATCAGTTTAACCCTGCTGGCACCGAGCCATTGGCTTCCCTGTGAATCACCTGGGCTGGACCTTCCAGACCTATAAAGCAGCCCACGTGTGCATGACCCTCTCTCTTTTGTGCTGCCTCCGAGGGACCACCCTGCTGTCCGTGAGTTGTGCTTTGAATAGGGTTGGGAGTGTGGATATTGTCCCTAAGCAGAAGAGCCGCGCCTGCACAAAGTCAAGGGTGGTTGTATACTTTGTCCCCACGCGATTTAATGTGATTTATTGCTGATCCGACTACTGTAAGTTGTGCGCGTGTTGCTTCCGTTGCCATTTTCCCCCGTTTGCCTTCTGTAAATAAAATCCTTCACTACCCAGACTGTGAGCCCAGAGCCCTTGACTTTGAGACCTGCAGAATCTGTTTCCTCACTGGCGCTGCGTGGGGAAAGTGTTCTTGAACAGGGGCAAAATGGCCAGTACAGGCACCGAGCGTAGGATTCCCGGCTGGACCGACGAGAGAGGGATTTGAGGCCTGGCGGACCACGGTAAACCGGTGGACTGGTCCGAGCAGTTGGACCCACGTTGCGAGCACCTGGCCGCGGGGCTGCTCCGGCTGTGGGATGAGGGGGGCCCCAACATGAGCCTCTCTGATCAAGAGGCGAGCGCCCCGGGGAGCCTGTCTGATCCACAACGCCCCACGGGCGCCGCAGCCGAAGATCCGGGTAGGCTCTACCCTGTGGGATCGGGTGGTGACCGCTGTGAGGGTCCGATACCCCACCCTCCTGGAGTGGGATCTACACCGGCGCCCGCAATGGGGTACGGTCAGTCAGGGCACCCGGGTTGTTAGAGAGTGGGCGCTGGTCAACGGCATCTACCAGGGAGCCTGCGACCGTAATTTTTTATAAAACACCCGGGTGACCGGTACCGTCGCAGGATACCTGGTCACCACCGCGCACCCCGATATAGTCAGTGATCCTGCCCCTCATGACACCAGCTAACGGGAGGACCGTGCGGGATGGTATCACCCTCCTTGAATAGATGCAGTGGGGGCAGAGGCAAGGGCTGGAGACAAGCCCTCCCCGTTTTACGCGCAGGCAGCTGTACATGGACATGGATCCCCAACCCTGACCTCTGCACCCTGTGGAAGGAGCTTTGTGGCGGTGGGGTGGTGGGCAACTGGGCGATTGCACTCATTCTCGTTATTTATCATCGCTGTGTGTATATTATGTTGTCTGCCAAATTTTTAAGAGCACGTCTGTCTTTCTTTAGTTCTGTATAGTCAGATATAGCGTTCACCTTATAAATAGAGTAAGATGTATTCCTTTCCTTTTCACTGCGGGAACGCCTGGCGAGTGGCGAGGCTGCCGAGGGGTGGACTGTGCTGACTGTCACGTGACAGCACTGCCCACGCCTGGTCAGAAGACACGCCCCCTGCCAATCAAGGATTGACCCCTCCTCGCCCATCACTGCACACCTAACCACCGGCCTTGTAATCAGCTTAACCCTGCCGGCACCGAGCCGTTAGCGTTCCTGTGCATTACCTGGGCCGGGCACTTCAGCCTTCCTGCATGAAAAGGGCTGGACGCTCTCTTTGCCTTTTCCGAGGGACCACTCTGCTTCATTCCAGGCTGAGAACCGTGGAACAGCGCTGGAGGAAATTGTTGGTAAGCTGTGCATTGAATAGGGTTGGTGATTGTCCCTGATAGCATTGAGCCGTGCCTGTACAGTGAAGGGGCTCGGGCATCGTATTGACTTTTCCCTTGGATGTGTGTGTGTGTGTACTTTATTCCCACGTTCGTTATTAATCGTCTGCGTGTGTTTTACTGCCGACCTGACTTTATCCACGACTGCTGTAAATTGTGTGCGTGCTGTTTCTGTTGCCATTTTCCCATGGTTGCCTTTGAGCTGCTTGTGTCCCCTCATTAAAAACAAATGTAGCCTGCGAAAAGTACGGGGCAGAAACAGGAAGCATGGAGACAACCGGATTCTATTTTTCATTTGTTGTTAGTTTCCCCGAGGGGAGGTGCACCGTTCCCGGAGGCACTGCAATACCGGGTCGATGCGCGGAGTGGACGGAGCAAGCCCCTATTCCATCTCCCTGTTCCAAAAATCAATTTAATATATGGTCCCCAGATAAGGGACGTATCAGATATTAAACTGATAAGAACAGATTTTTTTTTTTTTTTTTTTTTTATTTCAAAATATACTTTATTCAAAAATAAATATATACAATAAACCATTCAATAACTTTTCATCCTTTACATACGTTTCCATTATACTCAGTGAAATACCCGTGTTTATAGCCACCCACGTGGCACTCCAGTAGTTCAGCTTAGCATCTCATTGTTGAGGGGTATACTCCTCGCCCACCGACCCCTCCCACTCCCACGGGTGGAGAAACCTATACTGTGGTCCTTCCCCACCGGGCCCTTGCGGTGGCTGCACCGAGTTTCAGTGCGTCCCTCAGCACGTACTCCTGCAGCCGAGAGTGTGCCAGTCGGCAGCATTCTCCCACGGACATCTCCATGTGCTGGTAGATGATCAAGTTTCGGGCTGACCAAAGAGCGTCTTTCACCGAGTTGATGATCTGCCAGCAGCACCGGATGTTGGTCTCCGTGTGCGTCCCCGGGAACAGCCCGTAGATCAGAGAGTCCTCTGTCACGCAGCTGCTGGGGATGAAACGTGACACTAGCCCGTCCATCCTCCTCCACACCCTCTTTGCGAACTGGCAGTGTGCAAAGAGGTGGGTCACAGACTCCTCCTCACTGCAGTCCTCCCGTGGGCAGTGGGGTGCGGAGACGACGTTCCGGGCGTACAGGAGGGCTCTGACTGGGAGGGCCCCTCTCACCGCCAGCCAGGCGAGGTCTTGGTGCCTGTTGGTGAGATCTGGCGATGAGGCATTTTGCCAGATGAACTGGACAGTCTGCTCAGGGAACCACCCCACTGTGTCCATCACGTCCTTCTCCTGCAGTGCCTGCAGGACACTTCGTGCCGACCACTGCCTGATGGCCTTGTGGTCAAAGGCGTTCTCCTGGAAGAACTTTGCTACGTGGGATAGGTATGCCGGCAACGACCAGCTGACTGGGGCGTTGCGCGGGAGTGGGGCCAGACCCATCCTTCGCAGCCAGGGCGACAAGTAGAACCTGGGCACATAGTGGTACTTGGTGCCCACATACCTGGGCTCTACACACAACCTGATGCAGCCACATACGAAGCTGGCCATCAGGGTGAGGGCGACATTGGGGACGTTCTTGCCCCCGTTGTCCAGGGACTTGTGCATGGCGGTCCGTCTCACCCGCTCCATCTTGGATCCCCAGACGAATCTGAAGACAGCTCGGGTGATTTCCGAGCTGTAGGAGCGGGGGACGGGCCAGACCTGCGCCAAGTACAGCAGCCCTGAGAGCACCTCACACCTGATGACCAGGTTCTTGCCCGTTATCGACAGGGAGCGCCCTCCCCACAGTCCCAGCTTCTGTTTCACCTTGGCAGTCCGCTCCTGCCAGTTCTTGTTGCATGCCTCAGCCCCTCCGAACCAGATCCCCAACACCTTCACGTGGTCGGACCTGATGGTGAAGGGGACGCTGGATCGGTCGGGCCAGTTGCCAAAGAGCATGGCTTCGCTCTTCGTGCGGTTGACCCTGGCCCCCGACGCTAGCTCGAACTGTTCGCAGGTGCCAATCAACCTGCGAACTGACCTCGGGTCAGAGCAGAAGACGGTGACGTCGTCCATGTACAGGGAGGTTTTCACTTGGGTCCCTCCACTGCCTGGCAGCGTCACCCCTCTTATGCCCTCATCCCTCCTGATGGCTTCCACAAAGGGTTCTATGCAACAGACAAACAAGACAGGGGAGAGGGGGCAGCCCTGCCTGACTCCAGACCTGATGGGGAAGCTGTCTGTTTCCCACCCGTTGACCTGGACTGCACTACGGATGTCTGTGTAGAGCAGTCTGATCCAATTCCGGATTCCCTCCCCAAATCCCATTTTGGAGAGCACGTCCGCCATGTACGTGTGCGATATCCTGTCGAAGGCTTTCTCCTGGTCCAAGCTGACCAGGCAGGCGTCCACCCCCCTGTCCTGCACGTAGGCGATGGTGTCCCTCAGCAGCGCGAGGCTGTCTGAGATCTTCCTGCCCGGTACAGCACAGGTTTGGTCCGGGTGGATCACCTGTCCCAGAGCAGACTTGACCCTGTTGGCGATAGCCTTGGACAGGATCTTGTAGTCCACATTCAGGAGAGAGATGGGTCTCCAATTCCTAATGTCCTCCCTTTCCCCCTTCTGCTTGTAGATGAGGGTGATGATGCCCTTCCTCATGGACTCAGACATACTGCCGGCCAGAAGCATAGCGTTGTACACTTCCAGCAGGTCTGGGCCCATCCAGTTCCACAGAGCCGAGTACAACTCGGCCGGTAAGCCGTCGCTTCCGGGAGTCTTACCCGACCCGAAGGAACGGATGGAGCCTGTCAGCTCGTCCAGGGTCAGTGGCTGATCCAGACTCTCCCGCTTGCCGTCGTCTAAGACCTGCGTGATAGACGACAGGAAGTTGCGGGAGGCTGTGGATTCTGTGGCCTTTTCCTCGTACAGACCGGCATAGAAGGACTTGCAGATCCTCAGTATGTCGGTCTGCGAGGACGCGACTGAGCCGTCCTCTTCCTTAAGGTTGTGGATCACAGAGCTCCCCCTGTGCACCTTTTGGAAGAAGAAGCGTGAGCACGTCTCGTCCTGCTCCACGGTTTGGACCCTTGATCGGAAGATGATCTTGGAGGATTCAGCGGCGAGGTGCTGGGCTTGCCGGCCCTTCACCTCTCGCAGTTCCTCCCTGACATCCACCCCCTTCGACTGCAGAAGGAGAAGTTGCTGCAACTCTGTCTGGAGTTTACGCAGTTCCCTCTGCTCCTGCCTTGCCTTCTGAATACCCTTGCGGATGAAGAACCTCTTAATGTTCTCCTTGGTGGCTTCCCACCAGTGAACCGGGGAATCAAAGAAGGCTTTCAAGGTTCTCCAACCTGTGTACTCCCTCTCTAGTTCCTCGATGTTCTCTGGGGTCAGCAGCTTTACGTTCAGCTTCCACGTTCCCCTGCCTGCCTTCTGGTCCTCCCGTAAGTGACAGGTGGCTCTCAGAAGGCAGTGGTCAGAGAAGAACACCGGCGTGACGTCGGTGGACCTGACCGTGAGGGACTCAGACAGGAAGAGGAAGTCGATCCGGGAGCGGGCTGAGCCGTCCGATCGTGTCCAGGTGGCTTGCGGCTGTGCTCCACCTGTGGGGGTGCCAAAGGCGTCGCGCAGCTTGGCTGTCTTCACCGTTTCCCTCAGGAGTCTAGAGGTACTGTCTAGCCTGCCGTCGGCACTGCCGGGTCCTCCAGCCGCATCAATGGTGCAATTGAAGTCTCCGGCCAGAACGACCGGCTGGGTCGTCACCAGCAGCTGTGGGAGCTGCTCGAAGACGGCCAGCCGCTCGCTCCGCACGGGGGAGGCGTACATGTTGATCAGCCGGAGCGGAGTGCCCCGGTATTTGACGTCTGCTACCAGGAGGCGCCCCGCAACCACCTCTTTAACTTGGGTGATTGAGAAGTTGCCTCCCCGCAGCAGAATCCCCAGGCCGGAAGCGCGACAATCGTTGCCCCCCGACCACACCGACAAACCTTTTTTCCACCACCGTGACCACCTCCGGTAGTTACGGAGATGTGGTAGTCCACACTCCTGGAGGAAGGTCACATCGGCCTTTACAGTGTCCAGGTACTGGAGCGTGCTGACGCATCGCCCAGTACTCTTCAAACTTCGCACATTCAAGCACGCCAATTTAAGGTCTGCCATCGTTAAGTCTTTTATTTTGGCTGCTCTCCGTCCTCACTCTTGCCATCCTGAGCCTTCATTCCCACCGCCTTTGTGAAGTTTTCCACCTCCTGTGGGCTCAGGTACTGCTGGTAGTACTCCTCCGTGTGTGGCCGTTCTGGTTCTGGGTCTGGGCCCGGGGGGTTGCTGACTTCCTGGGCTGCTTCCCCTTCCGGCTGCTGGGTACCACCCGTGGCTCTGCTCCCGGATTCCCGGAGCTCTGTGCGTCTGCTGCTCTCCGCCTCCTGTACTTGGGGGGTGGCCAGCAGACTTTCTCCCCTCTCTCTCCTCCTCTCCACCTGTTCTGCCAGCCGCTTCTTCCGCCGGGGCTGCTGGCCTCCCCCAACTCCTTCCTCCTCTGAAGAGGACAGGGTACCAGGGGCTGCGTGGTTCCCTGCCCTTTTCTGGCGTTGCTCCGCCTTCTGTCGCTTGGCCGCCGCCTTTTGGGTCTGGCCGAGAAGCGATACCACAAATGTCCGGACCCTTTCGGATCTTGCTAGTCTTCCCTCTATTAAGTTGGACCGACTGTCTACAGGACACCGATTTATCCTACCTCTCTTCAACTTTTGAAGTAGGTTTGGTGTAACTTCGCTCAGTCTTTGACATAAGTTGTATTTTTCTCCCTTGTCGCGAAATCTCTTTCGGAATACAGCTGATCATGTAAAATAGCGGATATTCCGCCAACCAAATGAGAGAGGCGGCCCTGGTTTGTATGCAACTCCTCCTCCTCAGCTGTTCTGCCCGCCCTCTAGCGTCTGATGTCATTGCAAGCGTGATGACATTTACGGAAGGCGTTGCAGCGAGAGAAGCGAAGTTGCGGCCGGGTCGTTTGGCGAGCCTGGCGGGGCAGGTGATTGGGGAGGGGGTCCTCCGGAAACGGGAGGAGGGTGGCTAGGAACATCGGGTGGAAGCGATGGCTGGGGATTGCGAAGAAGGAGTGGGTTGTAAATGGGGTAAGTGAGGTCGTTTGATGGGGGACGATGGGTAGTTGAGTTGGTCGGGGAGAGGGACGGGATAGAGTCGGATGAAAGGGAGGGGGTAGGGTTGCAACTCGGACAATATTTAAGTGTGAGCTGGCATGTGGCAAATAACGGCATTGCAGTCAATGGATTATTTCCACAGAAAATAATCTAACCGTCCGGCTGGACTTCATTGGTAAAGAAAGCTTGTTGACCAGAACTGGTTCCATTAACAAATCGGCGATAATCGGGAGAATGTGGGTATACTACTTTCCTGACATCCGAAGGCCTTTCTGCCGTATCCCACCAGCCAAATACCGGAAGTAATTATGAACATTCCGTATTTGCCTAAGTTTGTCCAGCTCCATCCAGCATTTAACAACATTCTCCAACCTATGGCTTGTATCACTTACTACGTCTCCAAGGAGGAAAAAAAAAGGTGGAAATCTGGGGAAAAGAGGCATAAAATGCTGAAAAGGATTTGGTGGTAATGCAGCATTCTGTAGAGAAAGAAGCAGTTAATGATTCAGATGTGATTCTTAATCATGGCAGTGATCTTTCATCAGTTCTAAGAGCCATTAACCTGACACATTTGCTCTATTTCTCTGCAAAATGCTGACTGAAGTGGCAAGTATTCCCAGCACTTATTTTATTTCAAAAGATTGCCATTCCGTCGTTATATTATTCTCCCAGTTCCTTTCGTCCATCCCTGGGGAGCAATTTTTTTTTTGCAGGACCAGCCACAGATTAGCGTTTCAATAACCCTATGCAGTGAACTCTATTCGTTCAACACTATTGGTGTGATAGAAGAATACTAAGTTGTAGATTACAGAATGTTAAATAACCAGCATTGTAACATTCTGACTACTTTGCCTTTCTCCCGCTGTGGTTTGGGAACTTTAAAACTTGGCTGTTTGCAAGGCTGAAGTTTCTCAAATTTATTTTAATCATTTTCTTTTAAATGGTAGTGTAGCTGTGATTGAACAGGGAGATTGCTCTTCAGTGCCAGGGCACATCTCCTGGGCAGAATGTACTAGCCACAGGTCTTTATGATGCATGTTCTACGGGTCTATGGTGGCCAGTGCTATCATGTTTGCTGTTGTGTTCTGAGGCAGCAGGCTGAGGGTAGCAGACACCGACAGAATCAACAACCCCAGCATCTGCAGATTATTTTGTGTGAACAGAATCAACAAACTCATTCGTAAGGCCAGTGATGTTGTGGGGATGGAACTGGACTCTCTGACGGTGGTGTCTGAAGAGAGGATGCTGTCCAAGTTGCATGCTATCTTGGACAATGTCTCCCATCCACTACATGATGTACTGGTTGGGCACAGGAGTACATTCAGCCAGAGACTCATTCCACCGAGATGCAGTACAGAGCGTCATTCCTGCCTGTGGCCATCAAACTTTACAACTCCTCCCCTGGAGGGTCAGACACCCTGAACCAATAGGCTGGTCCTGGACTTATTTCCTTGCATAATTTACATATTACTATTTAACTATTTATGGTTTTATTATCATTTATGGTGCAACTGTAATGAAAACCAATTTCCCCCAGGATCAATAAAGTATGACTATGATTTTGGGTTACAGAGTTACCCTGGGACCAGCCTGCTGTGAGTTGCCAAGAGTACTGCGATTGGGATGCAAAGAAACTACCTGACACCATGGAAGAAGATTGAACCTTTCTCATTGAGTAAGGAAATGATTTGTAATCTGCCCTTTGGCTAGTGCCGCATTGAGTATAGTGAAGTAATTTGGTGTTGTTTTAAAATTTTGGGCTGTTTTTGGAGCGTTCAAAGGTAGACAGGTAAAACTTTCTCCACCACATTGATGACGTCATTGATGCTGTTTCCAGCTCCCGTGTGGAGCTCGTCAGACTTAGTCTGGAGTGAGCCCTGACGAAGAGTCTCGGTCTGAAACGTCGACTGTACCTCTTCCTAGAGATGCTGCCTGGCTTGCTGCGTTCACCAGCAACTTTTATGTGTGTTGCTTAAAATTCCAGCATCTGCAGATTTCCTCATGTTGTCGTCAGATTTGTCAACTTTCCCACCAACATACACCCCCTCTCTCAAATTTGCTTGGTCCATTTTCATGATCTCACTCCCCTTTCCTGATCTGTCTCTCTCTGTCTCCAGAAACGGATTACCTTCTGGCCTCTTTAACAAACCTACTGACTCCCACAGTTACCTTGTCCACAACAGTTACTTTCTGACATTAAATGGACCTATGGAAACTCTGCTCACACTCTCACTTTCAAGGATACTATTCCCTTCTCTCAGTTTCTTTGTCTCTGCTGCATCTGATTTTATGAGGAGGTTTTTCATGCTAGGACATCCAAGAAATCTTTTTTCAATCAATAAAGGGGTTTCCTGCCCACTGCAATCAATACAGAACTCACCCGTAACTCCTCCATTTCCTGCGCGTCTGCCCTCTCCCCATGTCCCCTCCACGACATAATAACGATAGGATTACCTTTTCTGCATCTGCCATTCACTGAAGCTCTGCATTCAACATATTCTCTGCAATTTCCACTATCTCCACCAGGATCTCACCACCAGGCACATCTTCCTCTCCACGTCCGTCTCCATTTATCACAGGGATCACTCTCGCTGTGACTCTCGTCTGCCAAACACCCTGCAACCACAATAAGTGTTACATCTATCCCTACACCTCTTTCATAATCACTCTTCCTCCCAGTGTAGCCTCCTCTACATCAGTGAGACCCAACTCAGTTTGGAGATCACTAACTGATGCACAAACACGAGGAATTCTGCAGATGCTGGAAATTCAAGCAACGCACATCAAAGTTGCTGGTGAACGCAGCAGGCCAGGCAGCATCTCCAGGAAGAGGTACAGTCGACGTTTCAGGCCGAGACCCCTCGTCAGGACTAACTGAAGGAAGGGTCTCGGCCTGAAACGTCGACTGTACCTCTCCCTAGAGATGCTGCCTGGCCGACTAATTGATACATCTTCACTCTTTCTGCTACAAGCAGGACTAGAGGAGGAGTACACAGGTTGGAAAACCTTGAAAACCTTTGATTCCCCAGTTCTCTGGTGGGAAGCCACCAAGGAGAACATCAAGAAGTTCTTCATACGCAAGGGTATCCAGAAAGCAAGCCAGGAGCAGAGGGAACTGGTCGAGGCAGGTTTGAGGTTGTCATTTAAAGTTAAATTGGACAGGAAAGGAATGGAAGGTTATGGGCTGAGTGCAGGTCGGTGGGACTAGGTGAGAGTAAGAGTTCAGCGTGGACTGGAAGGGCCAAGATGGCCTCTTTCCGTGCTGTAATTGTTATATGGTTATATGGAACTGCGTAAACTCCAGACAGAGTTGCAGTAACTCCTCCTTCTGCAGTCGAAGGGGGTGGATGTCGGGGAGGAACTGCGAGAGGTGAAGAGCCGTAAAGCCCAGCACCTTGCCGCCGAATCCTCCAAGATCATCTACCGATCAAGGGTCCAAACCGTGGAGCAGGACGAGACGTGCTCAGGCTTCTTCTTCCAGAAGGTGCACAAGGGGAGCTCTGTGATCCTCAACCTTAAGGAAGAGGACGGCTCAGTCGTGTCCTCGTAGAATGACATACTGAGGATCTGCAGGTCCTTCTATGCCGGTCTGTACGATGAAAAGGCCACAGAATCCACAGCCTCCCGCAACTTCCTGTCATCTATCACGCAGGTCTTAGGCGACGGCAAGCGGGAGAGTCTGGATCAGCCACTGACTCTGGTCGAGTTGACAGGCTCCATCCGTTCCTTTGGGTCGGGTAAGACTCCCGGAGGCGACGGCTTACCGGCTAAGTTGTACTCGGCTCTGTGGAACTCGATGGGCCCAGACCTGCTGGAAGTGTACAACGCTATGCTTCTGGCCGGCAGTATGTCAGAGTCCATGAGGAAGGGCATGATCACCCTCATCTACAAGCAGAAGGGGGAAAGGGAGGACATCAGGAATTGGAGACCCATCTCTCCTGAATGTGGACTACAAGATCCTGTTGAAGGCCATTGCCAACAGGGTCGAGTCTGCTCTGGGACAGGTGATCCACCCGGACCAAACCTGCGCTGTACCGGGCAGGAAGATCTCAGACAGCCTCGCGCTGCTGAGGGACACCATCGCCTACGTGCAGGACGGGGGTGAACGCCTGCCTGGTCAGCTTGGACCAGGAGAAAGTCTTCGACAGGATATTGCACACGTACATGGCGGATGTGCTCTCCAAAATTGGTTTTGGGGAGGGAATCCAGAATCAGATCAGACTGCTCGACACAGACATCTGTAGTGCAGTCCAGGTCAATGGGTGGGAAACCTCTCTCCCCTGTCTTGTTTGCCTGCTGCATTGAACCCTTTGCCGAAGCCATCAGGAGGGATGAGGGCATAAGAGGGGTGATGCTGCCAGGCAGTGGAGGGACCCAAGTGAAAACCTCCCTGTACATGGACGACGTCACCCTCTTCTGCTCTGATCCGAGGTCAGTTTGCAGGTTGATTGGCATCTGCGAACAGTTTGAGCTAGTGTCGGAGGCCAGGGTCAACCGCACGAAGAGCGAAGCCATGCTCTTTGGCAACTGGCCGGACCGATCCAACGTCCCCTTCGCCATCAGGTCTGACCACGTGAAGGTGTTGGGGATCTGGTTTGGAGGGGCTGAGGCGTGCAACAAGAACTGGCAGGAGCGGACTGCCAAGGTGAAACAGAAACTGGGACTGTGGGGAGGGCGCTCCCTGTCGATAACGGGCAAGAACCTGGTCATCAGGTGTGAGGTGCTCTCAGGGCTGCTGTACTTGGCGCAGGTCTGGCCCGTCCCCAGCTCCTGCAGCTCGGAAATCACCCGAGCTGTCTTCAGATTCGTCTGGGGATCCAAGATGGAGCGGGTGAGACGGACCGCCATGCACAAGTCCCTGGACAACGGGGGCAAGAACGTCCCCAATGTCGCCCTCACCCTGATGGCCAGCTTCGTATGTGGCTGCATCAGGTTGTGTGTAGAGCCCAGGTATGTGGGCACCAAGTACCACTCTGTGCCCAGGTTCTACCTGTCGCCCTGGCTGCGAAGGATGGGTCTGGCCCCACTCCCGCGCAACGCCCCAGTCAGCTGGTCGTTGCCGGCATACCTATCCCACGTAGCAAAGTTCTTCCAGGAGAACGCCTTTGACCACAGGGTCATCAGGCAGTGGTCGGCACATAATGTCCTGCAGGCACTGCAGGAGAAGGACGAGATGGACACAGTGGGGTGGTTCCTTGAGCAGACCGTCCAGTTCATCTGGCAAAATGCCTCATCGCCAGACCTCACCAACAGTCACCAATACCTCGCCTGGCTGGCGATGAGAGGGGCCTTCCCAGTCAGATCCCTCCTGTACGCCTGGAACATCGTCTCCGCTCCCCACTGCTCACGGGAGGACTGCAGTGAGGAGGAGTCTGTGACCCACCTCTTCGCACACTGTCAGTTCGCAGAGAGGGTGTGGAGGATGACAGAAGGGACGGTGTCACGTTTCAACCCCAGCAGCTGCGTAACCGAGGACTCTCTGATCTACGGGCTGTTCCCGGGGACGCACATGGAGACCAACATCCGGTGCTGCTGTCAGAGCATCAACTCGGTGAAGGACGCTCTTCGGTCGGCCCGAAAATTGATGATTTACCAGCACATGGAGATGTCCGTGGGAGAATGTGCTGCCGACTGGCACATTCTCAGCTGCAGGAGTACTTTATTGTTGCCAAACAATTGATACTAGAGCGTACAATCATCACAGCGATATTTGATTCTGCTCTTCGTGCTCCCTGGAGTACAAATCGATAGTAAATATTAAAAATTTAAATTATAAATCACGTGCTGAGGGATGCACTCAAACTTGGTGCAGCCACCGCAAAAGCCGGCTGGAGAAGGACCACAGTTTTCGGTTTGTCACCCGCGCGCGGGAGTGCGAGGAGTCGGGTGGCGAAGAGTATTCCTCTCCTCAGTGGTGTGGATAGGTGAATCAACATCGTGCTACAGGAGTGGCTGGAAATGTGGAAAGGTATAGACTGTAATGGAACATCAGTAAAGGAATGAGAGTCAATGAATGATTTATTGTAAACATCTTTATTTTGAATAAGGACAGAGTAAACACATGATTTATTGTAAATAACTTTATTTATTCTATAAGGACTTAGGGTCAACAAATGTTTTTTTGCAAATAATTTTATTTTGTAATATTTCTGAATAAAGTATATTTTTCAAAAAAATCAGTTCTTATCAGTTTAAAATCTGATGCGTCCCTTATCTGGGACCATATATTACATTGATTTTTGGAACAGGAAGATGGAATAGGGGCTTCCTTCGTCCGCTCCGTGCATCGACCCAGTATTGCAGTGCCCCTCGGAATGCTGCACCTCCCCTCGGGGAGATTAAACAACAAATAAAGAGTAGAATGCAGTTATCCGTACGCATTAACCTTCTTAGGCTTTTTCCCTATTCCTTCGTTGTACTTTTACAGGTAGTGTTAATGGTAAGACTCCTGGCAGTGTGGAGCATCAGAGGGTTCTTGAGGTCCGAGTCCATAGGATGCTCAAAGCAGCTGTGCAGGTTGACTCCGTGGTTAAGAAGGTGTACGGTATATTGGCCTTCAACAATCGTGGCATTGAATTTAGGAGCCGAGAGGTAATGTTGCAGCTATATAGACACTGGTCAGACCCCACTTGGAGTACTGGCTCAGATCTGGTCGCTTCACTACAGGAAGGATATGGAAACCATGGGGAGGGTGCAGAGGAGATTTACAAGGATATTGCCTGGATTGGGGAGCATGCCTTATGAGAATAGGTTGAGTGAACTTGGCCTTTTCTCCTTGGAGCAACAGAGGATGAGAGGTGGCCTGATAGAGGTGTATAAGATTATGAGATGCTTTGATTGTGGGGGTGTGAGCTGGGTCTGTGCGGAGGAAGCTTGACTCTGTCTGGCCCCGGGTTTGTGTGCCAGGTCTGTAAAGAGGGAGCTTCAGCCCGTGTTGATTGCTTCTGTTCCCTTCTGTTTGCGACCTTGGTGGACGTGGGTCCGATATTATACAGTATATGAGCTTCCAATCTCCTTTATTGTTTTTGACTGTGAGAGCAAGAAAGCACGCAGGAAGGTGGGGATCAGGATAGTGCGAGTATCTGGCGTGAGAGGATGCGGTGGTCAGCCGGGATGGGGAGTGAACAGATCCTGGGGACCAGACACTATCAGACTGACATCCCTCAGCCTGGAGCTGAGACGCTGCCGTACCAGTGTGAGGAGCTCACACCATTATTGCAGTTCACCGGGTGCGGTGGGCAGCAGTAACCCCAGGGTACTGTTTCTCCTCTAGTGAGACTCGAGTCCGACACCAAGACAGGAAATTACAGTGGTTTATTGATTTCATCATGACAAATGTAAATTAAACAATGTGTGAGCTGCTCGTGTGCAGGGATAAATAAGCTGCTCCCGACTCACTCAGAATCACACACAATTAACTGACCGGTGACAATGAGTGACAGATTGAATAATCAGTCCCGTTTCTCACCGTCACTCTGCATCGGGGAACCGATGATTATAAAATCACACTTCAGGGCCGTGTCTGAGATCGCTGCAGATCCAGGGTCACTGCCGAGGTATTTGTCAATTTAACATCATTATATCAGCCAGACCTGCCGAATGCACCGTCCTCAGCAAAGGGAGCAAAAGGATTCTCTCCCGGGATAATCCCGCCCCGGGACACCAGTGTCCCAGACTGAGCCCCGGCCCCCGGGCTCTTCCTGTCTAATTCCCCGGGGTCTCGTGGGGGAGTCTCAAACCCGCACATCCACTGGAAGCTGTGCCACTGGACAGGAGGCGGAAATACATCACTGTGGGAACGCTCCGAACGACAGACAGCTTCAGGCTGGAGCCAGTTCCGTTAGAACGGTTGGGAATTAAACCTGGCGTGCAGCCATTAAAGGGGAGGGCAGGGAATTGGCCAAAATGTCCCCCATCAAAAAAGGTAGTAGGGATAGTTTGGGTAATTATAGACCAGTGAGCCTTACGTCTGTGGTGGGAAAGCTGTTGGAAAAGATTCTTAGAGATAGGATCTATAGGCATTTAGAGAATCATGGTCTGATCAGGGACAGTCAGCATGGCTTTGTGAAGGGCAGATCGTGTCTAACAAGCCTGATAGAGTTATTTGAGGAGGTGACCAGGCATATAGATGAGGGTAGTGGATGTGATCTATATGGATTTTAGTAAGACATTTGACAAGGATCCACACGGTAGACTTATTCAGAAAGTTAGAAGGCATGGGATCCAGGGAAGTTTGGCCAGGTGGATTCAGAATTGGCTTGCCTGCAGAAGGCAGAGGGTGGTGGTAGAGGGAGGACATTCAGATTGGAGGATTGTGACTAGTGGTGTCCCACAAGGATCTGTTCTGGGACCTCTACTTTTTGTGATTTTTATTAACGACCTGGATGTGGGGGTAGAAGGGTGGGTTGGCAAGTTTGCAGACGACACAAAGGTTGGTGGTGTTGTAGATAGTGTAGAGGATTGTCAAAGATTGCAGAGAGACATTGATAGGATGCAGAAGTGGGCTGAGAAGTGGCAGATGGAGTTCAACCCGGAGAAGTGTGAGATGGTACAGTTTGGAAGGACAAACTCCAAAGCAGAGTACAAAGTAAATGGCAGGATACTTGGTAGTGTGGAGGAGCAGAGGGATCTCGGGGTGCATGTCCACAGATCCCTGAAAGTTGCCTCACAGGTGGATAGGGTAGTTAAGAAAGCTTATGGGGTGTTAGCTTTCATAAGTCGAGGGATAGAGTTTAAGAATCGCTATGTAATGATGCAGCTCTATAAAACTCTGGTTAGGCCACACTTGGAGTACTGTGTCCAGTTCTGGTCACCTCACGAAAGGAAGGATGTGGAAGCATTGGAAAGGGTACAGAGGAGATTTACCAGGATGCTGCCTGGTTTAGAAAGTATGCATTATGATCAGAGATTAAGGGAGCTAGGGCTTTACTCTTTGGAGAGAAGGAGGATGAGAGGAGACATGATAGAGGTGTAGAGGATAATAGGAATAGATAGAGTGGATAGACAGCGCCTCTTCCCCAGGGCACCACTGCTCAATACAAGAGGACATGGCTTTAAAGTAAGGGGTGGGAAGTTCAAGGGGAATATTAGAGGAAGGTATTTTACTCAGAGAGTGGTTGGTACATGGAATGCACTGCCTGAGTCAGTGGTGGAGGCAGATACACTAGTGAAGTTTAAGAGACTACTAGACAGGTATATGGAGGAATCTAAGATGGGGGGCTTACATGGGAGGCAGGGTTTGAGGGTCGGCACAACATTGTGGGCCGAAGGGCCTGTACTGTGCTGTACTATTCTATGTTCTATGTCTATGTTCTACGTAAGTATTTTTTACTTAATCTGAGATTTTTATTCTGCCATATATAAGAGGAACTTTTGGAATCAACAGTATTAAAAAAGGATTTAGGAAAAAAAATTGAACTTCAATAAGTCCTTATGCTTCTTATTAATCAATTTGTAACCGGAAAAGTTACTCAACTGAGGAAGCAGAGCTAAAACTGCCGGAATGGATTTCTCAGGGTTAGAGATATATAATAATTAATCATCTGCATATAGTGATAGTTTGTGTATCTCATTCCTGCGGGTAATGCCAAATATATTAGGAGAGTCACGAATAGCAATAGCTAAAGGTTCCAGGGCGATATCAAATAATAATGGACAAAGAGGGCAACCCTGCCGAGTACCACGAAATAACTGAAAAAAGGGAGATCTTTGATTATTGGTAAATACCGAAGCCGAAGGGGGTAAGGTATATCAGTTTAATCCAAGATATAAATATCGGACTAAAATTGAATTTCTCAAGCGAATTAAACAAATATGTCCATTCGACTCTGTCAAAAGCTTTCTCAGTGTCCAGTGAAATGACACATTCTGGAGTTCTGGATGAAGAAGTATAAACAATATTCATTGATCTCCTAATATTAAAGAAGGAATAATGATTTTTAATAAATCCAGTCTGGTCAACAGAAATAATTGGAGGCAATACTTTCTCCAGTCTAGTTGCCAGTAATTTTGAAAATATCTTGGAATCCACATTTAGCAAGGATATAGGCCTATAAAGTTTCAAAGAAAGAAAAATAAAAAGTAAAAAAGAATAAATAAAATACAGAATCAGTAAAGAAAGAAAACTTATCCGAAAATACGAAAAATACCTACCCTACAAACCCAGGGCAAAAGCCCTCAGATTATAAAAATCCAAAGCTGTAAGCTTTTGGAGAGATGTTTTGAAAACCCTATCAAAAGTTTTGGATCTGGATCTACTGAAAAAACAAGCATGTAAGAACAAAGAGAATAAACAACAGTCCGTTAATTAGTCCGGAGCAGAGGAATGCTGATTGTCAAGAAAACTGAGCTTCATCTGGAGATTTAAACAGACGACGAGAGTTATCGGCAAGAACAATTTTCAAACGTGCTGGAAACAGCAACGCTGGTTAAGGCCTTTTTGATAAAATTCTGACATCTGTGGTTTAAAAGCTATCCATTCCCTCAGAACTTCAGGACTGAAATCTTCAACGAGGCAAAATTTGAAACTTTGAAATTGGATCATATCTTTCCGCTACGCAGCTCGTACCACACGATCCTTCATGTGAGCATAATGGAACAGAATAATAATGGGTCTCAGTTTAAATTCTCTGGAAGGTTTGGGGCGCAATGTACGGTGCATGCGATCGAGCAATGGAGGGGCCTCCAAAACCTCTGAACCAAACATATCCATTAAAAATTGAGAAAAGTATTTGGTAGGATCGGCCGTCTCGATATCTTTGGGAAGCCCGATTATCCGCAAGTTCTGTCATCGGGATCGATCTTCGAGATCAATAATCTTGGATTTATAACGTTCCAACATGGGATGTTGAAGCCAGATTTTTTTCCAGGGCTTCAATCTTTTGTCCTCTGCCAACGGGCAGCATCCAGTTCTGAAATTCTAGTTTGCTGTTGATCAATTTCACATCTAAACAATCTAATATCATCTTGAATCATCGTCAAAACTTCTTCAAACACAGCAAATCTTTGATTAAGTTTTTCATCTAGAAGATTCGACATTATTTCAAAAGTTATTGGTATTTGCTTAGATGCTTTAGGATCGCCATCTTTTTTTTCCTGTTGCTGTTGGAGTCTTTCCCATTTTTAACTTCTCGTCCTCTGGTTCACATTTCCAGCGAGTTAAAATCAAAGTTCAAAGATATATTTGTGTTATAAACCTATTAGTGTAGGTATAAACAGATTAAATAAGGGTGGTTACGGGTAAAAGAAGTAAAGGGAATGGAGCGAAGCCAAAATGTACCTCACACCATGAGCGCCTCCTGGAGAGTCCATTTCAAAAAAGGTTGTTAGCTTAATCTATAAACGGTTATTGAGTTCACGAATGATATCTGATGATAAAGAGTCATTTTCAGATAATCAATGGAGTAAAACTTTTCATTTGGTTAACAACTCATCTATTTGTGCCTGTCGTTCCTTGATACGGTTCAAGGTAGCGCATCGGGCCCATGTGTCAAAGGATAAACCAGCGCATATTTTCTCCAGTATTAATCCTACTTGTGACAGATGTAATATTGAGCTGGACGCTTTAACTCATACGTATTGGTCTTGTATAAAGCCAGATAACTTTTGCAGAGATGTTTTTAAAACACTATCAAAAGTCTTGGATCTGGATCTACAACCTAATTTGCTTACGAAATATTCTTGTTTCCGCTCGATGTATGATAGCCGTTTCGACCTTACCGGCTGGGAGAGCCACTTTATTGGAGTGGAAGGATTCTAATCCACCTACAGTCATTTACTGACTCTCCTCCATTATGTCCTGTTTAAGTTTAGAGAAAATAAGAAGTCGGACATTTGATACATCCTTTAAATTTGAGCAAATATGGTGACCTTTTATCCAATATTTTCATTTAATTTGATTTATTACTCTTACGATCTTTTTTTAATCGAAGTTTTAGATTTGATCAGAAAGTCTTTCTCTCTCTCTCTCTTTTGGGTCGTATCCTCAAAATGAGATGCCCAGTCCCCCTTTTTTTGTTTTGTTATAGTGTAGTGGTTTTTTTCCCTTTTCATTTAAAACCCAATGTTTTTTCCTTTCTCTTCATAAACTGGTTAAGAGGAGAATTGTTATTTTCATTTTCTTTTATTATATATTATACTAGTTTAATATCTATGACTTTGACAATGTCTATCTTAATCTTGGTTTATATTGTTACTGATATATATACTTGAACTAATTCTCCTCTTTACTGTATTTATACTTTTAAATCAATAAAAAGGTTAATAAAGAAATTACTGATCACATTATTGTTCAGTGTCACACACTCAGTGACTGTAAACACAATCTCCCACAGTCTTGTACTTACCAGAGTTTCTGTATTTTACACTCCGGGTTCCTCAGAGCCGCAGACACCAGTTTCACTCCTGAATCTCCCAGTTTATTACCACTCAGGTCTAGCTCCGTCAGTGATGGGTTTGTACTGAGAGTGGAGATGAGATCCTCGGCACCAGAATCTGTGAGACCGACACTGTCCAGCCTGGAGATGAGAGAGAGTGAGGGTGAAGGACACAGAGAGACAGGAGACGGTACAAATCCCCAGTGTTTATCAGCAACACAATTACTGATCACATTAATGTTCAGTGTCAGACACCCAGTGACTGTAAACACAATCTCCCACAGTCTGGTACTTACCACAGTTTCTGTATTTTACACTCCGGGTTCCTCAGAGCCGCAGACACCAGTTTCACTCTTGAATCTCCCAGTTTATTCCTCCCAAGTCTGAACACAAACAAACAAGTTGATCAACAAAGTGATTCAAACTGTGGGTCTGAGGGAATTTCTCTCACTCGAATATTTCAGGAAACATTAAACCCTTCGGTAAATCACTGATCGGAGTTCCCATCATTATCAATGTCCCTCACTGCCCAGCTCCAGGGTATTCACCGAATGTCGGTAATTTAGTCTGTCGATGTGACCCTGTGAACTCCACATATTCTGCCTCATTTCCCGATGAGAGAAATGTTTCTGATGTGAGAGACTCCAGAGGGGTAGGGTTAACCATATAACGATATATAACAATTACAGCACGGAAACAGGCCATCTCGGCCCTTCTAGTCCATGCCAAATGCTTACTCTCACCTAGTCCCACTGACCCGCACTCAGCCCGTAACGCTCCATTCCTTTCCTGTCCATATAGCTATCCAATTTTACTTTAAATGACAACATCGAACCTGCCTCAACCACTTCTGCTGGAAGCTCGTTCCACACAGCTACCACTCTCTGAGTAAAGAAGTTCCCCCTCATGTTACCCCTAAACTTTTGCCCTTTAACTCTCAACTCATGTCCTCTAGTTTGAATCTCCCCCAATTTCAATGGAAAAAGCCTATCCGCGTCAACTCTATGTATCCCCCTCATAATTTTAAATACCTCTATCAAGTCTCTCCTCAACCTTCTACGCTTCAAAGAATAAAGACCCAACTTGTTCAACCTTTCTCTGTAACTTAGGTGATGAAACCCCGGTAACATTCTAGTAAATCTTCTCTGTACTCTCTCAATTTTATTGACATCTTTCCTATAATTCAGTGACCAGAACTGTACACAATACTCCAAATTTGGCCTTACCAATGCCTTGTACAATTTCAACATTACATCCCAACTCCTATACTCAATTCTCTGATTAATAAAGGCCAGCAAACCAAAAGCTTTCTTCACCACCCTATCCACATGAGATTCCACCTTCAGGGAACTATGCACCATTATTCCCAGATCCCTCTGTTCTACAGCATTCTTCAATGCCCGACCATTTACCATGTATAGGACATGGTAAATTTTGATTAGTCCTACCAAAATGTTGTACCTCACATTTATCAGCACTAAACTCCATCTGCCATCTTTCAGCCCACTCTTCTAACTGGCCTAAATCTCTCTGCAAGCTTTGAAAACCTACTTCATTATCCACAACTCCACCTATCTTAGTATCATCTGCATACTTACTAATCCAATTTACCACCCCATCATCCAGATCATTAATGTATATGCCAAACAACACTGGACCCAGTACAGATCCCTGAGACACACCGCTAGTCACTGGCCTCCAATCTGACAAACATTTATCCACCACTACTCTCTGGCGTCTCCCATCCAGCCACTGCTGAATCCATTTTACTACTTCAATATTAATACCTAACGATTGAACCTTCCTAACTAACCTTCCGTATGGAACCTTGTCAAAGGCCTTACTGAAGCCCATATAGACAACATCCACCGCTTTACCTTTGTCAACTTTCCTAGCAACCTCTTCAAAAAATTCAATAAGATTTGTCAAACATTACCTTCCATGCACAAATCCATGTTGACTGTTCCTAATCAGACCCTGTCTATCCAGATAATTATATATACCATATATAGCAATACTCCAATCCTCCGGCACCATCCCCGTTTCTAATGACATTTGAAATATTTCTGTCAGAGCCCCTGCTATTTCTACACTAACTTCCCTTAAGGTCCTAGGGAATATCCTGTCAGGACCTGGAGACTTATCCACTTTTATATTCCTTAAAAGCTCCAGTACTTGCTCTTCTTTAATTATCATAGTTTCCATAACTACCCTCTTTGTTTCCCTTACCATACACAATTCAATATCCTCTCCTTAGTGAATACTGAAGAAAAGAAATTGGTCAAAATCTGCCCCATCTCTTTTGGCTCCATACATAGCTGCCCACTCTGATTCTCTAAGGGACCAATTTTATCCCTTACTGTCCTTTTGCTATTAATATAACGGTAGAAACCCTTTGCATTTACTTTGGATTTATTTTCACCTTACTTGCCAAAACAACCTCGTATCTTCTTCTAGCTTTTCTAATTTCTTTCTCAAGATTCTTTTTACCTTCTTTATATTTCTCGAGCACCTCATTTACTCCATGCTGCCTATATTTATTGTAGATATCTTTCTTTTTCCAAACCAAGTTTCCAATATCCCTTGAAAACCATGGTTCTCTCAAACTTTTAACCTTTCCTTTCAACCTGACAGGAACATAAAGATTCTGTACCCTCAAAATTTCACCTTAAAATGACCTCCATTTCTCTATTACATCCTTCCCATAAAACAAATTGTCCCAATCCACTCCTTCTAAATCCTTTCGCATCTCCTTAAAGTTAGCCTTTCTCCTATCAAAAATCTCAACCCTCGGTCTAGACCTATCCTTCTCCATAATTATATTGAAACTAATGGCATTGTGATCACTGGACCCGAATTGCTCCCAAACACATACCTTCGTCACCTGCCCTATCTCATCCCCTAACAGGAAATCCAGCACTGCTCCTTCTCTAGCTGGTACCTCTATGTGTTGCTGCAAAAAACTATCCTGCACACATTTTACTAACTCCAAACCATCTAGCCCTTTTACAGTCTGGGCTTCCCCGTCTACGTGTGGAAAATTAAAATCTCCCACAGTCTCAACCGTGTGCTTACTACAAATATCTGCTATCTCCTTACAAATTAGCTCCTTCAATTCTTGCTCCCCATTTGGTGGTCTAGAATACACCCCTATAAGTGTTACTACACCGTTCCGATTCGTCAGTTCCACCCAAATAGCCTCCCTAGACGAGCCCTCTAATCTATCCTGCCAGAGCACTGCTGTAATATTTTCTCTGACAAGCAAAGCAACACCTCCCCCTCTTGTCCCTCTGATTCTAGCACACCTGAAGCAATGAAATCCAGGAATATTTAGTTGCCAAACAAACCCCTCCTGCAACCATGTTTCACTAATAGCTACAACATCATACTTCCAGGTATCAATCCATGCTCTAGGCTCATCCACCTTTCTTACAATGCTCCTAGCATTAAAATAAATGCATTTAAGAAATTTTCCACCTCTATCTCTCTGTTTATCACTAACGGTGCAAACAACTTTACTATCTCCTTTTTCTTCCTTCTCCCCTACATCTGTTCCTACACTTTGGTTCCCCTCGCCACTTGTATCTCGTTTAAATCCACTGGAGCCTCTCTTGCAAACCTACCTGCAAGAATTGAAGGATGGAAGTAAGTCCCCCAGTGAGGAAGATTTGTGAATGGGAAAGTGTCGATGGGAGATAGTGGTGGGACTCCAGCCAAGCAAAAGGATAGGAAGATAGAACCTGCAGGAGGTAGGCGGATGAGGAAGCGAGATCCTGCGGGAGGAAGGCAGATGGGGAAGAGAGATCCAGCAGGAGGAAGGGGATGGGGAAGAGAGATCCCACAGGAGGAAGGCGGATGGGGAAGATAGAACCTGCAGGAGGTAGGCGGATGAGGAAGCGAGATCCTGCGGGAGGAAGGCAGATGGGGAAGAGAGATCCAGCAGGAGGAAGGCGGATGGGGAAGAGAGATCCCACAGGGGGAAGGCGGATGGGGAAGATAGAACCTGCAGGAGGTAGGCGGATGAGGAAGCGAGATCCTGCGGGAGGAAGGCAGATGGGGAAGAGAGATCCAGCAGGAGGAAGGCGGATGGGGAAGAGAGATCCCACAGGAGGAAGGCGGATGGGGAAGATAGAACCTGCAGGAGGTAGGTGGATGAGGAAGCGAGATCCCGCGGGAGGAAGGCAGATGGGGAAGAGAGATCCAGCAGGAGGAAGGCGGATGGGGAAGAGAGATCCCACAGGAGGAAGGCGGATGGGGAAGATAGAACCTGCAGGAGGTAGGCGGATGAGGAAGCGAGATCCTGCGGGAGGAAGGCAGATGGGGAAGAGAGATCCAGCAGGAGGAAGGCGGATGGGGAAGAGAGATCCCAGAGGATGAAGGGGGATGGGGAAGAGAGATCCCACAGGATGAAGGGGGATGGGGAAGAGAGATCCCGCGGGAGGAAGGCGGATGGGGAAGAGAGATCCAGCAGGAGGAAGGGGGATGGGGAAGAGAGATCCCACAGGAGGAAGGGGGATGGGGAAGAGAGATCCAGCAGGAGGAAGGGGGATGGGGAAGAGAGATCCCGCGGGAGGAAGGTAGATGGGGAAGAGAGATCCAGCAGGAGGAAGGCGGATGGGGAAGAGAGATCCCAGAGGATGAAGGGGGATGGGGAAGAGAGATCCCGCGGGAGGAAGGCGGATGGGGAAGAGAGATCCAGCAGGAGGAAGGGGGATGGGGAAGAGAGATCCCACAGGAGGAAGGGGGATGGGGAAGAGAGATCCAGCAGGAGGAAGGGGGATGGGGAAGAGAGATCCCGCGGGAGGAAGGTAGATGGGGAAGAGAGATCCAGCAGGAGGAAGGCGGATGGGGAAGAGAGATCCCAGAGGATGAAGGGGGATGGGGAAGAGAGATCCCAGAGGATGAAGGGGGATGGGGAAGAGAGATCCCAGAGGATGAAGGGGGATGGGGAAGAGAGATCCCACAGGATGAAGGGGGATGGGGAAGAGAGATCCCACAGGATGAAGGCGGATGAGGAAGCGAGATCTCGCGGGAGGAAGGCAGATGGGGAAGATAGAACCTGCAGGAGGTAGGCGGATGGGGAAGAGAGATCCTGCGGGAGGAAGGCAGATGGGGAAGAGAGATCCAGCAGGAGGAAGGCGGATGGGGAAGCGAGATCCTGCGGGAGGAAGGCAGATGGGAAAGAGAGATCCAGCAGGAGGAAGGCGGATGGGGAAGAGAGATCCCAGAGGATGAAGGGGGATGGGGAAGAGAGATCCCAGAGGATGAAGGGGGATGGGGAAGAGAGATCCCACAGGATGAAGGGGGATGGGGAAGAGAGATCCCGCGGGAGGAAGGCGGATGGGGAAGAGAGATCCAGCAGGAGGAAGGGGGATGGGGAAGAGAGATCCCACAGGAGGAAGGGGGATGGGGAAGAGAGATCCAGCAGGAGGAAGGGGGATGGGGAAGAGAGATCCCGCGGGAGGAAGGTAGATGGGGAAGAGAGATCCAGCAGGAGGAAGGCGGATGGGGAAGAGAGATCCCAGAGGATGAAGGGGGATGGGGAAGAGAGATCCCGCGGGAGGAAGGCGGATGGGGAAGAGAGATCCAGCAGGAGGAAGGGGGATGGGGAAGAGAGATCCCACAGGAGGAAGGGGGATGGGGAAGAGAGATCCAGCAGGAGGAAGGGGGATGGGGAAGAGAGATCCCGCGGGAGGAAGGTAGATGGGGAAGAGAGATCCAGCAGGAGGAAGGCGGATGGGGAAGAGAGATCCCAGAGGATGAAGGGGGATGGGGAAGAGAGATCCAGCAGGATGAAGGCGGATGGGGAAGAGAGATCCCAGAGGATGAAGGGGGATGGGGAAGAGAGATCCCACAGGATGAAGGGGGATGGGGAAGAGAGATCCCACAGGATGAAGGCGGATGAGGAAGCGAGATCTCGCGGGAGGAAGGCAGATGGGGAAGATAGAACCTGCAGGAGGTAGGCGGATGGGGAAGAGAGATCCTGCGGGAGGAAGGCAGATGGGGAAGAGAGATCCAGCAGGAGGAAGGCGGATGGGGAAGCGAGATCCTGCGGGAGGAAGGCAGATGGGGAAGAGAGATCCAGCAGGAGGAAGGCGGATGGGGAAGAGAGATCCCAGAGGATGAAGGGGGATGGGGAAGAGAGATCCCACAGGATGAAGGGGGATGGGGAAGAGAGATCCCACATGAGGAAGGGGGAGGAGAAGAGAGATCCCACAGGATGAAGGGGGATGGGGAAGCGAGATCTCACAGGAGGAAGGGGGATGGGGAAGACATCCAACAGGAGGAAGGGATTGGGGAAAAGATCCCACAGGAGGAAGGGGGATAGGGATGAGTTGTCTCACAGGAGGACTCGGGGGGAAACGATAATCATACAAGATGAGGGGTTACAGAAAAAGATTGTACGGGAGGGGTGAGACTGAAAAGAGGCCCAGAAGAGATGCGCTCACGGTATCTGGTAGTGAGAAAAGTCACACACGGGGAAGGGCAGGGAGGACAATCTCACAATGGTATTTATCTCCTTCTCACTGGGAAGCGGGTGTGAATCTCTGACCCACCTGCTGCAGTCAGTGTCGGTAACAGTGAACCATAGAAACATAGAAAATAGGTGCAGGAGTAGGCCATTCGGCCCTTCGAGCCTGCACCACCATTTATTATGATCATGGCTGATCATCCAACTCAGAACACCGCCCCAGCCTTCCCTCCATACCCCCTGACCCCCGTAGCCACAAGGGCCATATCTAACTCCCTCTTAAATATAGCCAATGAACTGGCCTCAACTGTTTCCTGTGGCAGAGAATTCCACAGATTCACCACTCTCTGTGTGAAGAAGTTTTTCCTAATCTCGGTCCTAAAAGGCTTCCCCTCTATCCTCAAACTGTGACCCCTCGTTCTGGACTTCCCCAACATCGGGAACAATCTTCCTGCATCTAGCCTGTCCAATCCCTTTAGGATCTTATATGTTTCAATCAGATCCCCCCTCAATCTTCTAAATTCCAACGAGTACAAGCCCAGTTCATCCATTCTTTCTTCATATGAAAGTCCTGCCATCCCAGGAATCAATCTGGTGAACCTTCTTTGTACTCCCTCTATGGCAAGGATGTCTTTCCTCAGATTAGGGGACCAAAACTGCACACAATACTCCAGGTGCGGTCTCACCAAGGCCTTGTACAACTGAGAAGGAACATTGTCAATGGACGTGTCACAGTCAGTGAGAAACACGGCCATTCCTGTGATTTACTACCATTAAACCAATGGCCGTTGTTCACTGATCTGATGAAGTCTCCAACATCCCTTCACAAGGAACTACAGAACCCTCCTGTCCTTGGGGAATTACTGACCGATCCCCTGGTCACTTGTCACAATTCTTCACAATCTGATTCACTACAGTTTTATCCAAATCCCTTTACAGGATGTCCCCGGGATGTGGATTCAGGAACTGTGCTACTGCAGTTACAAACTCTTGGATGGTGAGGTGTGGGAAATGTGTACACCGCGCTCCGGGCAGAATCCTCTCTCTCCAAAAGCTCCATCAGGAACTGGGAAGGCTGCAGATTGTAGTTGATCAAATCTCCACCTGTAAACACAATCTTCTTCTCGAACACTCCTCTGAAGGCCATCTGACCAACCCTGAGTAACACATCAGGGGACTGTCAATCTCACGACCATGGTTTTTCAGGATGTTGTAAATATAGTAGGAATATAGTTGGGTGATGGTCTTGGGAATTCGCTCTGGGTCCCTGACTCTTTGTGTGAAGAAGGGACTTAATGCCAGAGCGAGGATCCAGCAGTAGGAGGGGTTGCTGCCGCTACCGTCTGATCTTCAAAATACCTGATGAAATATTCCTTCCGTTCCTCACCAACAAATCCCAGGATTTCAGCCCAGACACCGATCTCCGCCTTTTCCAATCGATGTAACGCAGTGGGACGTGTGGTCACCAGCACTGAACATCCTGGGAGCAGCTTGTGCTGGATTAAACTGTACACAATGTCAGACACCTTGCACTTGAATTCAGGATCTGGGCACTGGTGCTTGGGTTCTGTATCTCTCCGACTGTCAGCAAAATCGATTCTGTGCTTGAATTCATCCAATCCATCGAATATAAACAGCAATCCCTCTGGGTTCTTCCAGACCTCTCTCAGGGCATTCCCAAAATACGGATATTGATGCAGAATCAGTTCTTTCAAGTTTATTCTGCAACTAATGGAGTTTAAATCCCAGAATTTGAAACTGAAGACAAACTGGAATTGTTGGTATATTTTCCCCGTGACCCAGTCATAAACAATCTTTTGTACCATTGTTGTTTTCCCGATCCCTGGGACTCCGGCCACTGCTGCTGAACATCCCGAAGTTGATTGTGTGAAGAATCTTTTCATTTTGTCCCAAAAACTATGTGAGTAACTATTCTCAAACAGATGAGCAATCCCGATTTTCTCCAGCTGTCCGCGGAGATGTTTCACTCTCCACTCCTCGTGGTCTCTGCCTCTTGCCAGCAGCTCATGTTCCACCAGTCTCCGATCTCGAACAGTAGAAATGACCGTGAGCTCAGCGTATCGATCAACCAGCTGGAAAACCTTCACCTTCTCCCTCATCAGGATCGTGTTCACTCTCAGTGTTTCAGTTTGTGCCCGCAGAGTCTCCTTGTGTTTCTGCTGAACATCTTAGGATGGACAGAAATAGGTGGTCAATGCCTGATCTGATGAACACTGAACACTCACGTATTTACCCCAATAATAAGAAATTGTTAATGACACTCTTTGGGTGAAATTGGGAGATCAGAGATAAGAGCGTCTGAAGATGAACGATGGCCCCGAAACATTTCTGATCCGATTCAGGTTCGCTGTTAAAGCCTCCCCTCTCCCCTCTGTTCGTAGTTTGCAGATTCCCCGGTGTTCCAGCGAGCACCAAGTGCACACGTGATTCTGGAGAGGAGAGTGTTGTGTGGAGCGGCTGGTTTCACCGCTTTCACTGCTCAGCTTCTGCTGAACTGGGCAACACCGCAGAGGGTAACAGTGGGGGTCGGGGGGCAATTTACTTGCTCTACTGACTTTTACTTTCTCATAATGGAGCGGATACTCTCGACACTTCTTTAGGTTGAAACTGTCAGTACTGAGCCACAGAAAAGGAACATTATTTCCATTTCCTTTTCCAAGCTCAGCCAGTCACGATGTAACACACCCCGCAGTAGTCTACAGTCTCTTCTTCTCCGAGGAACTGTTACATTAACTCAGGCTATACACCCTCACCACACCTCTACAGTCTCCTCTGCTCTGAGGAGCTAGTACGTGAACTCAGGCAATAAGCCCCACCACACCTCTACGGTATCCTATGCTCCGAGGAGCTGGGACATGAACTCAGGCAACTCCCGGATGTTGTGCAGAACAGCAGAAATCTGAAGAAGATGTCAGCAGTAATACAGGACTCTATAGTCAGCAGGAGAGGTAAGCGATTCTGTGGACTCAAAAAGGAGACACCGATGCTACTTTGCCTCTCAGGAGCCAGGGTCCGAAACGTTACTGGACACGTCCATAATATCCTGAAAAGGAAAGGTCACGAGTCGTGATAAATATTGGTACCAATGATATAGGAAGAGAACAGGGAAGAGGTCTGGAAAACAAAACACAGGGAGTTAGGAAGGAAGCTGAGAAGCAGGAACTCAAAGGTAGTAATCTCGGGATCACTGCCTGTGCCACCCGACAGTGGGGATAGGAATAGAATGAGGTGGCAGATAAGTGTGTGGCCGAAGAATACAGCAAGGGGCAGGGATTCCAGCAGGGTCCGATATTCTTGCAGGCGAATTTACTGGAGCTGTTGGGAGTGTTTTAAACTAATATGACAGGGCAATGGAAACCAGTATGATAGAGCTGAAGATGAGCCAGCAGGTTTAAATGTGGACACAGCCAAGTGTTAAATTGTACCACAGAGGCAAAATTCGATTTTGGTTGGTACGACGTTGTTGCCATTACTGAGTTGTGGCTGAAAGAAGATCTTGTTTGGGAGTTTAACATCAAAAGATATACTTTGTTTCGAAAGGACAGGCAGGAAGACATTGGCTATGTTTTCGAGATGGAATTACACCTTCAGAAAAAGGGGACATAAAGTCAGAGGACGTTGACTCTTTGTGGGTGGAGATAAGAAATTACAGGGGGTAACAAAGCACATTATGGGAATCATATACAGGCCTCCAAATAGTCGCCAAGATGTGGGTTTGAGTTGCAAAGGGAAAAGGCATGTAATAAGGGTAATGACACATTTGTCCTGGCGAACTTCAATATGCAAGGGGAATGGGAAAATCAAGCATACTTAAGGTGTCGGGTCGCAGGAGAGGGGATTTATTGCGATTGTGCTTGAGCCTACTTGGGGAAAGGCTCGCTTAGATTGGGTGTTGTGTAATAACCCAGATCCTGTTTAGTGGCTCGCCGAGCTGGCTTGTTCACTTGCAGATGTTTCGTTACCCAGCTAGGCAACATCACCAGTGCAACTTCGGATGAAATGCTGGTGATCTATACTGTTCGCCTTTTGTGTGTCCTGTGATTAGTCCATGAGTGAGTGAGTGTCAATATGGAAGCAAAAGTGAGTGGGAAGTTGGATGATTGGAAACCTTTTAAAATCTAACAAAAGGCAACTAAAAAAGCTATAAGAAGGGAAAAGATGAAATATGAGGTGAGACTAGACAATAATATCAAGCAGGATAACAAATGTTTTTGTTCAGTTACATAAAAAGAAAAAATGGAGTTGAGAGTTGATATTGGTCCACTGGAAAATGATATTGGTGAGCTAGTAATGGAAGACAAAGAAATAGCAGGTGAACTTTAGAAACATAGAAACATTGAAAACCTATAGCACAATACAGGCCCTTCAGCCCACAATGCTGTGCTGAACATGTACTTACATTAGAAATTACCTAAGGTTACCCATAGCCCTCTAGTTTTCTAAGCTCCATGTATCCAGAAGTCTCTTAAAACACCCCTTCATATCCGTCTCCACTACAGTTCCATGCACTCACCACTCTGCGTAAAAAAACATCTCCTCTGTACTTACAAGCACCTTAAATCTGTGTGCCCTCTCGTGCTAGCCATTTCAGCTCTGGGAAAAAGCCTCTGACTACCCACACGATCAATGCCTCTCATCATCTTATACACCCATATCAGGTCACCTCTCATCCTCCACCGCTCCAAAGAGAAAAGGCTGAGTTCACTTAACCTATTCTCATTAGGCATGCTCCCCAATCCTTGTAAATCTCCTCTGCACCCTTTCTGTAGTTTCCACATCCTTCCTGTAGTGAAGTGACCAGAGCTGAGCTCAAGTGGGGTCTGACCAGGGTCCTGTATAGCTAATGCATACTTTGCATATCTCTTCACTGTGGCCCGTGAGTGACGGGAAGCAGCAGTGACTGCCATCACTATTAATGAGAACAAGATTTCTGGATGGTGTGTTGCCATGGTCGGGGAAATCTCGCATCCAGTCTGAAACATGTTTAAGGGTAGTGTGAGCAGAGGTCAAGGTTCACGTCGGCACCAATGACAGGGCAGGAAGGGTGAAGAGGTGCTGCAAAGTGAGTTCATGGATGTAGGTGATAGGTTAAAGTGCACAACATCCAGGGTTGTGTCTTCAGGATTGCCACCCATACCACATGCTAGTGAGGCCTGAAATAGGATATAATACAGTCTAACGTGTGGCTGATGAGATGGTGCATTGTGGAGTGCTGCAGATGTTTGGATGATTCCAAGGAAGATGGGACCGGGACAGACATGATCGTTTTGCATCCGAACTGGAGGGGGACTGATACCCTTGCGGGAAGGGTTGTTAACACTGCATCGGGATGGGGTGAGGTGTCAAACTTGAGCTGCAAGGGGATGAAGAACCAGAGTGGATAGTGGAGTGGTTGTGTGGGAAAGATGCTGTTAATCCAACATAAAAAGTCAGGAGTCTAAAGAAAGAACATGGTGAAACAAATGTTCCCAAATGTGTATTATTTCATTGCAAGGAGTGTTGTAGGAAAGGCTGATGAGCTTAGAGCATGGATCAGCGTATTGAATTACAGTATTGCAAGCATTAATGTGATTTGATTGGAGGAGGTGCAGGACTGGCAGGTCAGTCTTCCAGGGTTCTGTTGCGTTAGACACAATTTGATTGAGTGGCAGGGATTAAAGAAGGACAAGTGACATCACTAGTTAGGGAAAATGTCCCTGCATTGCTCATACAGGACAAACTGGAAAGCTCATCCACTGAGGCCTTATGGGTGAAACTGAACAATAAGGAAGGGATGGGATTATATTACAGAGTGCCCAATAGTCAATAGGATTTGGGGGATCAAATTGTTTGAGAAATCACAGGCAACTTAGAAGGTTATGATGCTAGATAGTTGTAACTTTCCACTTATTGACTGGGACACCCATACTTTAAAGGGCTGTTTGGGATATCGTTGGTAAAATGTGTTCAAGGAAGTTCCCTTGATCAATATATTGAGGTCATAACTATAGACTGAAATACTATTAGGGTACATGACGGGGCAGGTAACAGAGGTCTGTGCAGGTAAATACTTTGGATCTAGTGATCATAATACCATTAGTTTAAAGATCATTATGGAAATGGGTAGGTCTGGTTCTAAATTGGAGAAAAGGCCAATTTTAATGGTATCAGAAAGGATCTGGTGAACGTGGATTGGAACAGGTTGTTTTCGAGCAAATCTGTGCTTGGTAAGTGTGAGGCCTTCAAAACTGCTATTTTAAGAGTACAGAGATGGAATGCATAAATGACGACCAGTACAGAGTTTGAATGTTGCTGACAGAATAAAAGGCAGGGCTAACATGTTTAGGGAACCTTGGGTTTTGACAGATATTGAGACCCTGGTGAAGGAGTGCTTAGCAAGTATAGGCAGGAAAGAACAAATGAGGTACTGATAAGTATAAATAATTCAAGAGTTACTAAAGGAGGGAATCAAGAGGGCTGAAGTACGGCACGAGTTTGCTCCAGCAGATAATGAAAAGGAGAGCACCAACTCCTTCATCAAATATATTCAAAACAAAAGTATACCAAAAGGCAAAATTGGTCTTCTTGAAGTGCAGAGAGGGCATTAATGCATGAAGCTGACGTAGGTGGGGGAGATTTAAAATGGATTTTTTGCATTTATGTTTACTCAGGAGACATACAGCGTCTTTACAGTGAGGCGAAACAGCAATGCGATCATGGACCCTATACAGATGACGGAGGAGGAGGTGTTTCTGTCTTGATATAGAACATAGAATAGTACAGCACAGTACAGGCCCTTCGGCCCACAATGTTGTGCCGACCCTCAAACCCTGCCTCCCATATAAGCCCCCACCTTAGATTCCTCCATATACCTGGCTAGTAGTCTCTTAAACTTCACTAGTGTATCTGCCTCCACCACTGACTCAGGCAGTGCATTCCACGCACCAGGAAGCAACAAATCTCTCTTTATATTAATCTCTGTCTAATCTTGCTGCTAACATTGTGTTTGTCACAGAGTCCAGAGTCTGGGAACAGCTAGATGGCAGGAAGCAGATGGTGATGATGGGAGGCTGGTTATTGGAGTCCAGGCCCGCGCCTCGTGGAGTTCCCCAGGGTTACACCCATTGCTACTTGTCATCTATGTCAATAATCTGGTTGAGAATGTACAGGGTATGGGGAGTGAGTTTGCAGCAAGTAATGTCAAACAATTACTTCTTTTTGCAAGATAGTAATATAAACACCCCTCTTTCCCTCTCCACACTCAGAACAAACCAAAAGCTACTTCATAAGATGCAAGTTCTTCAAATGAGCAAACACTGAGGGAATGTGAGTGAGATTAAAGAGCTGGGATACTGACAGTACATTACCAGACCTGGAGTGATTGCAACTGGGTCTGACAGAGGCATAACTGGTATTTCTGGGCACATTGAGTCTCACCATAACTATTCCCTACCTTACTCTGTACAGATATGTAATGTCTAAAGGACCAGTGTTTGAGTAAATGAGACTCACCAAACTTGCTCCGGACTGAATCAATGGAAACCCTGAGTCAGAAGGGTTCTCTCCAGTTGGTGCTCTCAGTCCTCGGGCTGGTTCACTTGCTGCTGTTCCCTCATCTTCAGTCGTGGTTCTCTTCCAGTTGTGGGCTTTTCTTCCAATAAATCTCTCACCGCAGGTCTAACTTTAACATGAAAGATGATGAAGCATGTTAACAACACAAAGGAGAACAAAATATTTCTGCTCACTGAAATCTAAACATTGAAGACAAATATAATGATCTCAGTGAACAAATCTGTAACTGCCCCTGACACGTCACAAAACCTGATGAGGGATAGGAAGGAGTCATCGTTCAGTCATCGCTAAGATATAAGATGCAGGAACAGAATTAGGTGATTCGATCCATCGAGTCTGCTCCAGCACTCAACCATGGCTGAGATTTATTCCAACACCATATTCCCGCCTTCCTCCTGTAACCCTGAAGCTACTTAGTAATGATGAATATATTAATCTCTGCCCTAAATATACCCAAATGGCAGCCTCCAACCACCCTCTGTGGCAACAAATTCCACAGATCAGCCATCTTTTGGCTGAAGAAATTTTTCTCATCTCAGTTTTAAAGGGAAGCGTCTTTATTCTGAGACTGTGCTGTCAGATCACAGACTCTCCGTCTAATGGAAACATCCTCTCCATGTCCACTGTATCCAGGCTTCTCAGCATTCAGTAGGTTTACTTAACCACCTCCCCTTTCACCACCCCGTCTGAACTCCACTGAGCACAGCCCCATAACCATCAAATGCTCCTCACACATAAAACCGATCATTCCTGAGATTATTCATGTGAACCTTGTCAGCAACAACTGCACTGAACACATTCCCAAGTACAACAGACAATCAGGAAATGTAAACCATCCCAGAGTGAATTTAATAGAAAGAAACTGGAATCACCAGAGTCGCTCAACAGGAAAGGAACTGCTGTGGGGAGAGAAACAAATTTAACCATTCAGGTTCACAATCTTCTGTCAGAATGGGTTCAGAATTTAGTGCAGATCTCCAGCAAGTTGAGTTTCTGTTTGATTTCCACTGTCTGACAGACAAGTGACAGCGTGGAGGAATTTCCAAACACAGTTTGAACACTGAAACCCCCCCAGGTCTATTTCTGCTGGTGCAAACACAGAACAGCCCATTTAATCACAGCCTGTCCTTGTGAGGGATGGAATACAAACTCATTCTCTCCTCAGATTAACAGCATTGCTTCCAGAGGAACTCCAGAAACAAACATTTGATCCCAGACCAGAAATACTGGCTCAACACCTCACAAACCCGGGCAGCTTGATCCCCGGGTCCATTTTACTTGGATCTAAACAGGAGTGCAGTGCTGCCGGAGCTCACCGGGGCACCACTCCGGCACCTCGATAAAAAAACGTCAAAATGAACAAGCGGGGAATTTAACAGCGGCCGCATATTAAATAGGGGGAATTTTACAGAGGCGGGGGTTTGGGATAGGGAGTGGTAACTGGTGGGGAAAATACCACTAATAACATTAGGATAGGATATTTGATCGTTTTTGGTGAAATCCTGGAGCTGTGACTGTTTTTTATTTAGGTATTTGTGAAATTTGTCCTCGCTCGACCCGTTGTTTTCCCAGCATGCCCTGCTGTAGCCTCCCTCCATTTCACAGATCCTCCGTCTCTCTCCAGCCGAGGGATGACTGGACACAAGTGTGAGCGTTTTTCCGCTCTTTCCAACGGGTACCATTGGATTCCAGGTAGCAGCTGTATTAAGCAAGGAATGAACATCGAAACCCAGGTTAAAAGTCCAAAATAATGAAAGAAAAATTCACTGCTCGCTTATCTTCGGCCTGATTTTGATGAAGAATTCAAGGTAATCATCCAAAATCTTCTTCTACACCTGGATAAAGTGAATTTAGTTTTTTTCACAAGGCAAATGGGGAAAAAAAATTTCTAGGCTATAAGCTAGTTTTACATCATTTCAACTGTCATTAATAGCGCATCAACCCCTTGGCCGAGCTCCACCAACTGTAGTTGATTGGAAAGAGGCTGTTTGTCTCTTTGTGTTGACAGGAAAAAGAGTAACTTAGGGAGGCAATGAACGAGACGAAACGCATTTCCAAACCTCCCAAATGGTTGCCCTCATCCCCTATTAACATTTATCACTTCCAAATACGATATTTTTTATTCGTATAGATACGACAATAATTTATGTAAAGATTCAAGCTTCTTTAACTTTTTATACATTTAAAGACTAAACAGAATCTGTATAGGTCTAACCATGTAGTACCCGACGTGTGAGGATACTGTGAGTATCGACACTCACAGATACACTTCCTGTCCAAACATTTCTGTGAGAGAAACGGTACGAGGCAGAGTTGCCAACCTTCCACTTTTGATACTAATATTCAGCAATATTCGTGGCTTCAGCAAAACTTCATTAGACGTTTTTTTTTCATACTTGATTACTTGGTTCCAATGTAGATATCTAAAAGTGTAAAAAACTTACTTGCTTTATTTCTGTTATTTGTATACCTGCTTAGGAACACTGCTAAGCGCTGTGGGCCCTGCTGTCTGCTCTGACTCAGTCGTATCAGTAAGGCTACATCTGTGGTGGTCCGTGGATTACTCGCTGATACAAAAGTAAATTTTTCTCACCAACAACCCTATGGCTTCTAAGCAAACAATGTTAACTTCTTTCTTCCGTAAACAAGCTGAGGAGTGTAACAAGGATAACATACAAGTCATTGATAACAGTAAAACTAACAAAAGCTGTGTTTCGCCTGCATCTCGTTCAAATTTTCTAACCGGCTCCAAATGCAGTTCTGAAAGTAATGGTCCTTCGAAGTCAGGCTTGTATCCCTGTTCAGATGTTTGATAGGCTATAATCTTGTTAATGTCTGAACTGTCACTATATTTCTGTGTACATCGGTCACTGAAAGCAAGCATGCAAGTACAGCAGGCAGTGAAGAAAGCTAATGGCATGTTGGCCTTCATAACAAGGGGAATTGAGTATAAGAGCAAAGAGGTCCTTCTGCAGCTGTACAGGGCCCTGGTGAGACCACACCTGCAGTACTGTGTGCAGTTTTGGTCTCTAAATTTGAGGAAGGACATTCTTGCTATTGAGGGAGTGCAGCGTAGGTTCACAAGGTTAATTCCCGGGATGGCGGGACTGTCATATGTCGAAAGATTGGAGCGACTGGGCCTGTATACTCTGGAATTTAGAAGCCTGAGAGGGGATCTAATTGAAACATCTATAATTATTAAGGGATTGGACATGCTGGAGGCAGGAAACATGTTCCTGCTGATGGGTGAGTCCAGAACCAGAGGCCACAGTTTAAGAATTAGGGGTAGGCCATTTAGAACGGAGTTGAGGAAAAACTTTTTCACCCAGAGAGTGGTGGATGTATGGAACGCTCTGCCCCAAAGGCTGTGGAGGCCAAGTCTCTGGATGCTTTCAAGAAAGAGATGGATAGAGCTCTTAAAGATAGCGGAATCAAAGGTTATGGGGTTAAGGCAGGAACTGGATACTGATTGTGGATGATCAGCCATGATCACAGTGAATGGCGGTGCTGGCTCGAAGGGCCGAATGGCCTACTCCTGCATCTATTGTCTTTTGAGCTGTGGAATTCATATATTTCTTTCATCTTGGTTTCGTGCTTGACATTATAAGAAGCCCTATTCATTTATATATGCCACACCCAATTTGTGTACCTGCTCATTACATGAATGGGGGAAGGAAGTTACCCAGTGCATGAAATGAGCTGCTACACTGATGAGGTGTGACATCGAGTTTCTTAGCCTGAGGTGGAAGGAGTCAATTTTGAAAACCAGTCAATTTTCAATTATCTGAAACAGAAATACCACAACAGTTATTAGCTTCAAACTTTCTGCATGATCACTCACAGAGCGGAACTACACGTACATGTAACGACAGCTGTAAACTTCAGGCCTTCTAACTTAGGCCACGAACTTATCAATCACCCCTCGTCCAGCTCCGGCACCCAAAAAACTGGCACTGCACCCCTGCTCCAGCCGTCAGGCAGAGCCCGGGCCCGGGACTTTCCGAATTTAAGCGGCCCAGATTCACACAAACTCGGGGATGTTTCCACTCACCGCCGCCCCGAATTGGAGACCCGCCAGCGGTAGCTGCATTCGGCAGCGCGCATGCGTTTAGCAGGATGTTCGCGGCAGCGCCACCAGTGGCCGGAGGTCCGTGCAACGCCACCAGTGGCCGGAGGTCCGTGCAACGCCACCAGTGGCCGGAGGTCCATGCAGCGCCACCAGTGGTCGGAGGTCCATGCAACGCCACCAGTGCCCGGAGAACCATGCAGCACCACCAGTGGCCGGAAGGCCGGAGCAATAACAGGGAGGTAAATCACGAACACGACAAAGTCTGCAGATCAAAGTTGCTGGTGAACGCAGCAGGCCAGGCAGCATCTCTAGGAAGAGGTACAGTCAACGTTCCAGGCCGAAACCCTTCGTCAGGACGTCGACTGCACCTCTTCCTAGAGATGCTGCCCGGCCTGCTGCGTTCACCAGCAACTTTGGTGTGTGTTGCTTGAATTTCCAGCATCTGCAGAATTCCTCGTGTTTAAAGTCTGCAGATGCTGGAAATCCAAAGCAACACAAACAAAATGCTGGCGGAACTGAGCAGGCCGGGCAGCATTTATCGAAAAGAGTCAACAGTCGACGTTTCCAGTTGAACCCTCCTTCAGGACTGAGATGAAATGACGGAAATACCTGAATAAAATCGGTCCGGATGAGGAAATGTCTCGCTGGAAGGTGATAGGTGAAGCCAGGTAGGTGGGAAAGCTGAAAAGCTGAAGAAAATAGAATCTAATAGGAGAGGAGAGTGGAGAATAGGAGAAAGGGATGGAGCAGTGGACCCAGAGAGAAGTGATCAGCAGGTGAGAGGACGTGGAAAGTCAGAGAGGAAGAGAGGGAGTGGGAGGGAGGGGTGAGGGAGAGATTTGTTCACCGGAAGGAGAAATCGATATTCATGCCATCGGGTTGGGGGGCGGGGGGTACCCAGACGGAATATAAGGTCCTGATCCTCGACCCTGAGGTGGCTTCATCTTAGCACAAGAGGAGGCGATGGGTTGACACGTCGGAACGGGAATGGGAATCGGAATGGGAATGAAAATGTTTGGACACCGGGAAGTCCTGCTAGGAGCGGATAGTTCAAAGGTTAATTTATTATCAAGCAGGTATCCGTAAACAACTCTTGAGTTTCTTTTCTTCTCCAGAGAGCCACGAAACAAAGAAAGAACATGAAAGTCGTTCAGAGAGAAAAATCAAACTCCCACCCCACCCCCCGCATCAAAAAGAAATGCATCCTGATCATCAACCCCCAAAACCCACCCCTCCCGCACAAAAGGGAACAATAACATCGACCCCCCCCAAAAAAACACAACTCCACCCCGCACAACTGCGGAGGATCTGGTGTCACCGGTGTCGAGGCGGCCGCATCGGGAGCAGCGGACACAACGGGCGACCCCGGAAGATTCACAGGTGAAGTGTCGCCTCACCTGGAAGGATGTTTGGACAACGGAGAGAGTTCGGCCGTCCGGCCCTTTCACTGTGACACCCCGAACTCCACATCAAATCCGTCCACACGAATCTGGGTGAACTTTAATGACCAATAAATATAATTCCTCTCAGTGATCAGCTGTCTGAGTGATCCCCTGACTCTGAGAGGAAGGGGTGTCTCTGGTCCACATTGTCGGGGTGTTGAGTTTACCAGGAGACAGAGACTGCAGGGACGGGAGGTTTTCTGTTGACTAATACACTGTGTGTGGACCCCGCTGGCAATTCTGGTGTTGTGACCCGAATCGAGACAAACACCAGGCTGCCCACTCCACCAACAACACGGCACAGCCGGACACATAACAGGGGACTTTACATCTCACAACACTGGATTCAGTGATGAAACCCGTGATTAATGTTGTTGTCCCACTGAAATCATCAGAAACGTCCATTCAGGTGTTTTTAAATACGAGCGCTCCCCCACAGGTGACGTCACACAGGTACACCCACGCGTTTGACGTCACACGTGGGTCCTCCACACCGGGATCTGCCCTCACGTGCGCCGTGTCTTACGTCACCCACGCGCTGGAGAGCTCGAGCTTTATCGGTTTAACGGCTGGGCTACTAATCACGTGACTAGCCCCTTCCCACCGCTGTCAACAGTGGAGTCAGGCGCTACACTCTTCCGATTGGTGCGAAACGATGTCAATCACTGGTTACAACCAATAGCAGAGGCGGAGAAGCCGAGAGGGCGTTACCCCGCTGAATCAGTCGTCCCTCTCTCCGTCAAAGCGGAACAAATCCCAAAGTAAATGTCCGGTTTCTGATTTATTTCCATTTCCCTCCGAGGGAACAAAATCTTTGACATCAGCTGTTGAGAAAATCACCTTTGTTCTGCCCCCATGTGAGATGAGGAGAGGTGAGGTACACCCCAGGTGCGGGACACGGGAAACTGGGTGAGAGTCGGGAAGGGGAATGAGGTGAAATGGCCATCGCAGAGTAATCTTGTGTCCGTCCCGCACAACAACAGGTGGACCCACTTTAGACACTGTCGGGGGGATCACTGACAGAGGAAAGTCAAAGGGGTGAGAGGGGACTAATATCCCAGTGGTGAGGCTCGCTAGTGCTAGTGTGGGGAGAGGGTGATGTGGTTCAAATAAGTTGTAGGGGGAATGGGAGCCAGAATGACAGAACAGATAGTGGGGAGGGTGAATTGACTTTATTACATACATCCTTCATATACATGAGGAGTAGAAATATTTACATTATGTCTCCGTCTAAATGTGCAATGTGTAATTTATAGTCATTTATAATAAATAGTTTGTACACAGGACAGTCAATATAACATAGAAATGCAATTGTATCAGCATGAATTAATCAGTCTGACGGCCTGGTGGAAGATGATGTCCCGGAGCCTGTTGGTCCTTTTGCTGTGGTACCGTTTCCTGGATGGGAGCAGCAGGAACAGTTTGTGGTTTTGGTGATTTGGGTCCCCAATATCCTTTGGGCCCTTTTTACACACCTGTCTCTGTAAATGTCCTGAATAGTGGGAAGTTCACATCTACAGATGTGCTGGGCTGTCCGCACCACTCTCTGCAGGTTTCTGCGATTAATGGAAGTACAGTTCCCATACCAGGCAGTGATGCAGCCAGTCGGGATGCTCTCAATTGTGTCCCTGTAGAAAGTTCTTAGGATTTATGGCCCATCCCAAACTTCTTCAACCATCTGAGGTGAAAGAGGTGCTGCTGTGCTTTTTTCACAACACAGCCAGTGTGTACAGACCATGTGAGATCCTCGGTGATGTTTATGCTGAGGAACTTAAAGCTGTTCACCCTCTCAACCCCAGATCCATTGATGTCAATAGGGGTTAGCCTGTCTCCATTCCTCCTGTCATCCACTATCAGCTCCTTTGTTTTTGTGACAATGAGGGAGAGTTTGGTTTCTTGACACCAGTCGGATGTTGTTCAGACCTCAGATAGAGTCAGCAATCAAATGGTTGAGCATGGTGCGATGAATGTGCATCGTAGGAAAGCCAGATGAGCTCAGGACAGGGAATTATAACCATATAACCATGTAGCAATTACAGCATGGAAACAGGCCGTCTCGGCTCTTCTAGTTCGTGCCGAACTCTTACTCTTACCTAGTCCCACCGACCTACACTCAGCCCATAACCCGCCATTCCTTTCCTGTCCATATATCTATCCAATTTAACTTTAAACGACAACATCGAACCTGCCTCAACCACTTCTGCTGGAAGCTCGTTCCACACAGCTACCACCCTCTGAGTAAAGAAGTTCCCCCTCGTGTTACCCCTGAACTTTTGCTCTTTAACTCTCAACTCATGTCCTCTTGTTTGAATCTCCCCCACTCTCAATGGAAAAAGCCTATCCACGTCAACTCTATCTATCCCCCTCATAATTTTAAACACCTCTATCAAGTCCCCCCCCCCAACCTTCTACACTCCAAAGAGTAAAGACACAACTTTTTCAACCTTTCCCTGTAACTTAGGAGATGAAACCCAGGCAACATTTTAGTAAACCTTTTAGAATGCACGATTTCTCTCCCTCTTTCACCAAATTTCAATCCCTCATTATGATATTGTAGCCATTATTGGGACTTGGTTGCGCCCAACAGTCTGAGGGATTTAGAGGATAAATTTGTTGAGAGATTGCAGACCATGCCAAGAAACAAAGGTTGATTCAGTAAATGATTTTAACTTTCCATATATTGACAGGGACTCCCATACTGTAAAAGGACTAGATGGGGTAGAGTTTGTCAATGTGCCCCTGATCAGTAGGTCGAATTCCTGACGTAGAAGTGTGCAATGAGCTGATGATCCAGGGCTGGTGACAGAAATTAGTGATCATAATGCTATGAGATTCAAAGTAAATATGGGAAAAGATAGGTCCGGACCACGGGTTGCGATTCTAAATTGGAGAAAAGTCAATTTTGAACGTATCAGAAATGAGCTGACAAGTGTGGTTTGGGACAGACGTTTTCTGGCAAAGGAGTTCTTGGTAAGTGGGAGGCCTTCAGAAGTTAAATTTTGAGGGTGTCTAGTTTGTATGTGCCTGTCAAAATAAAAGTTGAAAGGTAACTGGTGCAGGGAACATTGCTTTTCCAGAGATATTGAGGCCGCGGATATTTTGTTCCTCCAAATGCCTCAGACTGTTTGGTGCTACCAAGACCCGTTAATGACTACAATATTATAATTCCACGCACTGAGCTCATCAGACTGTTTTTTAGTCATCTTCTGTTGGTTTCTAATAGCTTCCCAATAGTGTTTACTCTTTTGTTTGCCCTCTCTTTGGCTTTTATGTTGGCCTTGGCTTCTCATTTCAGCCACAGTTGTGTCCTCCTGCCTTTCCAATGTTTCCACTTCTTTGGGATGTATCGATCACTCAGCTCCCGAATTGCTCCCAGAAACTCCAGCCATTGCTGCTCCGTTGTCACTCCTACCTTTTCCCTTCCAAACAAGTTTGGCCATCTTCTCTGTCATAGAAACATGGAGAAGTTCAATACAGAAACAGGGTATTTGGCCCTTCTAGTCAATGCCAAAAACATTTAACCTGTCTAATGCAACTATCTGCACTGGGACCATCGCCCTCCATACCCCTACCATCCAGGTACCTGTCGAACTTCTTTTAAATGGTGAAACTGAGCTCATATTCACCACTTGTGCTGGCATCTCATTCCACATTCTCATGACCATTTCAGTAAAGAACTTTTCCAAATGTTCCCGTTAAATTTTCACCTTCCCCACTTACCCATGACTTCTGGTTGTCATCCCATCCAACCTCGGTGGAAAAAGCTGCTAGCATTTACCCTATCTATGCCCTCATAATTTTGTATACTAACAAATCCTCAAAGCAATGTATACTTTCTTTGTTTATATTAGGAACCTTTTTTAGGTGTATAAGATGATGAGGGGCATTGAGCCAGAGGTTTTTCCCAGGGCTGAAATGGCTAACATGAGGCGCATAGTTTTAAGGTGCTTGGAAATAGATACCAAGCGGATGTCAGTGGTAAGTTTTTTTTTTACACAGAGAGTGGTGGGTGTGTGGAATGCACTGCCAGCGGCGGTTGTCGAGGCAGGTACAATAGGGTCTTTTAACAGCCTCTTAGATAGGTACATGGAGCTTAGAAAACTAGTGGTCTATGCTCTAGGGAAGTTCTAGGCAGTTTCTAGAGTAAGTTACATGCTTGACACAACATTGTGGGCTGAATGGCCTGGAATATGCTGTAGATTTCTGTGTTCTGTGTTCTATGTTGAACAGCAAAATAACTTCTCTTATTAAATCTGTACAGGGTCCATGATTTTAATGCCACTTTTCCATACTCCCATACAATCTTTGTCCATCTCCTGAGTAAATAGAGATGATAAAAATACTTAAGATCTCCCCCATCCACATATGGATTGCCATTCCGGTCTTCCAGAGGAACAACATTGTGCCTTGCAATCCTTTTGCTCTTAATCTATCTCTAGAAACCCTGAGGATTATCCTTCATCTTTTCTGCGAGTGCAGCCTCGTGCCTTCTTTTAGCCATCCTGATTTATTTCTTATGTGTTCTCCTGCATTTCTTATACTCCATAAGAACCTGCCTGCCTATCCCTGTTATGCAACTCCATTTTGTGCTTCACCAAGGTCTCGATATCTCTTGAAAACCAAGGTTCCCTACAGTTTCTATCTTTACCTTTTATTCTGACAAGCAGATACCCACTTTGTATTTTGAAAACTTTGCTTTGAAGGCCTCCCATTTACCAAGCACACTTTTTCCATAAAGCAGCCTGTCCCAGTCCACAGTTGCTAGATCCTAGTATCTTAATTCCAGGTGTTGATCCATGCCCTGAACACATCTGCCTTTCCTACGCTGCTCCTTGTATTGAAATATACAGGATTGAGCATATTTACTGCACCATGCTCAACTTTTTCATTCCTGAATTTGTCTGAGGACTGAACAACATCTGTCTCCACAACCCCTCCACTATCTGTTCTGTTATTCAGGCTCCCATTCCCCCTGCAACTTTAGTTTAACACCCCCCCCCCACCCCCACCTCCCACCATGCAGCTCTATCACCCCTTTGGCTTTCCTCCCCCAGATCAATAAAAAAGAGGTGCATACCAGGTACAGGCAGATAGGAACAAATGGGGTACTGATGAGATACAGGAAATTCAAGTGAACACTTATGAAAGAAATAAAAGAAGACATCAGGTTGCCTCAGCAGACAAGGTGAAGGAGGATGCTCATGGATTCTGCAGGTATGTTGAGTGTGAAAAGATTGCAAGGGAAAAATTAATACTCTGCAAGATCAGAATGGTAATCCATATGAGGAGACAAAATAGATGTGGGAGATTTTTTGCTCAGGAGATGGACACAGAGTCTATAGAAGTGAGGCAAAGCAGCATCAACTTCATGGACCCTGTACAGATTACAGAGGTGGAGGTGTTTACTGTCTGAAGGCAAATTAGCGTGGATCAATCCCCAGGGCCTGACAAGTTGTTCCCTAGGACCCTGCGGCCGACAACTGCAGAAATTGTCGGGGCACAAGGACAGATATTTAAATCATCCTGAGTGACAGGTGAGGTACTGGAGGATTGGAGAACAGCCAATGTTGTTCCAGTGTTCAAGGAAGGCTCTAAAAATAAAATAGGAAATTATACGTGGGTGAGCCTGACATCAGTAGTGGGAAAGTTATTGGAATGTGTGTGCCAGTAGAAAGTTCTCTGGATTTGGGGCCCCATTCCAAGCTTCTGGTGAAAGAGGTACTGTTGTGCATTTTTCACAACACAGCCAGTATGTACAGACCATGTGAGATCCTCGGTGATGTTTATGCCGAGGAACTTAAAGCTGTTCACCCTCTCAACCCCAGACCAATTGATGTCAATAGGGCTTAGCCTGTCTCCATTCCTCCTGTCGTCCACAATCAGCTCCTTTGTTTTTGTGACAATGAGGGAGAGTTTGTTTCCTTGACACCAGTCAGATGTTGTTCAGACCTCAGATACAGCCAGCAATCAAATGGTTGAGCATGGTGCGATGAATGTGCTGAGCTGTGTATATCACAATGCACGAAGCATAGTAGGAAAGCCAGATGAGCTCAGGACAGGGAATTATGATATTGTAGCCATTATTGGGACTTGGTTGCACCCAACAGTCTAAGGGATATTGAGGAACAAATTTGTAGAGAGATTGCAGACCATGCCAAGAAACAAAGGTTGATTCAGTAAGTGATTTTAACTTTCCATATATTGACTGGGACTCCCATACTGTAAAAGGACGAGATGGGGTAGAGTTTGTCAAATGTGCCCTTAATCAGTACGTAGAATTCCTGACGTAGAAGTGTGCAATGAGCTGATGATCCAGGGCTGGTGACAGAAATTAGTGATCATAATGCTATGAAATTCAAAGTAAATATGGAAAAATAGTGGTCTGGACCATGGGTTGAGATTCTAACTTGGAGGGAGGTCAATTTTAATGGTTTCAGAAGGGATCTGACAAGTGTGGTTTGGGACAGGCTGTTTTCTGGTAAAGGAGTACTTGGTAAGTGGGAGGCCTTCAGAAGTGAAATTTTGATGGTGCAGAGATTGTACGTGCCTGCAAAATAAAAGTTGAAAGGTTACTGGTGCAGGGAACCTTGGTTTTCAAGAGATACTGAGGCCCCAGATATTTTGTTCCTCTAAATGCCTCAGACCGTTGGGTGCAACCAAGACTGTTAAATGACTACAATATCATAATTCCACCCCCGAGGTCATTCAACTTTTTTTTAGTCGTTTTCTGTTGGTTTCTAAAAGCTTCCCAATATTTTTTGCTCTTTTGTTTGCCCTCTCCTTGGCTTTTATCTTGGCTTTGGCTTCTCATTTCATCCACAGTTGTGTCCTCCTGTCTTTCCAATGTTTCCACTTCTTTGGGATGTATCTATCACTCAGCTCCCGAATTGCTCCCAGAAACTCCAGCCATTGCTGCTCCGTTGTCACTCCCAACTTTTCCCTTCCAAACAAGTTTGGCCATCTTATCTGTGATAGAAACATTGAGAAGTTCAGTATGAAAACAGGATATTTGGCCCATCTAATCAACACTGAAAGAAACATTTAATCTGTCTAATGAAACTACCAGTAACGGGACCATCGCCCTCCATACCCCCACCATCCAGGCTCCCATCCAAACTTCTTTTAAATGGTGAAACTGAGCTGATATTCACCACTTGTGCATTCCATACTCTCATGACCATTTCAGTAAAGAACTTTTCCAAATGTTTCCAATAAATTTTTTCCTTCCCCACTTACCCATGTCCTCTGGTTGTTATCCCACCCAACCTCAGTGGAAAAAGCTGCTCGCATTTACTTTATCTATACCCTCAAAATTTAGTATACTTCTACCAAATCCTCAAAGCAATGTATAATTTCTTGTTTATGTTTGGAGACTTTTTTGATGTATAAGATGATGAGGGCATTGATCGTGTGGATCGCCAGAGGTTTATTCCCAGGGCTGAAATGGCTAACACGAGGGGGCATAGTTTTAAGGTGCTTGGAAATAGATACCGAGGGGAAGTCAGGGGTAAGTTTTTTACCCAGAGAGTGGTGGGTGCGTGGAATGCACTGCTGGCTATTTGTGTGAGAGTGTTACTGTGGGGCCAGGAACCCATGCAGCTCAGTGGGAACAGGGAATAATACCAATGGAGAGAGTCAAACTGAGCCAGGTCACAGATTGGAGATGGCAGAAATGCTCCATTCTTATAGAGACAGGAATAGCATCAGAGAATTTGATGGTCATTCCAGATACCAGTACTGTGTCTTGCTAGAAGATGATTTTGTTCTCCTATTTGGGTTGAACTTCACTGTAACAGTGTGATGCCAGATCACACTTTGACAACTCAAGTGATCTAATCTGAAAGGTTGTCCAACACCGTTTGATGGATTTTGTAAATCTTTTTTTTACAGGTTAAAAATGACAAGGAATTTGTCTACTGGAATCTCGAACACAACACGCCAGTTTTGCTGTCTCTGTCCAGATATTTAAGAAGTAGAGCAAGGGATTCACTCAATCATTCTTCCTGCTCAGACTGTAGGGAGGAATTCTCTCAATCATCAGACGGACTGGCATTCCCCTCAATTTACACAGGGAGGAACCCATTCATCTGATCAGATAGAGGGAATGGATTCAGTCAGTCTTCTGAACTGAAGGTACATTAGCAAATTCACACTGGACAAGGCCATTCACCTGTTCTGTGTGTGAGAAGGGATTCAGTTGGTCTTTCCACCTGTGGACACACCAGTCAGTTCACACTGGGCGGAGGCTGGTCATCTGCTGAATTTGTGGGTAAGAATTCACTCGATCATCTGACCTAATGGCTCACCAGTCAGTTCATACTGGGGAGTGGCGATTCATCTGCTCAGACTGTGGGAAGGGATTCACTTGGTCATCCCAACTGAAGGTACATCAGCGAGTTCACACCAGGGAGTGGCCATTACCCTGCTCGAACTGCGGGAAGGGATTCACTTGCTCATCTAAACTCAAGGTACATCAGCGAGTTCACAATGGGGAGAGGCCATTCACCTGCTCAGACTGTGGGAAGAGATTCACTCAGTCAGCCCACCTACTGTTACACAAGACAGTTCACACTAGAGAGAGGCCGTTCCTCTGCTCAGACTGTGGGAAGGGATTCTCTCGGTCATCCACCCTAATGGCACACCAGCGAATTCACACCGGGGACCGGCCCTTCATCTGCTCGGATTGTGGGAAGGGATTCACTTTGTCATCTCTGTTACTGAGACACCAGTCAGTTCACACCGGGGAGTGGCCATTCACCTGCTCAGTCTGTGGGAAGGGATTCACTTGCTCATCCCAACTAAAGGTACATCAGCGAGTTCACACTGGGGAGAGGCCGTTCACTTGCGCAGTGTGTGGTAAGGGATTCACTCAGTCATCTCAGCTGCAGAGACACCAGCGAGTTCACACTGGGTAGAGGCTGATCAGCTGCTCAGACTTTGGGAAGAGATTCTCTCAGCCAAATCAACCAAATTTGCATCATTGAGTTCACACTGGGAAGAGGCCGCTCACCTGCTGTGAATGTGTTAAAGGATTCACTCAGTTATCTATCCTTATGACACACTACCAGGTTCACACTGGGGAGTTGCTGTTCACCTGCTGTGAATGTGGAAGCGATTTACTCAGTCGTCTTGCCTAACAAAACTCTCACTTCAGCTAGCAGCTTAATATAGGGTGTGGTAGCCCCCCAGCCCAGCCAAACTTAAGAAATCTCGTTTGGGTGGATGCTGTGCGATGTCTCCCCTGTTACAAATCAGTACCCTGAAATAACAAACAATACACAATATGTGATTAAACGATTGAGCTTTATAATTCTGACTTTGACTATAGGGTTCATAAAGAAAACCAAAAAAAAGAGCCCACTCTCTCCATTGGCGTCTTCTCATCTCTCCCCAGCAAAACACCACGAAAATCTCCCTTCCAGACTCACAAGAGAGAACATTTCTGTCATTGGATAGCCCAGCATTCAAAACCCTGTTATCTCTAGTTGTAACCTAAACATTTCTGCTACAGAGAAACCGTGATGTTACTATTGTGTCCACTCCTTTTCTGAAAGTTTATTTAAGTAATCTTGTAAATTGTCTGGCAGACTTTTTGTTTTTCTGTTTTCGATTTGTTTTGTCCGTGCTCCCCCTGGTGCTGTATTTCCTTGGTATTGTTTTATCTTCAATATATTTTGTCTTTGTAAAATTGAAAATTGTAAATAAAGTAATTTTAAAAAAGAACGCATTACCTCAGCAGTGAAACATTGCAGAGAGGCCATTACATTAGCAGTGAAACCTTACAGCATTTTACACTTATGACACACTACCGGGTTCACACTGGGGAGAAAGTTTCAATAAGCTGCATGCTCGATATTTGTCCACCACCGTTGCTGAATGCAATTTTGACAGTGACTGTTGGTGCTGAACTCTGCAATTATTGTTGCTGCTCACTACACCTAGTTCTGCACCCTGGTCACTGGGCATGGGAGGAGTTTCTTCTGCTGCACATTCACTTCTAATGGGACTGGAGTTTAATATTCTCCATCTGAGACAAATAAATCAGTTCTATTTTAAACTCTGTCTCTGGTACTTAGTGAATTTATTACACAGCTAATATACAGGAGAGAGTTAACTCAGGCTGGCTGCACCCTGCCAGTGATTCAGTTCCACGACAGTCCTTTTAAATCCTCCCCTGTTCCCCTTTCGCTCTCCCTGTGATGATGGGTTCCAAACAGTCACCACTCTGTGGGTGAAGAGGTTTCCCTTGAATTTCCTGCAGACTGAAGAAGTCGAGCTGACTGCAGTTCTGTCTGAGATGTTCTTCACTCCTCCAATCTCTGGGCTGAGGAAGAATGACATTGGTAGTTAACCTCCTTGTTCACGGCTCATTTCCACATGTGGGTCATTTTCCCTGCATCTAAAGGGTTGTTAGAAAACACCACTCTCCTCTAAAAACTGAAAACAGAATGGGAAACCATTAGTTGGATGTTCAACGGAGCAGGGTCAGAAACCAATGTTTTAATACTTTGGAGCTCACACCTCCAGTTCCATCCACAATGACCCTCCGAGCCCTCGGCCACCGTCCGAACCGCCGACTTCCAGTATCCGTCACCCTGGAACCGCTATCCGCTCCTCACACGTCCGTCCTCCTCGCTCGCCTCCTGAAAAAGATGGCGAACTCCCGCTCAGCTCACACATACAAGATAGCATAACAATTCTCCATTGATTTGTTCCACCCGTATCCGCAGGAGGAGGAGAAGATGGCGGCACGATGCAGTGCGCAGCGGCCACTCCGGTGGATGATATCTGTAATCTGTCAAGTAGGGTGCCGTGCACAATCTTGATTTGATGGAGACAGATGTGAGAGCTCGGAGGAACATCTGGAGAAACTTCTGAAATGCCTTCTTCGCCGCCGCTGCTACCACGTGGTCCAGAATCTCCGGAGGAGAAGGCCCCGAGTTCTCGGCTTTGCTTGTTGCTCGGTGGCCGGGGTGGGGTCAAAGCGCTCGGCAGAGGATGGTGCTCGGGAGGCTGTATCAGAGGGGCTGGTCGGAGACTCGAAGATTTCAGATGGGCTCAGAGTCTGCTGTGGTCAGGTGCTTCCAATGCATTGGCAGTTGGCGCCTGGAGGTTTACGGCAGGGTGGATTTCGGCCAGAAGCCTCCCCCTCCATCACGGGGGCCTCAGCGAACGGCCACATGCACCAATCGTCCGAGTCATCATCCTCCTCTGAGTCAGTGTCCCTCACAGGGGCTGGGACGGGGCCCGTCTCTCCCGGTGTGCGTTCTTCCTCCACCCTGCGTGGACGCAGAGTCCGGTACTGGGTGTAGCTGGCACCTGGGGCTCCCGTTCCACCTGTACATCTCACCCCAGGGGCGACAGATGATTCCGATGGAGAATCTTGACCGGCCCCTTCCCATCCTCGGGCCGCACTCGCAAAACCAGTAAGTTGGGCAACTGACTCTCCACCACATCATCGTGGCTATCCCTCGAGGTCGAGGATGATGGACTTCATTCTGTTGATCTACTTATGGGCTCTCAAGTGGTTTATGAGTCCAATCTTGGCTTTGAAAGTTCTTCTGCATTCAGGACAGGTAGTTCCAGATGGCAGATCGGGCTTTGGTTGTTGCTGCCTCTCTTTCCATTTTCTTCTCTTTTCTTCTAATTCTGCACATCTGTTGGCTTCGAAAGTTGCTGTTCCTTCTCGGATGATGGCTTGCCAGAGTTTCCTGTCCTTGGCATTGGCTTCCCAATTGTTGATGTCGATGTTACATTTCTTCATGGTGGCTTTTAAGATGTCTTTGAATCTCTTCTGTTGTCCGCCTCTTTTACGTTTACGATTTGTTTTGGCAGCAGTTTGTCTTTCATCCGAACAACATGACCGCTCCATCTTAGTTGGTTCCTGAGGACGTCGGCTTCAATGCTTGTTGTCTTTGCTTCATTGGTTCTTCTATCTTCCCAGCTGATATTTAAGATGTTTCGAAGACAGCGTTGATGGAACTTTACAAGTGCCTTCAGATGTCATCGGTATGTTGTCCAGGTTTCGGATGCATACAGCAGCATTGGGATTACCACTGCTTTGTACACTAACATCTTGGTGTCTGTTCGGATGTCACCTATTGGTAAATTGGGCAACTGACTCTCCACCAGACAGGGTGTGCCCGACCGGCGATCAGCCAGCTTGTGCTTCCCAGGAAATCCCAAATTCCTTACCAGGACTCGGTCTGCCGGCAGGAGTTGGGAGAACTTCACTTTCTGGTCACACCTCTTCTTATTTCTCCGATTCTGCTTGGCGGCCGCCTCCCCAGCCAACTCATAAGCCTTTGCAGCTCCTTCTTCATATCAGACACATACTTCAAGTGAGACTTCAGTGAAACTTCACCCGTGGCAGTCCTGAAACAGAGGTCAATGGTACTGAGAGCCCTACCTTTGTAACCCAAAGGTGAATGTCGAGAGAAGGCAATTACATTGTTTTCCTCGATGATAAACAGGATAAAAATAGCTGCAGGTTTTATCTCTGTCGTTCCCAGATCCACACACGAAGTATCTCCTACAGTGATCTTCACGGAATATCCTTTCGACACGTGGTTACCACAACACCACGCCCGAATTCAGCTACAGGTAATCCCAAAGTGGTGACCACAGGACACTCAACCAGAATCCACGTATGGATTATCACCAAAAGATAGCTTATCACAGGGGTAGCGTGTTCAGGGGGAACTACCACCCAGGCAAGGGTAACACACACAGGTAGATTCCACAGGGTTGCCCCAGTCACACAACGTGAAAGCCACTCGTCCAGTTCCACGACATACGAAGTAACTCCAGCAGTGATTTACCACAGGGGTACCGTCTTCCACTGAACTACCACACCCAGGAAAGGGTAAAACAGAAGTGGTATTCACAAATGTGTTCCCTAACCAGAAAGACCCACTCCAGTGGATCAAACTATGTGACAATCACACATTCCTATTCGCTGGAATCAATAACCAAACCCACCCTTGTGGGCTGTTGGGAGAGTCCAAACAGTGACCCCTTGTCACTCGGTTCTTTGTTTCAAACCTTCCTCCCCACTTCTCTGCAACGGCTTCCACCCACTGCCACTGTGTGTCTGCTTGTGAGAGTCACTTATCAATACCCTGGATCGAAACTCAACCCAAATTTCAAACAAATCATTTGTTCCATATCCCAAGACCTTTCGTTCCGTATGTTCCCATGACAACATCCGCAGATGGTCCCTGCTGGTCAAAATAACACTCCACTTTGTTTTGAGAGATCTCCAAGCCCTGCCTCTCAAAACCACAAACTTGAAAAAACAACCCCGTTGTTTATTTTCAAATTCCAAAACTCAATTTAACAGAATAACATCCACTTTCTCATCAAACCACTGTTCCCTCAGCAAGACCAAGGGTCCTGAAACCAATCCAGACTTCACAAAAGGACTGAATTCCCTTCCAACCAAATCAGACATTTCAAGTTTTAACTGAGCTTCAACACAATGCTCAGCATCCTGCGGGTTTACAGATGCTTCAACAACCTGAACCCAGGCAACTGGAACTGCCTCCTGTTCCAGGCTTTCATCACTAGTCCCAGCTTCCACTTCTAGTTTACCCTGGTCATCCCAGCTACTCTCTTGGAAGCTCTCACCCGAGGTAAACTTCACCTTGTGGGTCAAAACAAGCTCATCTGCTAATCTAGCAGACTCCTGCAAAGTGGCAGCATCCTTTTCATCTAAATACAGCTTTATGTCATCAGGGACGCACCTTTTGAATTCTTCGATCAAAACCAACTCTTTCAAGTTGTTAATATCCTCATTTACCCCAACAGAGGTGCACCAACGATTGAAGTACACAGACTTCTCATTGGCAAATTCCACATATGTTTGGTTGCCAGATTTCCTCAAATCTCTAAACTTTTGTCTGTAAGCGTCCGGAACCAACTCATAAGGCTTGAGCACAGCCTCTTTCACTGAGTCATAATTAGCTGCCTCTTCAAGTGTTAGGGCAGAATACGCTTGCTGGGCTTTCCCCTGAATTACACTTTGTAACACAACAGCCCAGCTGTCTTTCGGCCACCTTCGATTCTGAGCCACTTTTTCAAAATGCAAGAAGGACTCATCAACTTCTGCTTCATCAAATGGAGGTACCAACTTAACTTCTCAACGGGCACTAAACCTCTCACCAAGGTCTGGCACTGGACCTCCTTGCGGCCATCTCTCCACCTCGAACCACCTCTGTCTTTCTGCCTCTTTCCTCTGTTTGTCCACTTCCTCAGCCTCAAACTGTTTTAGTCGTAACTCATGCTGTCTTTGCTTATCCTCAGCCTCTCTCTTTAATTTTTCTAACTGGAGCTGAAGCTCAGTCTCAGTAGGTTTACTTTCAGCAAACATTTCCAACACATCTCCGTCAAACCTTCCTTAGATAGATAATACTCCGCTGTCACATCCCTGTCAAACACTTCCTCAGATACATAATACTCCGCTGACACATCTCCGTCAAACCTTCCTTAGATAGATAATACTCCACTGTCACATTTCCGTCAAACACTTCCTCAGATACATAATACTCCCGTCACATCTCCGTCAAACACTTCCTTAGATACATAATACACCAGTGTCACATCTCCGTCAAACACTTCCTTAGATACACAATACTCCCCTGTCACATATCCATCAAACACTTCCTTAGATACATAATACTCCACTATTAATGTCTGTATCTGAGCCTTCCTCATTTTAGTGCTCACCTGAAGTTTTAATTTCTGATCAATTTCCAACAGCACAACCCTCTTTGCGCCATCCAATGCTTCAGGAGTTGTCTTTGTCAGAAACCCATCAACCTCCATTGCTGCTGATCTTCCACTCAGACAAATCAAAGGGGATTTCCCCAATCAGATCGATCATTAATCAATCAATTCAGCCCCCAAACAATTTGTTCATATCCCGGACGCAGGCCCCAATTATGTTACGTAAATGCAGCGGTTTAAATGAACCAGCAGCAATAGAGCACACCTGGAGTCTGGTTTTGATATTAAAAACTACTATATATTAGTAACTACTTAATATAGTAACTTAAACCAGGTAAATCAAAAGTTAGCAGTGTTATGCATATACTTGTGTGTAAATATAATTCCCAAACTCGTTAAAGCTCGGGTGACAAGAGTTAAAGTCTTACAATGGTAATGTAAGGAAGTTCAGTTCAATTGGTGTGAGAGAGGGAGAGAATGGGGTATTTGTAATCCAAGGTGAAAACCACACTAGGAGAAGAACGAGTAAACAGGTCCCATTGATCTTCCGTCGTCAGGCTCCAAATCCACTCTCGAGTTAGCCAAACGCAGCTTATCACTAAGGAGACCGTCTTCGAGGGTGAGCTACCTCCCAGGCAAGGGTAGACACACCGGTAGCCTCCACAGGGTCAGCCCTTCCACACACCGTGATACCCACTGATCAATTACCCTGATCGATCCTCAACCCTCGCTTGTGGGCACTCGAAAGTTCCACCCAGTGACTCCTCTGTCACCGGCCTCCTTTCACTGACCGGTCGCCGTAACCGGTGTCCCACTGTGTGTCTCTGGGAGAGTCATCTGACCTTGATTAAATAAACACGCTACGAAGCAACTGTGAACATCGAACTGTCCATCACATAACTCCGCCTCTCTCTCACCATGGCAACCAAGAAGCAACTGTGAACATCGACCTGTCAATCACATAACTCCGCCTCTCTCTCACCATGGCAACCAAGAAGCAACTGTGAACATTGAACTGTACATCACATAACTCCGCCTCTCTCTCACCATGGCAACCAAGCAGCTGTGAACATCGAACTGTCCATCACATCACCCCGCCTCTCTCTCACCATGGCAACCAAGAAGCAACTGTGAACATCAAACTGTCCATCACATAGCTCCGCCTCTCTCTCACCATGGTAACCAAGAAGCAACTGTGAACATCGAACTGTCCATCACATAGCTCCGCCTCTCTCTCACCATGGCAACCAAGAAGCAACTGTAAACAGCGAACTGTCCATCACATAACTCCGCCTCTCTCTCACCATGGTAACCAAGAAGCAGGCAGCAGTACTGTAGACAGTTTCTCTCTCTCTCTCATTTAAAGGCACAGTCCATGTCCACCACGAGTACTTCCCCACATTCACAGTAGGTGATCGGCCTCTCCCCAGTGTGAACACGCTGATGTTCCTTCAGTTGAGATGATTGAATGAATCCCTTCCCACGGACAGAGCAGGTGAACGAACATTTCCTTGTGTGTCAGTAGGTGAAATGACCAATTGAAACCCTTCCCACAGACTGAACAAGTGAACGGTCACTCCCTGGTGTGAAGTGACTGGTGTTTCAGTAGATGAGATGACCGAGTGAATCCCTTCCCACAGACTGAGCAGGTGAACGGCCTCTCCCCGGTGTGGACTCGCTGATGTTCCTTCAGTTGAGATGATTGAATGAATCCCTTCCCACGGACAGAGCAGGTGAACGAACATTTCCTTGTGTGTCAGTAGGGGTGAAATGACCAATTGAATCCCTTCCCACAGACTGAGCAAGTTAATGGTCACTCCCTGGTGTGAACTGACTGGTGTCTCAGTAGATGAGGTGAGCAAGTGAATCCCTTCCCACAGTCTGAGCAGGTGAACGGCCTCTCCCCGGTGTGAACTCGCTGATGTACCTTCAGTCTACATGATTTAGTGAATCCCTTCCCACAGTCTGAGCAGGTGAACGGCCTCTCCCCAGTGTGAACTCGCTGATGTACCTTCAGTTCAAATGACTCTACGAATCCCTTCCCACACACTGAGCAGGTGAATGGCCTCTCCCCAGTGTGAACTGACTGGTGTCTCAGTACAGCAGATGACTTTGTGAATCCCTTCCCACAGACTGAGCAGGTGAATGGCCTCTTTCCAGTGTGAACTCTCTGATGTACCTTCAGGTTACACAACTGAGTGAATCCCTTCCCACAGTCTGAGCAGGTGAATGGCCACTCCCCGGTGTGAACTGACTGGTGTCTCAGTAACTGAGATGACACAGTGAATCCCTTCCCACAGTCTGAGCAGGTGAACGGCCGCTCCCCGGTGTGAACTCGCTGGTGAGCCATTAGGTCAGATAACCGAGTGAATCCTTCCCCACAAATTCAGCAGATGACCAGCCTCTGTTCGAAGTGAACTGACCGGTGTGTCCACAGGTGGGAAGACCGACTGAATCCCTTCTCACACACAGAACAGGTGAATGGCCTTGTCCCAGTGTGAACTTGCTGATGTACCTTCAGTTGAGATGACCGACTGAATCCATTCCCACTGTCTGAGCAGATGAATGGGTTCTCCCCTTTGTTGACGTACAGCTGGGATTTTCTTTTATCTACTGTCAGTTTAAAGTGCCACAGTTTTAAAGCCATGAAAACATTTTCTGCCCAGATGAATGGTTGGTCTGCACAGCTGTTAAAAGGAATTAAATGAACATTAGTATTATTTAATGTTCTTGTCACAGAGTCATAGGAAAGTACAACACAGAAACAGGCCCTTTGGCCCATCTAGTTTGTGTTGAACTATTTAAACTATCTACCCCTGTACCCCTACCATCCAGGTACCTATACAAACTTCTTACACGTTGAAATTGAGCTCGCATGCACCAGTTGGACTGTCTGCTCATTCCACACCTGGATGACCGTCTGTGTGAAAAATTTTCCTCTCATGTTCCCCTTAATGTTTCACCTTTCACCCTTAATCCATGGCCTCTGGTTGTAGTCCCACACCATCTCAGTGGAAAAAGCCAGCTTGCATTTACCCCATCTATAACCCTCATAATTTTGGCACACCTCCATCAAATCTCCCCTTGAGCTTCTACATTCCAAGGAATAAAGCCCTGACCTGTTCAATCTTTCCTTATAACCCAAGTCCTCCAGACCTGGCAACATCCTTGTGAATTTTCTCTGAACTCTTTCAACCTCTTTTACATCTTTCCTGTAGGTAGGTGATAAAACTGCACACAACACTCAAAATTAGGCCTCACCAATGTCTCGTGCATTCATCTCCTGCACTCAGTACTTTGGTTCATGAAGGCCAATATGCCAAAATCTTTCTTTCCATCCCTATTTAACTGTGATACCACCTTCAGTGAATTATGGACATGTATTCCCAGATCCCTTCCTTCTACAGCACCCCTCAGTGCCCGACCGTTCACTGTGTAAGACCCAGGTCCTATCAAAATGCAACACCTCGCACTTGTCTCCATTAAATTCCATTTTGCATTTCTCCAGCTGGTCCAGATCACACTGCAAGCCATTATACCCTTCCTCACTGTCCACTACACCCCCAATCTTAGTGTCATCCAGAAATCTGCTGATCCAGTTAACCACACTATCATCCAGATTACTGATCTAGATGACAAACAACAACAGATCCAGCACCGATCCCTGTGGCAAACCACTAGTCACAGGCCTCCGGTCAGAGAGGCAACCATCGGCTTCTCCCAAAACCAGTGTCTCATGCAATTTACTATCTTATCTTGAATGCTGAGTGACCGAACCTTCTTGACCCACTTCCCATATGAGACTTTGTCAAGTGCCTTGCTAAAGTCCATGTAGACAACATTCACTGCCTTGCCTTCATCCACTTTCCTGATAACTTCCTCCAGAGACTCTATTAGATTGGTTAGACATGACCTACCGTGCACAAAGCCATGCTGCCTATCCTTAATCTATCTATCCAAATACTTATATATCTGGTTCCTGCACGTAAGTTCCAATGACTTTCCCACTACTGATGTCAACCTCACTGATGTACAACTTCCTAGTTTATTTTTAGAGCCTTTCTTGAACAGCGGAACAACATTGGCTGTCCTCCAATCGTCCAGTACCACACCAGTCACTAAGGATTATTTAAATATATGTGCTTGGGCCCCAAGAATTTCTGCACTTGTCTTCCGCAGGGTCCTTGGGAACAATTTGTCAGGCCCTGGGGATTTATCCACACTAATTTGCCTTCAGACAGCAAACACCTCCACCTCTGCAATCTGTACAGGGTCCATGAAGTTGATGCCATTTTGCCTCACTTCTATAGACTCTGTGTCCATCTCCTGAGTAAACATGGATGCAAAAATAATATTTAAAATCTCCCCCATATATTTTGTCTCCTCATACAGATTACCATTCTGATGGTCCAGAGTGGGCATGTTTCTGTACTGAACTGGCCAAACGTGATTGGGAGGGGAAGCTGGTAAGAATGATGATGGAGCAGCAATGGCTGGAGTTTCTGGGAGCAATTCGGGAGCTGAGTGATCGATACATCCCAAAGAAGTGGAAGCATTAGAAAGGCAGGAGGACACAACTGTGGATGAAATGAGAAGCCAAAGCCAACATAAAAAGCAAAGAGAGGGCAAACAAAAGAGCAAAAGCTATTGGGAAGCTTTTAGAAAGCAACAGAAGATGACTAAAAAAGATGTCAGATGAGTTCAGGGTGTGGAATTATGATATTGTAGTCACTAATGAGTCTTTGTAGCACCCAACAGTCTGAGGCATTTGAAGGAACAAAATATCCGGGGCCTCAATATCTCTTGAAAACCAAGGTTCCCTGCACCAGTTACCTTTCAACTTTTATTTTGGCAGGCACATACAAACTAGACACCCTCAAAATTTCACTTCTGAAGGCCTCCCACTTACCAAGTACTCCTTTGTCAGAAAACGCCTGCCCAAACCACACTTGCCAGATCCTGTCTGATACCATCAAAATTGACCTTTCTCCAATTTAGAATCTCAACCCGTGGTTCAGACCATTCTTTTTCCATATTTACTTTGAATCTCATGGCATTATGATCACTAATTTCTGTCACCAGCCCTGGATCATTTCCTAACAGCTTATTGCACACTTCTATGTTGGGAATTCTACGAACTGATTAAGGACACATTTGACAAATTCTACCCCATCTAGTCCTTTTACAGTATGGGAGTCCTAATCAATATATGGAAAGTTAAAATCATTCACCGAATCAACCTTTGTTTCTTGGCATGGTCTGCAATCTCTCTACAAATTTGTTCCTCTAAATCCCTCAGACTGTTGGGTGCAACCAAGTCCCAATAATGGCTACTATATCATAATTCCCTGTCCTGAGCTCATCTGACTATCCTACGATGCTTCTTGCATTGTGATATACACAGCTCAGCACATTCATCGCACCATGCTCAACCATTTGATTGCTGACTCTATCTGAGGTCTGAACAACATCTGACTGGTGTCAAGAAAACAACCTCTCGCTCATTGTCACAAAGACAAAGGAGCTGATTGTGGATGACAGGAGGAATGGAGACAGGCTAACCCCTATTGACAACGGATCTGGGGTTGAGAGGGTGAACAGCTTTAAGTTTCTTGGCATAAACATCACCAAGGATCTCACATGGTCTGTACATACCGGCTGTGTTGTGAAAAAAGCACATCAGCACCCCTTTCACCTCAGATGGTTGAAGAAGTTTGGGATGGGGCGCCAAATCCTAAGAACTTTCTACAGGGACACAATTGAGAGCATCCTGACTGGCTGCATCACTGCCTGGTATGGGAACTGTACTTCCCTTAATCGCAGGAACCTGCAGAGAGTGGTGCAGACAGCCCAGCACATCTGTAGATGTGAACTTCCCACTATTCAGGACATTTACAGAGACAGGTGTGTAAAAAGGGCCCAAAGGATATTGGGGACCCAAATCACCACAACCACAAACTGTTCCTGCTGCTCCCATCCAGGAAACGGTACCACAGCAAAAAGACCAACAGGCTCCGGGACATCATCTTCTATCTGGCCATCAGACTGATTAATTCATGCTGATACAATTGCATAACTATGTTATATTGACTGTCCTATGTACAAACTATTTATTATAATTTACTATAAATTACACATTGCACATTTAGATGGAGATGTAATGTAAAGATTTCTACTCCTCATGTATATGAAGGATGTATGTCATTAAGTCAATTCAATTCAATTCAGCCTCTCCACTGTCTGTTCTGTCATTCTGGCTCCCATTTCCCCTACAACTTATTTTAACCACATCACCCCACTCCCCCAACTCTAGCACTAGCGAGCCTTATCACTAGGATATTGGTTCCCTCTTGTTCTGTTCCTCTAACTAACGAATCCCCTATCACCCGTTTGACTTTCCTCTGCCAGGTAATTCCCCCAAAATGTTTCTAAAGTGGTTCCACCTGTTGTTGGCGGGTTGGACACAAGAGTACTCTGCAATGGCTATTTAACCTCATTCCCCTTCCTGACTCTCACCCAGTTTCCTGTGTCCTGCACCTTGGGTGTAACTCACCTCTCTTCATGTCATGTCTATCACCCCCTCCAACTCCCAGCTGATCCAAAATTCATCCATTTCAAGTTCCCACTCTGTAAAGTGCAGGGTTACAAGCTGCAGCTGGATGCACATCTTGTAGGTGAGGGCATCAGGGACACTGGAGGTCTCCCCACCTTCTCACCAATGTCCCCTCGAATTTGTAATGATGGGTGTGCACATAAATCTTGTACTGTACATTTTTTTACCCAGTGACAACATGTGCACTGTGAATTTTATATAGAGAGGTATTCCTTTCAACAGCTAGCAAATCACTGTCAGTAAGAACTTTGATCTCCTCTGGGTTTGATTGAGTTCATCTGCACTCTCTCACAACCTATGTAGCAGGCCTGAAACGGTTAATGAAGGATTTTTTCACCAGAACTTTTGCACATTGTCCATACCTGATTTGCTTGCTAAATGACACTTTAAAAAGTCAGAATTCCAAATATCACTCCACTTCCTCCCACTTGCAAATTCTCCAGCAACTTTTGCATCACCACAATACACACAGGTAACACCAGTTTCTGTATTGTACATAAATATTTCCCCTGAACCCTCCCCCAGGTGACTGACGGTGGTGAACTCAGTGATGGCAATGCCAATGAATATGAAGGGAAGGGCAGTAGTCTGTCTCATTGGAGTCTGGCACATTTGTGATGTGAAAGCTACTTGTTGCCCAGGGCAAAGGTGTTTGATATCATTATGTACCCAGAGAGAGTGGGACAAAACATGTTCTCACAGGTAGAAAAGTCCAGAACAAGAGGGGGTAGAACAAGCAACAGACACAAAATGCTGGGGGAACTCAGCAGGCCAGGCAGCATCTATGGAAAAGAGTACTAATGCTGAGTTCCTCCAGCAATTTGTGTGTGTTGCTCGGATTTCCAGCATCTGCAGATTTTCTCTTGTTTGTGACTGGAGGCAGAACAAAGGTGATTTTCACAACAGCTGATGTAAAAGATTTTGTTCCCTTTCTCCGAGTTCCCGATCCTTGCATTTAGACAGCTGGAGCTCAGCTCTGTCTGAGAGACCCATCGGTTCCCATTCCCTCATCAGCCGGAAGCTCCCCGGGGCCCGTGTACGGATGGTGGGGCTGAGAGAGAGGGAAGAGAGCAGGACTGTCCCGGGATTGCGGGTCACGGAGTCCGGAGTCACAGCAACTACCCGAAGTCGGTGTTGAAAACGCCGCCCGGTGAGACCCCCAACCCGGAGACCCCTTCTCACCTCAACCGATCATCCGGGGCCTTTTGTGCCCCGCGCGCTGGTGAGCTCGAGCTTGGTCGGTTTAACGGCTGGGCTACTAATCACGTGACCAGCTCCCCCCACCACTGTCAACTGTGGGTTCACGCGCTGCGCTATTCCCATTGCTGGGAAGCGATGTCAATCACTGCTTCCAACCAATAGCGGAGGCGGACCAGCCGAGAGGGCGTTACCCCCGCTGACACCGTCTCCCGAACTTTCCGTCACGGCGGGACAACCGTCAAAGTAAATGTCCGCTTTCTGATTTATTTCCATTTCCCTCCGAGGGAAGTTGGGGCGTTTGTGAAGCGTCTCCTGCGGCCGGAGTCTGATGTGTCGCTGAGAGGTAGGAGGAGACCGCTCAGCCCGTCGGTTTGATGCCGGTTCCCCGGGGAGGGAGAGGATGAAGACGGTGAGAGAGGGGGCGGACAGGATGTTTGTCCCGGTGGGGACAGGAGGGGCTCATCTGTGGAAATGTCTGAGCCCACGGTGGTGGCGATTCACCACATTGGGGGGCAAACACCGGCAGACTGTTGCCCTGCAAGCGGGGCCGATGGTCCGGGCAAAGTGACAATTATTTGTGTTTTGTTGAGACTGTACCGGGAATATGGTGTAAAATCCCGCTCCCCACACTAACACCCAGACCCTGGACTGACACCAACCTACTGTCTTGTTTATTATTTATTGTAATGCCTGCACTGTTTTGCACACTTTATGCAGTCCTCAGTAGGTCTGGAGTCTCGTGTAATTTTGTGTGTTTTTTTTACGTAGTTCAGTGTAATTTTTGTATTGTTCATGTAGCACCATGGTCCTGAAAAACATTGTCTCGTTTTTACTGTGTACGGTACCAGCAGTTATGGTGGAAGTGACAATATACAGTGACTTGACTTGACTCTGATCCTCCGCACTGCCAAGTCTTACCATTAATGCTATATTCTGCCATCATCTTTGACCTAATACAATGAACCAGCTCACACTTATCTGGGTTGAACTCCATTTGCCTCTTCTCAGCCCAGTTTTGCATCCTATCAATATAGATATAGATAGATAGATATACTTTATTAATCCCGAGGGAAATTTGGTTTCGTTACAGCCGCACCAACCAAGAATAGAGTGTAGACATAGCAATACAAAAACCACAAACAATCCAACACCAAAATGCAAACTATGCCAGATGGAAAATAAGTCCAGGACCAGTCTATCGGCTCAGGGTGTCTGACCCTCCACAGGAGGAGCTGCATGTTCGATGGCCACAGGCAGGTACGACCTCCCGTGCTGCCAAGTGTTGTATCACGGTGGAATGTGGCCGAAGTCCAACAGTAAAAAGTTCGATATCCAGTCTGCAAACACGTTCCTCAATCATAATATACCCCGGATTGCACTATCCGTTGTTAGCCAGATCAGTAAGCACCGAACTCCTTTACGCTTACTGCTCTCAGTGCACTTCCGGTCAGCCGGAATGGTATTACCCACCGAACTCCTCTTCTCCAAAAGTCTCTGTTGTCTCGACCCGGTCCTCTTTCCTCGGCTTTGTGATCCCCCTCTGTGTGTTTTCCTCCGGATTTCAGCAGGGGTGGCCGCCGCTCTGTTCGCTAAGCCAGACGGTGTTTGCTGGTCCGTGAAATATACAATGCGACCTTGCTTCTGTCTCGCATGTTGGGATGTAACCATTTCCAGTGCTAAAGAAAACACAAAGAAAACTCTCTCTACCAGCATGTTAGACAGCGTGCAGCTTCGACGTGTTACCGTGAGAAAAAAAATACAAAAAATAACGGAAATTAAAAAGTAAGAAGAATAGATCGGATTGGCTGTACCAGGCTGCATGCACGACTGGTGCATGTGCAAGATATATCTTCAAGCCAGCACTTTAGATAAAATTTTAGTATCAAAATTGAGTAAAGAGATAGGTCTATACGAAGAGCATTTAGTAGGATTCATATTCTTTTTGAGAATGAGCAAAATGGAAGCTCCGTAAAAAGACTCTGGTTGTCCTCCTTCCTGTAAGGGTAGAACATAAATGTGGTATAAGCAAGGAGGAAAAAGCCTAATAAAATTCTCCAGAGAATCCACCGGGTCCTGGGGATTTCCCAGAATGCAATTCTCAAATAGCCTGAGCAATTTCATCCTGGGAAATAGGTTGATCCAATTGCCTACGATCATCTAACGAAAGATTAGGAATATTTAATTGATCTAAAAAATTATTCATTGCAATATTATCATTAACAGAGTCAGATCTATACAATTTAGAATAAAATTCTCTAAAAGTTCATTAATTTCAAGGTGGTCAGTTGTCATGTCCCCATTAATTTTATGTATTTCTTTAATTTGCCGCTTGGCTGAAAATGGCTTCAATTGATTAGCCAGTAGCTTACCAGTTTTATCTCCGTGAATATGAAGTTGACTTCTATCTTTTAAAAGTTGGCTTTCAATTGGATATGTTAAAAGAAGATCATATTTAGTTTTAGTTTCAATACGTCTCTTATATGTTTCAGGATCAGGTACAGAAGCATATTTATGGTCCAGTTGCTTTAACTGATTGGCTAATTCATTTCTTTCTTTGTTAGCTTTTCTAATGATGTTTGCAGTATAAGAAATAATTTGACACCGGATGTATGCTTTAAAAGTATCCCATATAATCAGGCTAGACGCCTCTTCCAACGTATTTTCTTCAAAAATAAAGAGTAATTTGATTCTCCATAATTTTTTTTAAAAATCCTCATCGGATAACAGAGTTGAATTAAATCGCCAAAATCTACTCATGGGGATAGGACCAGGAAGATTTAAAGATAGAATTACAGGAGAGTGGTCAGAGATAGCAATCTCTTTATATTCAATTGATCGAACTAATGGAATCATTTGACTATCAATAAAAATAAAGTCAATCCCGGTATAAGAATGATAGACATGAGAGAAAAAAGAATACTCCCTGTCCGTCAGATGCAGAAACTGCCAAGCATCAACTATACCACATTTAGTTAGAAAAGATTGGATAAACAAAGCTGATTTATTAAGTGTGGCTGGTTTAACAAATGAGCGATCAAATACTGGATCTAACCAGCAGTTAAAATCTCCTCCCATCACAAGGGAGTAGGTACACAAATCTGGCAAATATGAAAATAGACGTTCAAAAAATCCTGGATCATCTACGCTGGGGTCATAAACATGAGCAAAAACAATCAACTTACTGTCTGAACTCCCTGATACAATAACAAATCGACCATTAGGGTCCGAAACAACTTTATGCTGAATAAAGGAAACTGTAGTATCTACAAAAATCGAAACTCCACGTGATTTTGCGTTAAACGAAGAGTAGAATTGCATACCCTTCCACCCAGTAAAAAAAAACGTAAGGTATCACAGCTGTGTATGTGTGTTTCTTGTAAAAAAAAATAATGGGTGCTTTCATTTTTTTAATATAAGCAAACACTTTGTTCCTTTTGGTGGGGTGATTCAGCCCTTTCACATTCAAACTAAACAGGTTAATATTTTGAACCATTTTAAATACCAATCAACAAGTAATTAAAAGATCTGGCCATAAGTTATTAAAACTAGAAAGCAAACGGTAAAGTAAGGTATTCAAACAAACAATCATATATTCAACCCAACACAGCTCCCAGAGAGAAATAGGCCCTACCCCCTCCCCTACCCAAAGCGAGAAAGCTGGCCAATAGACAGTCAGCGAGCTGAGAACTAAGTACCGGCCCCCAAAAATCCCGTTGACAGAAAAAACTCCAGTCCTGCAAGGTCATTATGCCCCTACCAAGACACAACATAAAAAGCAAAATAACTCAGTATTCGAAAATATGAAAGGATCACTTTAAACAAATTCAAAGAAAGCTGTATTAAAATAAAGCCTCAAAAAGGGATAAAATAAAGTAGTATCAAAAAATATATAACAAAAGACAATATATGAACAGCCAAAACGTAACCTTATTTCAAATTCATATTAACAGAAGAAAAAAACTTGATCAAATAAGTATAACAGTTTTAGAATTCATCCTTCAGAAACTCCTTTGCATCTTCAACTGAATTTATTCTTTTTCGCAATCCGTTCTTCAAAACAATACTCAGACGTGCAGGGAACTGAAGAGATGGTTTATACCCTTTATCATAAAATTCCGACATAACTTCTTTATATTTCATGCGATCAGCCAAAACTTCAGGTGAATAGTCTTCCACAAATCTAACCTTGTAATTTTGGAAATCGATCATTCCTTGTCTCCGGGTATGGTGAATTAAAAGGTTCTTAATACGAAATTCATGAAAGGCTAGTCTGACCGATCTGGGTTTCACTGCCAAGGACAATGGCTTCAAAGTCAGAGAGCAAAAAGCTCCATCGAGCTTCGGCTCGGAAGTGAATAAAGCAGGAAAAAGCTGCTTCAGAAAGTTTGCAAAAAAACTTCGTAGGGTCAGCGCCTTCAATTGATTTTTCAAGACCCAGGATTCACAAGTTACTTCTCCTATTTCTATTTTCGATCTGATGATCCTTCTCAGCATTTTATCATTGGATAAAGATAACTCTTTGCAGAGTTTAATTGTATCTTCAACGTCCTCAGCTTCGCAGTATTCTCCTGAATTTGGTTCTCATGCTCAAATAAAGTTCCCTGAATTGTATCCAATTTGCTGTTAAGCTGTTGAAACTCTTCACAGAATTCCTACTTTTGCCGTTTAAGGAAGTCACTGATTGAATCCAAAGTGACTGCGGATTCATCTTCTGTTTCTCTTTCTTTTGCAAACGCTTTGGTTCTTTTCCCAGCCACAGTAAAGCAGTATTGAAGTTTTATAATAAGGTTTCAAAAAAAAAGACTGGTAGGAGACAATTAAGTAAACAGGGTAGGAGCAATCGAAAAGCGACCAACAGGGCTCTGACTGCTTCTTATATCTAACATCTGCTTCCTTCTTCCGCTTGACGAGTTGCCTCACGTGTTTCGTCAGCCACGGTTCCCTTTTCCAACCATTTTTTCCTTGCCTCAGTGGGACAAACCTATCCTGAACCCAGCACAAGTTGTCCCTAAACTTCCTCCACATTACTTCTGTGCTTTCACCTTTCAACACCTGTTTCCAATTTACTCTCACTAGTTCCTGCCTCATCCATTCATAGTTAGCCCTTCTCCAGTTAAGCACTTTCCCATTTTGTCTGTTTTTATCCTTTTCCATAGCTATGCTGAGGCTAAGTGAGTTGTGGTCACTCTCACCAAAATGCTCCCCCACCAAGATGTCTGCCACCTGACCAGGTTCATTACCCAGAACTAGATCCAGTATGGCCTCTCCTCTCGTCGAACGGTCCACATACTGTGTCAGGAATCCTTCTTGAACACCCCTGACAAATTCAGCCCCATCTATCCCCCTTGCAGTCAGGAGGTGCCAGTCAATATGAGGGAAGTTGAAATCACCCATAACTACAACCCTGTATTTCCTGCACCATTCTAAAATCTGCCTGCTTATCTGCTTCTTGATGTCCCGAGGGCTATTTGGGGGCCTATAGACCACTCCCGGCACAGTGATTGATCCCTTCCTATTTTTGACTTCCACCCACACCGACTCAGTGGACACTCCCTCTGCAGCATCCTCCCTTTCTACAGCCGTGATACTATCCCTGACCAGTAATGTTACTCCCTCCCCCTTTTCTACCTCCCATCCTATTCCTTTAAAACACCTAAACCCCGGTACCTGCATCAGCCAATCCTGCCCTTCCTCCAGCCAAGTTTCAGCAATGGCCACAACATCGTAGTTCCATGTACTGATCCATGCTCTAAGTTCATCCCCTTTATTCCTAATACTCCTAGCGTTGAAATAGACACACTTCAACCCCTCAAACTGGCTACATGTATGTTTTGTCCCCTGCCTGTCCTTCCTCACCAACTCAGAACACACAGCATCATGCCCTTCTCCTTCTACCCTCATCTCTGCACTCACATTCTGATTCCCACCCCCCTGACAAACTAGTTTAAACCCTCCCCAACAGCTCCAGCAAACCTGCCCACCAGGATATTGGTCCCTTTCCAGTTCAGGTGCAGCCCGTCCTTGTTGTACAGGTCAGACCTTCCCCAGAAGAGATCCCAATGATCCAGAAATCTGAACCCCTGCCCCCTGCACCAACTCTTCAGCCACACATTCAACTGCCATGACTTCCAATTCCTACCCTCTCTGTCTCGTGGCACAGGCAGCAATCCTGAGATTACCACCCTTGAGGTCCTGCTTTTTAACTTTTTCCCCTAACTCCCTATATTCCTTCTTCAGGACCTGATCCCTACTCCTATCTATGTCATTGGTCTCCACATGGACCACCACATCTGGCTGCTCACCCTCTCTCCTGAGAATACCGAGAACTCCATCCGAGATATCGTGGACCCTGGCACCAGGGAGGCAACAGACCATCCGGGATTCTCGATCTTTCCCACAGAACCACTTATCTGTCCCCTTTACTATCAAATCCCCTATCACTACTGCTCTTCTCTTTTCCCTCCTTCCTTTCTGAGCTGAGAGTTCAGTCTCGGTGCCAGACACACAACCACTACAACTTGTCCATGGCAGGTTGTCCCCACCAACAGTATCCAAAATGGTACGCTTATTGTTGATGGGAACGGCCACTAGGGGTGCTCTGCTCTTTCTGTCTATTCCCCTTCCCTCTCCTGACAGTCACCCAGTTACCTGTCTCCTGACTGTCTCCCTGCAACTCCAGTCTATTACTGCCTCCGCCCCCCGAATGGTCCGAAGTTCATCCAGCTCCAGCTCCCTAACTCGGATTGACAAGACCTGTAGCTGGATGCACCTCTTGCAGGTTTAACCATATAACCATATAACAATTACAGCACGGAAACAGGCACCATCTCGGCCCTTCTAGTCCATGCCGAACTCTTACTCTCACTTAGTCCCACCAACCTGCACTCAGCCCACAACCCTCCATTCCTTTCCTGTCCATATATCTATCCAATTTAACTTTAAACGACAACATCGAACTTGCCTCAACCACTTCTGCTGGAAGCTCGTTCCACACAGCTACCACTCTCTGAGTAAAGAAGTTCCCCTCATGTTACCCCTAAACTTTTACCCTTTAACTCTCATCTCATGTCCTCTTGTTTGAACCTCCCCCACTCTCAAGAAGCCTATCCATGACAACTCTATCTATCCCCCTCATAATTTTAAATACCTCTATCAAGTCCCCCATCAACCTTCTACGCTCCAAAGAATAAAGACCTAACTTATGCAACCTTTCTCTGTAACTTAGGAGATGAAACCCAGGCAACATTTTAGTAAATCTCCTCTGTACTCTCTCAATGTTATTGACATCTTTCCTATAATTTGGTGACCAGAACTGTACACAATACTCCAAATTTGGCCTTACCAATGCCTCATACAGTTTCAACATTACATCCCAACTCCTGTACTAAATGCTCTGATTTATAAAGGTCAGCATACCAAAAGCTTTCTTCACCACCCTATCCACATGAGACTCCACCTTCAGGGAACTATGCACCATTATTCCCAGATCCTTCTGTTCTACAGCATTCTTCAATGCCCAACCATTTACCATGTATGTCCTATTTTGATTAGCCCCACCAAAATGTAGCACCTCACATTTATCAGCATTAAACTCCATCAGCCATCTTTCAGCCCACTCTTCTAAGTGGTCTAAATCTCTCTGCAAGCTTTGAAAACCTTCTTCATGATCCACAACTCCACCTATCTTAGTATCGTCTGCATACTTACTAATCCAATTTACCACCCCATCATCCAGATCATTAATATATATGACAAACAACATTGGACCCAGTACAGATCCCTGAGGTTTAGTCATCAGAGACAATTGTGCTGTCCCTCACTTCCCACATCCTACAATCGGAGCACTGGACTGCCCTATCTACTGCCTGCATTACCAACTCCTAAGTTAATCAAAATAATTAAAGGAACATACCCAGCCTTACCTTACTGGGAGCAAGCTCATCCTCTGCCGCTGCTCGCCGAAACATCTCGAGCCAAAGCCTCAAAGCTCCACTCCTTCACTGGCCGCTCTCCACTCCAGTCCCATTAAAGGTGAATATGCAGCAGAGGAAACTGCTCCCATGCCCAGTGACCAGGGTGCAGACTGGGTGTGGTGAGCAGCAGCAATAATTGCAGAGTTCAGCACCGACAGTCACTCTCGAAATTGCATTCAGCAACGGTGATGGACAAATATCCAGCATGCAGCTTATTAAAACTTTCTCCTCAGTGTGAACCCGGTAGGGTATCACAAGTGTAACATGCTGTAAGGTTTCACTGCTAATGGAATGGCCTCTCTGCAATGTATCACTGCTGAGGTAATGGTTTCTCTGTAGCAGTAATGTTTAGGTTATGACTAGAGATAACAGGGTTTTGGAGTGCAGGGCTATCCAATGAGAGAAATGTTGTTCTTTCTTGTGAGTCTGGAAGAGAGATTTTCACTGTATTTTGCTGGGGAGAGATGAGAAGACATGAATGGACAGAGTGGGCTCTTTTTCTTCTTCATTATTTTTTTTTACTCGCCCTATAGTCAAAGAAAGAACTACAAAGCCCAATCGTTTAATCGCATATTATGTATCGTTTGTTATTTTGGGGTACTGATTTGTAACAGGGGACACATCGTGCAGCATCCACCTAAATGATCTTTCTTAAATTTGGCCAGGCTGGGGGGCTATCACCCCCTATATTAAGCTGCTAGCTGAAACGAGAGTTACATAAGGTTAGATGACTGAGCGAATTGCTTCACACATTCCCAGCAGGTGAACGGCCTCTCCCCAGTGTGAACTCAATGATGGACATTTGGTGGCGATGGCTGAGAGAATCTCTTCCCAAAGTCCGAGCAGGTGATCAGCCTCTACCCAGTGTGAACTTGCTGGTGTCTCTGTAGGCTGGATGACCGACTGAATCTCTTCCCACACACTGAGCAGGTGAACGACCTCTCCCCTGTGTGAACACGCTGGTGTCTCTGAAGATGAGACAACCGAGTGAATCCCTTCCCACACACTGAGCAGGTGAATGGCCTCTCTCCAGTGTGAACTCGCTGGTGGCCCAGTAGTTGAGAGGACGAAGTGAATCCCTTTCCACACTCTGAGCAGGTGAATGGCCTCTCTCCAGTGTGAACTCGCTGATGTATCTTCAGTTGAGATAACTGAATGAATCCCTTCCCACAGACTGAGCAGGTGAATGGCCGCTCCCCACTGTGAACTCGCTGGTGTGTCATTAGGGGGGATGACCGAGTGAATCCCTTCTCACAGTCTGAGCAGGTGAATGGCTTCTCCCCAGTGTGAACTCGCTGATGTATCTTCAGTTGCGATGAGCAAGTGAATCCCTCCCCACAGTCCGAGCAGGTGAATGGCCTCTCCCCAGTGTGAACTCGCTGATGTACCTTCAGGTGGGATGAGCAAGTGAATCCCTTCCCACAGTCCAAGCAGGTGAATGGCCTCTCCCCAGTGTGAACTGACTGATGTGTCAGTAGGAAGGATGACCGAGTGAATCGCCTCCCACAGTCTGAGCAGGTGAATGGCCTCCCTCCAGTGTGAACTCGCTGATGTATCTTCAGTTGGGATGATCGAGTAAATCCCTTCCCACAGTCAGAGCAGGTGAACGGCCTCTCCCCAGTGTGAACTCGCTGATGTACCTTCAGTTTGGATGATTGAGAGAATCCCTTCCCACAGTCCGAGCAGATGAACGGCCTCTCCCCAGTGTGAACTCGCCGATGTACCTTCAGTTGAGATGACTGAGTGAATCCCTTCCCACAGTCCGAGCAGATGAACGGTTTCTCCCCAGTGTGAACTCGCCGATGTACCTTCAGTTGGGATGAGGAAGTGAATCCCTTCCCACAGTTTGAGCAGGTGAACGGTCTCTCCCCAGTGTGAACTAACTGATGTGACAGTAGGTTGGCTGACTGAGTGAATCCCTTCCCACACACTGAGCAAGTGAACGGCCTCTCTCCAGTGTGAACTTGCCGATGTACCTTCAGTTCAGATGACTGACTGAATCCCTTCCCGCAGTTTGAGCAGGTGAACAGCCTCTCCCCAGTGTGAACTTGCTGATGTACCTTCAGACTGGATGATCGAGTGAATCCCTTCCCACAGTTCGTGCAGATGAACGGCCGCTCGCCAGTGTGAACTCGCTGATGTTCCTTCAGTTGGGATGAGGAAGTGAATCCCTTCCCACAGTTTGAGCAGCTGAATGGCCTCTCCCCAGTGTGAACTCGCCGATGTACCTTCAGGTGGGATGAGGAAATGAATCCCTTCCCACAGTTTGAGCAGGTGAATGGCCTCTCCCCAGTGTGAACTGACTGATGTGTCAGTAGGGTGGATGACCGAGTGAATCCCTTCCCACACACTGAGCAAGTGAACAGCCTCTCTCCAGTGTGAACTCGCTGATGTACCTTCAGTTGGGATAATCGAGTGAATCCCTTCCCGCAGTCTGAGCAGGTGAACGGCCGGTCTCCAGTATGAACTCGCTGGTGAGCCATTAGGTCAGATGACCGAGTGAATCCTTCCCCACAAATTCAGCAGATGACCAGCCTCTGCCCAGTGTGAACTGACCGGTGTGTCCACAGGTGGGATGACCAACTGAATCCCTTCTCACACACAGAACAGGTGAATGGCCTTGTCCGGTGTGAACTTGCTGATGTACCTTCAGTTAAAATGACCGACTGAATCCATTCCCACTGTTTGCTCAGTGAATCGGTTCCCTCCACCCCCCACTGTGTAAAATGATGGGTGTGCCAGTCGGTCAGATGACCGAGTGAATCCCTCCTCACAGTCTGAGTAGGAAGGATGATCGAGTGAATCCCTTGCTCCTCTTCTTAAATTATCTGGACAGAGACAGCAAAACTGGCATGTTGTGTTCGAGATTCCAGTAGACAAATTCCTTGTCATGTTTAACCTGTAAAAATATTTACAAAATCCATCAATGGGTGTCGGACAATATCTCAGATGAGGTCACTTGAGTTGTCAACGCGTGATCTGGCATCACTCTGTTCAACTTCACTGTTACCCAAGTCAGAGAGAGAAATCATCTTCTAACTGGGCACAGTGCTGTTACCTGGAATGACCATCAAATTCTCTGATGCTCTTCCTGTCTCTATAAGAATTGGACCTCTCTGCCATCTCCGATCTGTGACCCAGCTCAGTTTGACTCTCTGCGCTGGTATTATTCCCTGTTCCCACTGAGCTGCATGGGTTCCTGTCCCCACAGTAACTGAAACACTCTCACACGAATAGCCGGCAGTGCATTCCACGCACCCACCACTCTCTGTGTAAAAAACTTACCCCTGACATCCCCTCGGTATCTATTTCCAAGGACCTTAAAACTATCTCCCCTCGTGTTAGCCATTTCAGCCCTGGGAAAAAACCTCTGGCTACCCACATGATCAATGCCCCTCATCATTTCATACACCTAAAAAAGGCTCTAAACATAAACAAGGAAATTATACATTGCTTTGAGAATTTGTTGGAAGTATACAAAATTATGAGGGTATAGATAGGGTAAATGCTAGCAGCTTTTTCCACTGAGGTTGGGTGGGATGACAACCAGATGTCATGGGTAAGTGGGGAAGGTGAAAATTTAACGGGAACATTTGGAAAAGCTCTTTACTGAAATGGTCGTGAGAGTGTGGAATGAGATGTCAGCGCAAGTAGTGAATATGAGCTCGGTTTCGCCATTTAGAAGAAGTTTGGATGGGTCCTGGATGGTGGGGGTATGGAGGGCGATGGTCCCAGTGCAGGTAGTTGCATTGGACAGCTTAAAGTTTTTTTCGGCATTGACTAGATGGGCCAAATAGTCTGTTTCCGTTTGAACTTCTCCATGTTTCTATGACAGAGAAGCTGGCCAAACTTGTTTGGAAGGGAAAAGGTAGGAGTGACAATGGAGCAGCAATGGCTGGAGTTTCTGGGAGCAATTCGGGAGCTGAGTGATCGATACATCCCAAAGAAGTGGAAGCATTGGAAAGGCAGGAGGACACAACTGTGGATGAAATGAGAAGACAAAGCCAACATAAAAGCCAAAGAGAGGGCAAACAAAAAGCAAAAACTATTGGGAAGCTTTTAGAAACCACAGAAGACAACTAAAAAAAAGTTGGATCAGCTCGGGGGTGGAATTTTGATATTGTAGTCATTAATGAACCTTGGTAGCACCCAACATTCTGACGCATTTGGAGGAACAAAATATCCAAGGTTCCCTGTGCCAGTTACCTTTCAACTTTTATCTTGACAGGCATATACAAACTAGACACCCTCAAATTTTCACTTCTGAAGGCCTCCCACTTACCAAGTACTCCTTTGCCAGAAAACAGACTGTCCCAAACCACACTTGTCGGATCCTTTCTGATACCATCAAAATAGACCTTTCTCCAATTTAGAATCTCAACCCGTGGTGCACACCTCTCGTTTTCCGTAGTTACTTTGAATCTCATTGCATTATGATCACTAATTTCTGTCACCAGCCCTGGAACATTTCCTAACAGCTCATCGCACACTTCTACGCCAGGAATTCTACAAACTGATTAAGGGCACATTTGACAAACTCTACCCCCTTGAGTCCTTTTACAGTATGGGAGTCCCAGTCAATATATGGAAAGTTAAAATCACACTTTTGTTCCTTGTCATGGTCTGCAATCTCTCTACAAATTTGTTCCTCTAAATCCCTCAGACTGTTTGGTGCAACCAAGTCCCAATAATGGCTACAATATCATAATTCCCTGTCCAAGAGCTCATCTGGATTTCCTACGATGCTTCTTGCATTGTGATACACACAGCTCAGCACATTCATCGCACCATGCTCAACCATTTGATTGCTGACTCTGTCTGAGGTCTGAACAACATCTGACTGGTGTCAAGAAAACAAACTCTCTCTCATTGTCACAAAAACAAAGGAGCTGATTGTGGACGACAGGAGGAATGGAGACAGGCTAACCTCTATTGACATTAATGGATCTGGGGTTAAGAAGGTGAACAGCTTTAAATTCCTCAGCATAAACATCACCACGGATCTCACATATAACCATATAACAATTACAGCATGGAAACAGGCCATCTCAGCCCTTCTAGTCCATGCTGAATGCTTACTCTCACCTAGTCCCACCAACCTGCATTCAGCCCATAACCCTCCATTCCTTTCCTGTCCATATAGCTATCCAATTTTACTTTAAATGACAATATCGAGCCTGCCTCTACCACTTCTGCTGGAAGCTCATTCCACACAACTACCACTCTCTGAGTAAAGAAGTTCTCCTCATGTTACCCCTAAACTTCTGCCCCCTAACACTCAACTCATGTCCTCTTGTTTGAATCTCACCTACTCTCAATGAAAAAAGCCTATACACGTCAACTCTATCTATCCCCCTCATAATTTTAAATTCCACTGTCAAGACCCCCTCAACCTTCTACGCTCCAAAAAAATAAAGACCCAACTTGTTCAACCTTTCTCTGTAACTGAGGTGCTGAAACCCAGGTAACATTCTAGTAAATCTCTGTCCTCTCTCTATTTTGTTGACATCTTTCCTATTATTCGGTGACCAGAACTGTACACAATACTCCAAATTTGGCCTTACCAATGCCTTGTACAATTTTAACATTACATCCCAGCTCCTATACTCAATGCTCTGATTTATGAAGGCCAGCATACCAAAAGCTTTCTTCACCACCCTATCCACATGAGATTCCACCTTCAGGGAATGATGCACCATTATTCCCAGATCCCTCTGTTCTACTGCATTCTTCAATGCCCTACCATTTACCATGTATGTCCTATTTTGATTAGTCCTACCAAAATGTAGCACCTCACACTTACCAGCATTAAACTCCATTTGCCATCTTTCATGTACATGGTCTGTACATACCGGCTGTGTTGTAAAAAGAGCACAGCAGCACCTCTTTCAACTCAGATAGTTGAAGAAGCTGGGGATGGGGCCCAAAATCCGAAGGTCTTTCTACAGGGACACAGAGAGTGGTGAATCTGTGGAATTCCCTGCCACAGGAAACAGTTGAGGCCAGTTCATTGGCTATATTTAAGAGGGAGTTAGATATGGCCCTTGTGGCTACGGGGGTCAGGGGGTATGGAGGGAAGGCTGGGGCGGTGTTCTGAGTTGGATGATCAGCCATGATCATAATAAATGGCGGTGCAGGCTCGAAGGGCCGAATGGCCTACTCCTGCACCTATTTTCTATGTTTCTATGTTTCTATGACACAATTGAGAGCATCCTGACTGGCTGCATCACTGCCTGGTATGGGAACTGTACTTCCTTTAATCGCAGGAACCTGCAGAGAGTGGTGCGGACAGCCAGCGCATCTGTAGATGTGAACTTCCCACTATTCAGGACATTTACAGAGACAGGTGTGTAAAAGGGGCCCAAAGGATATTGGAGACCCAATTCACCACAACCACAAACTGTTCCTGCTGCTACCATCCAGGAAACGGTACCACAGCAAAGGGACCAACAGGCTCCGGGACATCATCTTCTACCAGGCCATCAGACTGATTAATTCATGCTGATACAATTCAATTTCTATGTTATATTGACTGTCCTGTGTACAAACTATTTATTATAAATGACTATAAATTACACATTGCACATTTAGATGGAGATGTAAAGATTTCTACTCCTCATGTATATGAAGGATGTATGCAATAAAGTCAATTCCATTCAATTCACCCTCTCCACTATCTGTTCTGTCATTCTGGCTCCCATTTCCCCTACAACTTATTTTAACCACACCACCCCTCCCCCCATCACTAGCACTAGCGAGCCTTACCACTGGATTATTAGTCCCCTCTTGTTCTGTTCCTCTAACTAACGAATCCCCTATCACCCCTTTGATTTTTCTCTGCCAGGTAATCTCAACAGTTTCTAAAGTGGTCCACCTGTTGTTGTGCGGGATGGACACAATAGTACTCTGCGATGGCTATTTAACCTCATTCCCCTTCCTGACTCTCACCCAGTTTCCTGTGTCCTGCACCTTGGGTGTAACTCACCTCTCTTCATGTCATGTCTATCACCCCCTCCAACTCCCAGCTGATCCAAAATTCATCCATTTCAAGTTCCCACTCTGTAAAGTGCAGGGTTACAAGCTGCAGCTGGATGCACATCTTGTAGGTGAGGGCATCAGGGACACTGGAGGTCTCCCCACCTTCTCACCAATGTCCCCTCGAATTTGTAATGATGGGTGTGCACATAAATCTTGTACTGTACATTTTTTTACCCAGTGACAACATGTGCACTGTGAATTTTATATAGAGAGGTATTCCTTTCAACAGCTAGCAAATCACTGTCAGTAAGAACTTTGATCTCCTCTGGGTTTGATTGAGTTCATCTGCACTCTCTCACAACCTATGTAGCAGGCCTGAAACGGTTAATGAAGGATTTTTTCACCAGAACTTTTGCACATTGTCCATACCTGATTTGCTTGCTAAATGACACTTTAAAAAGTCAGAATTCCAAATATCACTCCACTTCCTCCCACTTGCAAATTCTCCAGCAACTTTTGCATCACCACAATACACACAGGTAACACCAGTTTCTGTATTGTACATAAATATTTCCCCTGAACCCTCCCCCAGGTGACTGACGGTGGTGAACTCAGTGATGGCAATGCCAATGAATATGAAGGGAAGGGCAGTAGTCTGTCTCATTGGAGTCTGGCACATTTGTGATGTGAAAGCTACTTGTTGCCCAGGGCAAAGGTGTTTGATATCATTATGTACCCAGAGAGAGTGGGACAAAACATGTTCTCACAGGTAGAAAAGTCCAGAACAAGAGGGGGTAGAACAAGCAACAGACACAAAATGCTGGGGGAACTCAGCAGGCCAGGCAGCATCTATGGAAAAGAGTACTAATGCTGAGTTCCTCCAGCAATTTGTGTGTGTTGCTCGGATTTCCAGCATCTGCAGATTTTCTCTTGTTTGTGACTGGAGGCAGAACAAAGGTGATTTTCACAACAGCTGATGTAAAAGATTTTGTTCCCTTTCTCCGAGTTCCCGATCCTTGCATTTAGACAGCTGGAGCTCAGCTCTGTCTGAGAGACCCATCGGTTCCCATTCCCTCATCAGCCGGAAGCTCCCCGGGGCCCGTGTACGGATGGTGGGGCTGAGAGAGAGGGAAGAGAGCAGGACTGTCCCGGGATTGCGGGTCACGGAGTCCGGAGTCACAGCAACTACCCGAAGTCGGTGTTGAAAACGCCGCCCGGTGAGACCCCCAACCCGGAGACCCCTTCTCACCTCAACCGATCATCCGGGGCCTTTTGTGCCCCGCGCGCTGGTGAGCTCGAGCTTGGTCGGTTTAACGGCTGGGCTACTAATCACGTGACCAGCTCCCCCCACCACTGTCAACTGTGGGTTCACGCGCTGCGCTATTCCCATTGCTGGGAAGCGATGTCAATCACTGCTTCCAACCAATAGCGGAGGCGGACCAGCCGAGAGGGCGTTACCCCCGCTGACACCGTCTCCCGAACTTTCCGTCACGGCGGGACAACCGTCAAAGTAAATGTCCGCTTTCTGATTTATTTCCATTTCCCTCCGAGGGAAGTTGGGGCGTTTGTGAAGCGTCTCCTGCGGCCGGAGTCTGATGTGTCGCTGAGAGGTAGGAGGAGACCGCTCAGCCCGTCGGTTTGATGCCGGTTCCCCGGGGAGGGAGAGGATGAAGACGGTGAGAGAGGGGGCGGACAGGATGTTTGTCCCGGTGGGGACAGGAGGGGCTCATCTGTGGAAATGTCTGAGCCCACGGTGGTGGCGATTCACCACATTGGGGGGCAAACACCGGCAGACTGTTGCCCTGCAAGCGGGGCCGATGGTCCGGGCAAAGTGACAATTATTTGTGTTTTGTTGAGACTGTACCGGGAATATGGTGTAAAATCCCGCTCCCCACACTAACACCCAGACCCTGGACTGACACCAACCTACTGTCTTGTTTATTATTTATTGTAATGCCTGCACTGTTTTGCACACTTTATGCAGTCCTCAGTAGGTCTGGAGTCTCGTGTAATTTTGTGTGTTTTTTTTACGTAGTTCAGTGTAATTTTTGTATTGTTCATGTAGCACCATGGTCCTGAAAAACATTGTCTCGTTTTTACTGTGTACGGTACCAGCAGTTATGGTGGAAGTGACAATATACAGTGACTTGACTTGACTCTGATCCTCCGCACTGCCAAGTCTTACCATTAATGCTATATTCTGCCATCATCTTTGACCTAATACAATGAACCAGCTCACACTTATCTGGGTTGAACTCCATTTGCCTCTTCTCAGCCCAGTTTTGCATCCTATCAATATAGATATAGATAGATAGATATACTTTATTAATCCCGAGGGAAATTTGGTTTCGTTACAGCCGCACCAACCAAGAATAGAGTGTAGACATAGCAATACAAAAACCACAAACAATCCAACACCAAAATGCAAACTATGCCAGATGGAAAATAAGTCCAGGACCAGTCTATCGGCTCAGGGTGTCTGACCCTCCACAGGAGGAGCTGCATGTTCGATGGCCACAGGCAGGTACGACCTCCCGTGCTGCCAAGTGTTGTATCACGGTGGAATGTGGCCGAAGTCCAACAGTAAAAAGTTCGATATCCAGTCTGCAAACACGTTCCTCAATCATAATATACCCCGGATTGCACTATCCGTTGTTAGCCAGATCAGTAAGCACCGAACTCCTTTACGCTTACTGCTCTCAGTGCACTTCCGGTCAGCCGGAATGGTATTACCCACCGAACTCCTCTTCTCCAAAAGTCTCTGTTGTCTCGACCCGGTCCTCTTTCCTCGGCTTTGTGATCCCCCTCTGTGTGTTTTCCTCCGGATTTCAGCAGGGGTGGCCGCCGCTCTGTTCGCTAAGCCAGACGGTGTTTGCTGGTCCGTGAAATATACAATGCGACCTTGCTTCTGTCTCGCATGTTGGGATGTAACCATTTCCAGTGCTAAAGAAAACACAAAGAAAACTCTCTCTACCAGCATGTTAGACAGCGTGCAGCTTCGACGTGTTACCGTGAGAAAAAAAATACAAAAAATAACGGAAATTAAAAAGTAAGAAGAATAGATCGGATTGGCTGTACCAGGCTGCATGCACGACTGGTGCATGTGCAAGATATATCTTCAAGCCAACACTTTAGATAAAATTTTAGTATCAAAATTGAGTAAAGAGATAGGTCTATACGAAGAGCATTTAGTAGGATTCATATTCTTTTTGAGAATGAGCAAAATGGAAGCTCCGTAAAAAGACTCTGGTTGTCCTCCTTCCTGTAAGGGTAGAACATAAATGTGGTATAAGCAAGGAGGAAAAAGCCTAATAAAATTCTCCAGAGAATCCACCGGGTCCTGGGGATTTCCCAGAATGCAATTCTCAAATAGCCTGAGCAATTTCATCCTGGGAAATAGGTTGATCCAATTGCCTACGATCATCTAACGAAAGATTAGGAATATTTAATTGATCTAAAAAATTATTCATTGCAATATTATCATTAACAGAGTCAGATCTATACAATTTAGAATAAAATTCTCTAAAAGTTCATTAATTTCAAGGTGGTCAGTTGTCATGTCCCCATTAATTTTATGTATTTCTTTAATTTGCCGCTTGGCTGAAAATGGCTTCAATTGATTAGCCAGTAGCTTACCAGTTTTATCTCCGTGAATATGAAGTTGACTTCTATCTTTTAAAAGTTGGCTTTCAATTGGATATGTTAAAAGAAGATCATATTTAGTTTTAGTTTCAATACGTCTCTTATATGTTTCAGGATCAGGTACAGAAGCATATTTATGGTCCAGTTGCTTTAACTGATTGGCTAATTCATTTCTTTCTTTGTTAGCTTTTCTAATGATGTTTGCAGTATAAGAAATAATTTGACACCGGATGTATGCTTTAAAAGTATCCCATATAATCAGGCTAGACGCCTCTTCCAACGTATTTTCTTCAAAAATAAAGAGTAATTTGATTCTCCATAATTTTTTTTAAAAATCCTCATCGGATAACAGAGTTGAATTAAATCGCCAAAATCTACTCATGGGGATAGGACCAGGAAGATTTAAAGATAGAATTACAGGAGAGTGGTCAGAGATAGCAATCTCTTTATATTCAATTGATCGAACTAATGGAATCATTTGACTATCAATAAAAATAAAGTCAATCCCGGTATAAGAATGATAGACATGAGAGAAAAAAGAATACTCCCTGTCCGTCAGATGCAGAAACTGCCAAGCATCAACTATACCACATTTAGTTAGAAAAGATTGGATAAACAAAGCTGATTTATTAAGTGTGGCTGGTTTAACAAATGAGCGATCAAATACTGGATCTAACCAGCAGTTAAAATCTCCTCCCATCACAAGGGAGTAGGTACACAAATCTGGCAAATATGAAAATAGACGTTCAAAAAATCCTGGATCATCTACGCTGGGGTCATAAACATGAGCAAAAACAATCAACTTACTGTCTGAACTCCCTGATACAATAACAAATCGACCATTAGGGTCCGAAACAACTTTATGCTGAATAAAGGAAACTGTAGTATCTACAAAAATCGAAACTCCACGTGATTTTGCGTTAAACGAAGAGTAGAATTGCATACCCTTCCACCCAGTAAAAAAAAACGTAAGGTATCACAGCTGTGTATGTGTGTTTCTTGTAAAAAAAAATAATGGGTGCTTTTATTTTTTTAATATAAGCAAACACTTTGTTCCTTTTGGTGGGGTGATTCAGCCCTTTCACATTCAAACTAAACAGGTTAATATTTTGAACCATTTTAAATACCAATCAACAAGTAATTAAAAGATCTGGCCATAAGTTATTAAAACTAGAAAGCAAACGGTAAAGTAAGGTATTCAAACAAACAATCATATATTCAACCCAACACAGCTCCCAGAGAGAAATAGGCCCTACCCCCTCCCCTACCCAAAGCGAGAAAGCTGGCCAATAGACAGTCAGCGAGCTGAGAACTAAGTACCGGCCCCCAAAAATCCCGTTGACAGAAAAAACTCCAGTCCTGCAAGGTCATTATGCCCCTACCAAGACACAACATAAAAAGCAAAATAACTCAGTATTCGAAAATATGAAAGGATCACTTTAAACAAATTCAAAGAAAGCTGTATTAAAATAAAGCCTCAAAAAGGGATAAAATAAAGTAGTATCAAAAAATATATAACAAAAGACAATATATGAACAGCCAAAACGTAACCTTATTTCAAATTCATATTAACAGAAGAAAAAAACTTGATCAAATAAGTATAACAGTTTTAGAATTCATCCTTCAGAAACTCTTTTGCATCTTCAACTGAATTTATTCTTTTTCGCAATCCGTTCTTCAAAACAATACTCAGACGTGCAGGGAACTGAAGAGATGGTTTATACCCTTTATCATAAAATTCCGACATAACTTCTTTATATTTCATGCGATCAGCCAAAACTTCAGGTGAATAGTCTTCCACAAATCTAACCTTGTAATTTTGGAAATCGATCATTCCTTGTCTCCGGGTATGGTGAATTAAAAGGTTCTTAATACGAAATTCATGAAAGGCTAGTCTGACCGATCTGGGTTTCACTGCCAAGGACAATGGCTTCAAAGTCAGAGAGCAAAAAGCTCCATCGAGCTTCGGCTCGGAAGTGAATAAAGCAGGAAAAAGCTGCTTCAGAAAGTTTGCAAAAAAACTTCGTAGGGTCAGCGCCTTCAATTGATTTTTCAAGACCCAGGATTCGCAAGTTACTTCTCCTATTTCTATTTTCGATCTGATGATCCTTCTCAGCATTTTATCATTGGATAAAGATAACTCTTTGCAGAGTTTAATTGTATCTTCAACGTCCTCAGCCTCACAGTATTCTCCTGAATTTGGTTCTCATGCTCAAATAAAGTTCACTGAATTGTATCCAATTTGCTGTTAAGCTGTTGAAACTCTTCACAGAATTCCTACTTTTGCCGTTTAAGGAAGTCACTGATTGAATCCAAAGTGACTGCGGATTCATCTTCTGTTTCTCTTTCTTTTGCAAACGCTTTGGTTCTTTTCCCAGCCACAGTAAAGCAGTATTGAAGTATTATAATAAGGTTTCAAAAAAAAAGACTGGTAGAGACAATTAAGTAAACAGGGTAGGAGCAATCGAAAAGCGACCAACAGGGCTCTGACTGCTTCTTATATCTAACATCTGCTTCCTTCTTCCACTTGACGAGTTGCCTCGCGTGTTTCGTCAGCCACGGTTCCCTTTTCCGACCATTTTTTCCTTGCCTCAGTGGGACAAACCTATCCTGAACCCAGCACAAGTTGTCCCTAAACTTCCTCCACATTACTTCTGTGCTTTCACCTTTCAACACCTGTTTCCAATTTACTCTCACTAGTTCCTGCCTCATCCATTCATAGTTAGCCCTTCTCCAGTTAAGCACTTTCCCATTTTGTCTGTTTTTATCCTTTTCCATAGCTATGCTGAGGCTAAGTGAGTTGTGGTCACTCTCACCAAAATGCTCCCCCACCAAGATGTCTGCCACCTGACCAGGTTCATTACCCAGAACTAGATCCAGTATGGCCTCTCCTCTCGTCGAACGGTCCACATACTGTGTCAGGAATCCTTCTTGAACACCCCTGACAAATTCAGCCCCATCTATCCCCCTTGCAGTCAGGAGGTGCCAGTCAATATGAGGGAAGTTGAAATCACCCATAACTACAACCCTGTATTTCCTGCACCATTCTAAAATCTGCCTGCTTATCTGCTTCTTGATGTCCCGAGGGCTATTTGTGGGCCTATAGACCACTCCCGGCACAGTGATTGATCCCTTCCTATTTTTGACTTCCACCCACACTGACTCAGTGGACACTCCCTCTGCAGCATCCTCCCTTTCTACAGCCGTGATACTATCCCTGACCAGTAATGTTACTCCCTCCCCCTTTTCTACCTCCCATCCTATTCCTTTAAAACACCTAAACCCCGGTACCTGCATCAGCCAATCCTGCCCTTCCTCCAGCCAAGTTTCAGCAATGGCCACAACATCGTAGTTCCATGTACTGATCCATGCTCTAAGTTCATCCCCTTTATTCCTAATACTCCCAGCGTTGAAATAGACACACTTCAACCCCTCAAACTGGCTACATGTATGTTTTGTCCCCTGCCTGTCCTTCCTCACCAACTCAGAACACACAGCATCATACCCTTCTCCTTCTACCCTCATCTCTGCACTCACATTCTGATTCCCACCCCCCTGACAAACTAGTTTAAACCCTCCCCAACAGCTCCAGCAAACCTGCCCACCAGGATATTGGTCCCTTTCCAGTTCAGGTGCAGCCCGTCCTTGTTGTACAGGTCAGACCTTCCCCAGAAGAGATCCCAATGATCCAGAAATCTGAACCCCTGCCCCCTGCACCAACTCTTCAGCCACACATTCAACTGCCATGACTTCCAATTCCTACCCTCTCTGTCTCGTGGCACAGGCAGCAATCCTGAGATTACCACCCTTGAGGTCCTGCTTTTTAACTTTTTCCCCTAACTCCCTATATTCCTTCTTCAGGACCTGATCCCTACTCCTATCTATGTCATTGGTCTCCACATGGACCACCACATCTGGCTGCTCACCCTCTCTCCTGAGAATACCGAGAACTCCATCCGAGATATCGTGGACCCTGGCACCAGGGAGGCAACAGACCATCCGGGATTCTCGATCTTTCCCACAGAACCACTTATCTGTCCCCTTTACTATCAAATCCCCTATCACTACTGCTCTTCTCTTTTCCCTCCTTCCTTTCTGAGCTGAGAGTTCAGTCTCGGTGCCAGACACACAACCACTACAACTTGTCCATGGCAGGTTGTCCCCACCAACAGTATCCAAAATGGTACGCTTATTGTTGATGGGAACGGCCACTAGGGGTGCTCTGCTCTTTCTGTCTATTCCCCTTCCCTCTCCTGACAGTCACCCAGTTACCTGTCTCCTGACTGTCTCCCTGCAACTCCAGTCTATTACTGCCTCCGCCCCCCGAATGGTCCGAAGTTCATCCAGCTCCAGCTCCAGTTCCCTAACTCGGATTGACAAGACCTGTAGCTGGATGCACCTCTTGCAGGTTTAACCATATAACCATATAACAATTACAGCACGGAAACAGGCACCATCTCGGCCCTTCTAGTCCATGCCGAACTCTTACTCTCACTTAGTCCCACCAACCTGCACTCAGCCCACAACCCTCCATTCCTTTCCTGTCCATATATCTATCCAATTTAACTTTAAACGACAACATCGAACTTGCCTCAACCACTTCTGCTGGAAGCTCGTTCCACACAGCTACCACTCTCTGAGTAAAGAAGTTCCCCTCATGTTACCCCTAAACTTTTACCCTTTAACTCTCATCTCATGTCCTCTTGTTTGAACCTCCCCCACTCTCAAGAAGCCTATCCATGACAACTCTATCTATCCCCCTCATAATTTTAAATACCTCTATCAAGTCCCCCATCAACCTTCTACGCTCCAAAGAATAAAGACCTAACTTATGCAACCTTTCTCTGTAACTTAGGAGATGAAACCCAGGCAACATTCTAGTAAATCTCTGTCCTCTCTCTATTTTGTTGACATCTTTCCTATTATTCGGTGACCAGAACTGTACACAATACTCCAAATTTGGCCTTACCAATGCCTTGTACAATTTTAACATTACATCCCAGCTCCTATACTCAATGCTCTGATTTATGAAGGCCAGCATACCAAAAGCTTTCTTCACCACCCTATCCACATGAGATTCCACCTTCAGGGAATGATGCACCATTATTCCCAGATCCCTCTGTTCTACTGCATTCTTCAATGCCCTACCATTTACCATGTATGTCCTATTTTGATTAGTCCTACCAAAATGTAGCACCTCACACTTACCAGCATTAAACTCCATTTGCCATCTTTCATGTACATGGTCTGTACATACCGGCTGTGTTGTAAAAAGAGCACAGCAGCACCTCTTTCAACTCAGATAGTTGAAGAAGCTGGGGATGGGGCCCAAAATCCGAAGGTCTTTCTACAGGGACACAGAGAGTGGTGAATCTGTGGAATTCTCTGCCACAGGAAACAGTTGAGGCCAGTTCATTGGCTATATTTAAGAGGGAGTTAGATATGGCCCTTGTGGCTACGGGGGTCAGGGGGTATGGAGGGAAGGCTGGGGCGGTGTTCTGAGTTGGATGATCAGCCATGATCATAATAAATGGCGGTGCAGGCTCGAAGGGCCGAATGGCCTACTCCTGCACCTATTTTCTATGTTTCTATGTTTCTATGACACAATTGAGAGCATCCTGACTGGCTGCATCACTGCCTGGTATGGGAACTGTACTTCCCTTAATCGCAGGAACCTGCAGAGAGTGGTGCGGACAGCCAGCGCATCTGTAGATGTGAACTTCCCACTATTCAGGACATTTACAGAGACAGGTGTGTAAAAGGGGCCCAAAGGATATTGGAGACCCAATTCACCACAACCACAAACTGTTCCTGCTGCTACCATCCAGGAAACGGTACCACAGCAAAGGGACCAACAGGCTCCGGGACATCATCTTCTACCAGGCCATCAGACTGATTAATTCATGCTGACACAATTCAATTTCTATGTTATATTGACTGTCCTGTGTACAAACTATTTATTATAAATGACTATAAATTACACATTGCACATTTAGATGGAGATGTAAAGATTTCTACTCCTCATGTATATGAAGGACGTATGCAATAAAGTCAATTTCATTCAATTCACCCTCTCCACTATCTGTTCTGTCATTCTGGCTCCCATTTCCCCTACAACTTATTTTAACCACATCACCCTCTCCCCACACTAGCACTAGCGAGCCTTACCACTGGGATATTAGTCCCCTCTTGTTCTGTTCCTCTAACTAACGAATCCCCTATCACCCCTTTGATTTTTCTCTGCCAGGTAATCTCAACAGTTTCTAAAGTGGTCCACCTGTTGTTGTGCGGGATGGACACAAGAGTACTCTGTGATGGCTATTTAACCTCATTCCCCTTCCTGACTCTCACCCAGTTTCCTGTGTCCTGCACCTTGGGTGTAACTCACCTCTCTTCATGTCATGTCTATCACCCCCTCCAACTCCTGGATGATCCAGAATTCATCCATTTCAAGTTCCAACTCCTTAAAGTGCAGGGTTACAAGCTGCAGCTGGATGCACATCATGTACGTCATGGCATCAGGGACACTGGAGGTCTTCCCACCTTCCCACCAATCTCCCCTCAAATTTGTAATGACCAGTGTGCACATAAAGCTTGTATTATGCAATTTTCCCACATGTGCACAGTGAATTTTATATAGAGAGGTATTCATTTTAACAGCTATCAAATCACTGTCTGTAAGAACTTTGATCTCCTCTGGGTTTGTTTAAGTTCATCTACACTCTCACACAACCTAAGTTGCAGGCCTGTAACAGGTAATGATGGATTTTCTTGTCAGAGCTTTTGCACTGTCCATATGTCATTTGCTTGCTAAATGACACTTAAAAAAGTCAGATTTTCAAATATCACTCCACTTCTTCCCACTTGCTTATTCTCCAGCAAAATTTGCATCGCCAGAATACGCACAGGTAACACCAGTTTCTGTATTGTAGACAAATATTTCCCCTGAACCCTCCCCCAGGTGACTGACGGTGGTGAACTCAGTGATGGCAATGCCAATGAATATGAAGGGAAGGGCAGTAGTCTGTCTCATTGGAGTCTGGCACGTTTGTGATGTGAAAGCTACTTGTTGCCCAGGGAAAAGGTGTTTGATATCATTATGTACCCAGAGAGAGTGGGACAAAACATGTTCTCACGGGTAGAAAAGTCCAGAACAAGAGGGGGTGGAACAAGCAACAGACACAAAATGCTGGAGGAACTCAGCAGGCCAGGCAGCATCTATGGAAAAGAGTACTAATGCTGAGTTCCTCCAGCAATTTGTGTGTGTTGCTCGGATTTCCAGCATCTGCAGATTTTCTCTTGTTTGTGACTGGAGGCAGAACAAAGGTGATTTTCACAACAGCTGATGTAAAAGATTTTGTTCCCTTTCTCCGAGTTCCCGATCCTTGCATTTAGACAGCTGGAGCTCAGCTCTGTCTGAGAGACCCATCGGTTCCCATTCCCTCATCAGCCGGAAGCTCCCCGGGGCCCGTGTACGGATGGTGGGGCTGAGAGAGAGGGAAGAGAGCAGGACTGTCCCGGGATTGCGGGTCACGGAGTCCGGAGTCACAGCAACTACCCGAAGTCGGTGTTGAAAACGCCGCCCGGTGAGACCCCCAACCCGGAGACCCCTTCTCACCTCAACCGATCATCCGGGGCCTTTTGTGCCCCGCGCGCTGGTGAGCTCGAGCTTGGTCGGTTTAACGGCTGGGCTACTAATCACGTGACCAGCCCCTCCCCACCGCTGTCAACAGAGGAGTCACGCGCTGCGCTATTCCCATTGGTAGGAAGCAATGTCAATCACTGCTTCCACCCAATAGAGGAGGCAGGCCAGCCCAGAGGGCGTTACCCCCGATGACTCCGTCTCCCGAACTTTCCGTCACGGCGGGACAACCGTCAAAGTAAATGTCCGCTTTCTGATTTATTTCCATTTCCCTCCGAGGGAAGTTGGGGCGTTTGTGAAGCGTCTCCTGCGGCCGGAGTCTGATGTGTCGCTGAGAGGTAGGAGGAGACCGCTCGGCCCGTCGGTTTGATGCCGGTTCCCCGGGGAGGGAGAGGATGAAGACGGTGAGAGAGGGGGCGGACAGGATGTTTGTCCCGGTGGGGACAGGAGGGGCTCATCTGTGGAAATGTCTGAGCCCACGGTGGTGGCGATTCGCCACATTGGGGGGCAAACACCGGCAGACTGTTGCCCTGCAAGCGGGGCCAATGGTCCGGGCAAAGTGACAATTATTTGTGTTTTGTTGAGACTGTACCGGGAATATGGTGTAAAATCCCGCTCCCCACACTAACACGGGTCACACAGACCAAAGAACAAACTGCCGGAGGAACTCAGTGGGTCGGGCAGCATCTGTGGAGGGAAATGGACCGTCAACATTTCGGACCGAGACCCTCCCTCTGGACTGAGAGTGGACGGGAAATAGTCCGAGAAAAGAGGTGAGGGGTGGGGATGGGGCAAGAGCTGGGGAGTGAGAGGTGGATCCAGGTGAGGGGGAGGTGGGAAGGTGGAAATAGTGACGGGGGTGGGAGGTGAGTGGTTGGGGCAACACGGGGCTGCAGAAGATGGAAATTAAATCCATAGAGGATTAACAAAGAGGTTAGAGAGTATTTGTTATGGAGAGTGCAATGAAGATTCACCAGACTGATGCCTGGAATGGTGGGGTCATCATATGAAGAAAGATCAAATGTGATAACCCTTTCAATTAGAGAATCGAGGACTGAGAGTTGATCACATTGAAATGCACAACATCATTACAGGCTGAACCAGGGATCCCAGTCTCTGAAAAAGGGGGTGGACTGTCCGGGACTGAGACAAGGGGAAATGTCTCCAATCCGAGGGTGGTGAATGTCTGTAAATCCCCACCACAGAGGCCGGTGAAGACTCAGTGATCATCCTCACATAAAACAGAGGCCGGCAGATGTGTGGAGACCAGAGGGATCGAGGAAATGAGGATCGGGCAGAAACATGTGGCTGAGATGGGAGAGCAGCCTTCATCTTGTTGATGGTTAGAGGGGCTGATTGGCCAACTCCAGCTGTTTCTCACTTGATGTTTCAGTGTTCCTGTCCAGTGAAGTTGGAGGAATGTGAATAGAAATGAGTGTTTATAAACATGGAGGGATTTAAATGAAACCTGCACATTTCCGGTTTGGGTCTGAATTGTGTGTTGGACCGGGATGGGAATCGAGCCTGTGACTCTGTGACCTGGGGGTGGAGGGAAAGGGACAGGGACGATTTGGAGGGAAGAAGTAAAAATGTATCTGGTGTAAATATGGAATAATGTGGGAAATGCAGCGGATGGGTCTGGCAGCATGTGAGGGGCGAGGAGCGGAGTCACCGGTTCAGGTGGGAGACCCTCCACCCATCACGTGATCCCGTTTCCTGTTCACGTTTTCCCGCAGATCTGCAGCATCTGCCGGTCACTGCTGGAGTGTACGTGTAACTTCATCTTTCGCCCATTCAGACAAGGCAGTGAGATCCGGATCTGTCACGTCCTCTCGTTGTGGGTGGACAATGTTTTATTCTGCAATATTTTCAGCATGTTTCCATATAACCACATAACAATTACAGCATGGAAACAGGCCATCTCGGCCCTTCTAGTCCGTGCCGAATGCTTACTCTCACCAAGTCCCAGACCTCAGACCATAACTACTGGGCCGAGGCCTGGGACTAGGCCTCATTCCACTGTTTTTACCTGCTGAAGGGCAGCCAATGTTTCTGGGTGTCTGACCCATTCATATGAGAACTTAGCCTTTTGTATTTATCTGAGCTTTTCATAAATGTGTACAGTTTAGTTCAGCTTCACTCCAGAATTTCCAAAGCAACAACCCAGTCAGTCAAATAGTTCCACACAATTAAAGTAGTTTACAGTATTACATTTTAATTTTATTTTGTATTACTTATATAATTTAACTATTTAATATGTATATTCTTATTTTAAATCAAAGGTAAAAATCTATTGTTATGAATTAAATTCTGTTGCTGCTGTAGAGACAACAAATTACATAAGATCAGCCAGTGCTATTAAACCTGATTCTGATAATTGGTCTGGGAGACCCACCACCGGTCACCTGATCCCAGTTACCGCAGATCGTAATGCGAGATTGAAGCCTTTTCTATTTATTGGTGTTCATCAGTTCAGTTAACTTTTCCTCTGTGGTTCCAAAGCAGAAGCTCAGTCTGTCTAATATTTCCACACAATTAAAATGGGGACTTATCATGTACTGAGCTACAGCTGCAGAGAAAGTGCAGTGCAGATAGACATATGGGGCAGGGTCACGTCGAGTTACATTGTGAGGTCGAGTCCATTTTATTGGACTGGAGACCATTAATTTGGCCTAGAACTGCAGACAGGAAGCTGTCCATGAGCCTGGTGGTATGCGCTTTAAGGCTTTTGCATCTCTTCCCCGATGGAGGTTTGGGTTTGCAGCAATAATGTCCAAAGTTGTGGGCATCTTTGAGTACAAGGCCTGCTTTCCCAAGGCAGGGGAAGTGTAGGAAGAGTCCATAGAGGGGAGGCTTGTTTCTATGATGTTTCCAGATGAGACCAAAGTTCTCTGCAGTTCCTTGCAGTCATGGGCATAGCTTTAGCCATACGAAGTTGTGAAGTATCGAGAAGAAGCTCAGAGACCTCGGCCTTCACCCTGCCTTGTGTAGCTGGATCCTGGACTTCCTGTCAGATGGCTGGCAGGTGGTAAGAGAGGGATCCCTCACCTCTGTCTCTTTGACCCTCAGTACACATGCCCCACAGGGTTGAATCCTTGGCCCCCTCCTTTACTCTCTGTGCACCCATGACTTGTGTCACCACCCACAGCTCCAATCTGTTAATTAAATTTGCTGATGACACTATATTGATTGACCTAATCCCAAATAATAACTTTCAATTGATCAAATGCTTCCTGACAAGTCTCGGTCCAAACAGACTTTTCACCCTTCTTCAGGAGATTAGTCAGAGGAAGAGCGATATCAGCAAAGTTCTTACACAACTTACGATAATATCCAACCATTCCCAGAAACCTTCCAAGAGCCTTCTTACCAGTCTGTCACAAAAACTGTGGGTCAACTGTCTACGAAAAATAACAAGATGGCTTGAGTGGCAAAAATAGATTGAGGTGCTTTTATTTACAAAAATAGTGGAACAACAAAAACTTGGATGTCCACATGAAAACAAGAAGATTTTTTAAAAAAATACTATAATATATATATATATATATACACACACACAGCTTGCAATTGTCACCTGTCTGGTTAACAACCACCCTCAGACTAAACAACAAAAAAAACACCCAAAGCCTTGGTAACCCAAGGTTTATAACTGCTAAGCCAATCCCCCTAACCAAAAGCTAATTAACTCAATTATCTTCCACTTCACACAATCTGAAACTCTACCACCAGTTCTCACAATAAACACATAGACTTCATCACAGGATTCACCATTTCCAGGTTAAATAACTTAAATAAACCCCAAAACTTTACCACAAGATGAGTAATTAGGTAACATAACCCTTGTCCCAGGTAAAGATGGTATCCTCCACCATCGGCACACCTGTGCAGGTTGCTGCTGCCTCTATATAAGACAGCTCTATGCAGCAGCTCTGTTTCAGACCCAGTGACTGTGGAGGAGAGAAACGTCAGATTATCATGACACTTCGGCAAAACACTTATTGGAAAGACGAATATGATTAAATTGACCTGAGATAATAAAACTGTGACATAGTGTGTTTCTTTTTTTCATACCTATTACTGCTGGGGATGAGTGTAAAATTGTGACTGTTGATTTATTGTGATGCCTGCACTCACCACAATAACAAAGGGGAATAATGTGTGTGGATGACCCTTTGAGTGTTTTACCGAGTGTGCCCTGAGACGTCTGTAATCAGTGACGGGCCTTCGTCACACAGTCGGAACAGGAACTTCAGAAATGGCCTGAATTTTGCCTGCACAGGAGCCAACTTGCCTTGACCTACAACACAGCCAAGACAGATCACAGTGGCATGGCCAAATTCACTCTTAGCTAAGTCAACTGTAAGATTGGCCCTGGAAAGCCTGTCAAACAGCTCTTCTACTACAGAGATATGCTCTTCCCAAGTGTCACTCCCTGTGACTAAGTCATCAATATAGGCATCTGTGTGTCCTAACCCTTGAATTACAGAATCAATCATTCTCTGGAATGTTCCTGGAGCATATTTCATTCCAAATGGCGAAACATTGTATTCATACAACCCAGAAGGTGTCACAAATGCAGAAATTTCTCTACCTCAGTCCGTCAATGGAACACACCAATACCCTTTCAACAGATCAATCTTTGTAAGAAATTAGCTTTTCCAACCTTATCAATGCAATCATCCACCCTAGGGATAGGATAGGCATCTGTTTTTGTTACTGCATTTACCTTCCTATAATCAGTGCAAAATCTAACTCTACCATCAGGTTTGAGCACAATAATGCAGGGTGAGCTCCAATCTGATGTTGAAGGCCTAATAATACTATTTCCCAGCATATATTCAATTTCTTGCTCAGCCAATTTACACTTTTCTACGTTCATGCGATATGGGTGTTGTTTAATCGGTTTGGCTTGACCAATATCTACGTCATGTACTGCGACCGTGGTTTACTTGGGAGCATCAGGAAATAAATCTTTAAAATTCAGAATTAATTCCTTCAGCTGTTGTTGTTGCTTTGGCTGCAGATGAGCCAACTTGTTGTCAATGTCTTCGAGAACAACCGAGTTCATTAGTCTAACCGGGACCATGTTTGGCTTGTGAAAAGTCTCAGATGAGTCAATTGTTTCATTCTCAGGATTGCCAGATTGATATGTTTGACAACACTCACCGATGGTGCCTGCTTGTCAGAATAAGGCTTTATCATATTGATGTGTACTACCTGTGTTAGTTTACATCGGTCGTGTGTTTTAATAACATAATTCACATCATTAATTTGAGAGACTATTTCATACAGTCCATTGAATTTCGCCTGAAGTGGATTTGTCAACATTGGAGATAAGGCAAGCACATTATCCCTCACCTTGTATTTTGTTTTGTTTTGATCCGCTTATCAAACCAACACTTCATTTTGTTTTGAGAAATCTTCAAGTTTTGTCTCGCTAGACGACAGGCTTGGTGTAGTTTATTTCTGAACTTCAAAACATAGTCTAACAAGTTAACATGTACATCCCCATCAATCCACTGTTCCTTTAACAAGGTCAAAGGTCCCCTCACTCTGTGACCAAATACAAGTTCAAATGGACTAAAGCCCAGTGAGTGATTCCTGTACCGACTCTCTTAAGCCTGATTTATACTTGTGTGTCAAATGTATGCGACAGGCACCACATACACACACTGCACCCTACGCCGTTGGGTGACGTGCACCTCCTCTAAAAAGTAACTCACGCGTCGTGGCGACACAGACAACAACAACTGTGATTGGTTCGTTTGATAGCATCGCATTTCCGGTTGCTTTTCTCCACCATGTCTGTACACTGATGCAAAATAAATGGTTGGAGACAATGAACCAAATCGTCAAATCTACCTGCCGACATCCAAAAATATTTGAAATGCATTTCCTCGTCCATGTCTCTCACGAAGAAGCTCAACAGTGTCAGAGAAACCCCACCGCCAACTTGCGTTTTGGTGGTGAAGTGTATAGCGATGCAGACACAACTACGCATGCTCGCTACGGCGTAGGGCTATGCAAAAATTAAATTGGGCCTACGGTGTAGGATACAGCGTATCCCGAATGCACAAGTATAAATCAGCCTTTATGGTGAACAAAAGCAAATGTATTCCTTCACCCCAGTGTTTTCCATTTTCAACACAGTACGTCTTAATCATTGTTTTGAGGGTAGAATGAAATCTTTCTAAAGCCCCTTGTGATTCCGGATGGTACGCAGACGATGTAATTTGTTTAGGTCCCAGTTCATAAACTACCTGCTGGAATAATCCAGATGTAAAATTACTTCCTTGATCAGACTGGATTTCTTTAGGCAAACCAAATAAAGTAAAAAACTTGTTAAGAGCCTTTGTCACAGTTTTAGCTTTAATATTTCTGAGAGGTATTGCCTCTGGGAATCTGGATGCAGTACACATAATAGTTAGTAAATACTGATGGACAGCTTTAGTCTTTGGCAATGGGACAACACAATCCATTATAACTTTGGAACAGGGTTCTCCGAATGCAGGTATAGGCCGGAGTGGGGCCACTGGGGTGACCTGATTAGGTTTACCCACAACTTGACAAGTGTGACAGGTTCTGCAAAAGGTCACAATATCTTTCCTCAAATTCGGCCAGTAAACTTCTTTCATAATCCTGTTTACAGTTTTATTCACTCCGAAATGGCCACCGAAGGGCATACTGTGGGCCAAAGTTAAAATTTCAGTCCTATGAACTTTAGGAACTACAACTTGGTGAACAATTGCCCATTCCTCACTCGCAGGTATAGCAGGTGGCCTCCACTTCCTCATTAACACTCCATCCTTGAGATAATACCCCACTGCCATTTTCTTAATCTCATCATCTGAGAGAGATGTTTCTTATAAAGCTTCAATCTCAGGGTCTTGGTTCTGTTCTGCTATAAACTCCTTCCTAGACAGGGATGAATCTTCCTCATCAGACTTACTACCTGAATCCTGTTGAAACAATGAAGGCTGAAAGGTCCCTGACAAGTCATCAAAAGCTGAATCCTGGTCACCCTGATTTTGGCTATCATGGGTATCAGAATCATGCTGCACAGAACCATCTGCATTGGCAGGCTTTTTAGCCGTACTTCGAGTTATTGCGATAAATGTTAAAATCCATCTGTGGGTCGTCAGTGGTTGGCTTAGCTGGCAACTGCACTGCAGGAACAACATTACCATCTACCAGGTTATTCCCTGACAGCAAAGTAACATCTTCCACTGGTAAACTGGAGCATAATCCGATCTTAACAGGTCCTAAAACCAACCCTGACTGTAAAGTTACCTTGTGCAATGGCACAGAAACAATGCTGCCCCCAATGCCTTTAATAAGATTTACCTCATCACTGTTCGTCTCATCACCAAACTTTAGAACGCTGTCTCATGGAAGTGACTGAAAAGCCCCAGTATCTCGAAGAATTTTCACTGGTACCGGTGTTGACCCTTCCATTACTAATACAAACCCATCTGACATAAAATGATCAAATCCTTTCTTAACTCAGTTAGACCTCTCAGTCCTTAACTGAGCCTCAACAGAATGTTCAGAACCCTTTGAGTTTATAGGTGCTTCAACATACTGATCACAGGCATTTGGGACTGTCTCCTTTTCCTTCTTCAGGACAGAACAATTAGCCATCATATGACCAGCTTTTTTACAATAGTAACAAGTAAGACCAGAATATTTCTCCTTCAACTGCTTCCCTTCATCCTTACTCTTGTCACTAGTCTCAGCTTTAATTTCTGGTTTACCCTGGTTATCCCTGCTACTCTTTTGGAAGGTCTTATTCTGGGTAAACTTAACCTTATGAGTTAAAGCAAACACATCTGCTAATCTAGCAGACTCCTGCAAAGTGGCAGCATCCTTTTCATCTAAATACATCTTTATGTCATCAGGAACGCACATTTTGAATTCTTCAATTAAAACCAACTCTTTCAAGCTGTTAAAATCATCATTTACATTTTTATATGGGCACCAGCGGTCAAAACACACAAACTTCTCATCAGCAAATTCCATATAAGTTTGGTTCAGAGATTTCCTCAAATTTCTAAACTTTTGCCTGTACGCTTCTGGGACCAACTCGTAAGCTTTGAGCACAGCCTGTTTCACTGTGTCATAATCAGTTGCTTCATCAACTGTCAAAGCAGAATAGGCTTGCTGAGCCTTCCCCTTAATTACACTTTGTAAGAGAATAGGCCAACCCTCTTTTGGCCACTTTAAACTCTGAGCAACCGTCTCAAATTGCTGTAAGTATTTATCAACCTCTGCCTTTTCAAATGGAGGTACCAATTGAACTTCTCAACTGGCCTCAAACTTATCACCAGAGTCTAACGTGAGACAGCTTTGCTACAATCTTTCTATCTTTTCCAACTTGAACAACCACTGTCTTTCTGCTTCCTCTCTGTTCTTCCGCCTCTCCTCTCTGTTTTCCTGCCTCTCCAGCCTCAAACTGCCTCTGCCTTTCCACAGCCTCCATCTTTAATTTTCCTAACTTGTACTGGAGCTCAAGCTGACTCGGTTACTTTCAGGAAACACCTCCAACTCCTGCACTTTAAACACACCCTTAGATACATAATGCTCAGTTATGATCTTCTGCATCTGTGCCCTTCTCATTGTCAATTTCACCTTAGCAAGTTTTAGCCTTTTAGCAATACTCAACAACTCAATCCTTCTGGTGCCTCAGAGGTTGGCGCTTCCAGACATCTATCAACATCCATTGCTGCTGATTTTCCACACACAAATAAATCAAAAGGGATTTCTCCAATGAAATTGATAATTAATCAATACGCCCCCAAATCTGTTCATATCCCAGGCGCAGGCCCCAATTTTATTATGAACCATAACACTTTAGAAATAAACCAGCAGCAACAAACTACAACTGGAGTCTGGTTTTGATGTTAAATCCACTATCTTTAATAGTATCTACTTATAATATCATAACTTAAGCAAGATAAGCAAAAGTTAACCGTGCTATGTGTATATGTGTGTGTAAATATAACTCCCAAACTATTGAGCTCAGGGGAAACAAGGCTTAGTCTTGAGATGGTGAATTATGAAAGTTCAGTTCATCCACAGAATAGGTGATGAGACAGAGAGATATTTGTAATCCAGGGTAAATGTTGAGAGAAGGCAATTATGTCAAATTCCACAGGTTCCACGGTGGTAAAACAAGAGAACAGTAGCTGTAGATTTTATCCGTTGTCGTTTCACGTCCACATACGAATTATCACCGAAAGTGACTTGTCACAAGGGGTATTGTCTTCAAGTGAATTTCGACACCACACCCAGGCAAGGGTTAACACATAAGTGGTCTCCACAGGATACCCCAAATCAGATCCATTCCTATTGATCAAACAAGGTGACAACCACACATTCGATGTATGCTGAGTTGATAATTAACCCACCCTTGTCGGCATAGGAAAGTTCGAAACAATGACCCTTGGCCACTAGTTCCCTGGTTTCGATCCTTCCATTTTTCCGCCTTTGTCTCCATCTGAATCTGAGTGTCTGTGTCCTCAGTTAAAACTAAACAAGCTGTGAGTGATGTAAACAAGCTGAAAGTCAGACTGATTCACTTTCTTAATCTCTCTCTCTCGCTCCACAGCAAACGAAACCTTGTGATTCATAACAACAGTAACTCCCCATTGTGAACTGACTGGTGTGTCAGTAGTTCGGATGACCGGGTGAATCCTTTCCCACATTCTGAGCAGGTGAACGGCTTCTCCCTAGTGTGAACTTGCTGATGACTCTGTAGGTGGGATAACTGAGTGAATCTCTTCCCACAGACTGAGCAGGTGAACGGCTTCTCCCCAGTGTGAACTTGCTGATGTCTCTGTAGGGTGGATGACTGAGTGAATCTCTTCCCACATTCTGAGCAGGTGAAAGGTTTCTCCCCAGTATGAACTCGCTGATGAATCTGTAGGTAGGATGACTGAGTAAATCTCTTCTCACAGACTGAGCATGTGAATGGCCTCTCCCCGGTGTGAACTGACTGGTGTGCCAGTAGTTGGGATGACCGAGTGAATCCCTTCCCACAGTCTGAGCAGGTGAGTGGTCTCTCTCCAGTGTGAACTGATTGGTGTGCCATTAGTTTGGACGACTGAGTGAATCCTTTCCCACATTCTAAGCAGGTGAATGGCCACTCCCCACTGTGAACTGACTGGTGTGCCAATAGTTTGAATGACTGAGTGAATCCTTTCCCACATTCTAAGCAGGTGAACGGCTTCTCCCCAGTGTAAACTCGCTGATGACTCTGTAGTTGGGACAACTGAGTGAATCTCTTCCCACAGACTGAGCAGGTGAATGGCTTCTCCCCAGTGTGAACTTGCTGATGTCTCTGTAGGGTGGATGAGTGAGTGAATCGCTTCTCACATTCTAAGCATGTGAACGGCTTCTCCCCAGTGTGAACTCGCTGATGACTCTTTAGGTGGGATAACTGAGTGAATCTCTTCCCACAGACTGAGCAGGTGAATGGCTTCTTCCCAGTGTGAACTCGTTGATGTCTCCTTAGTTGGGATGACTCAGTGAATCTTTTCCCACAGACTGAGCAGGTGAACGGCTTCTCCCCAGTGTGAACACGCTGATGTCTCTGTAGGTGGGATAACTGAGTGAATCTCTTCCCACATTCTAAGCAGGTGAACGGCTTCTCCCCAGTGTGAACTCGCTGATGACTCTGTAGTTGGGATGACTGAGTGAATCCCTTCCCACATTCTAAGCAGGTGAACGGCTTCTCCCCAGTGTGAACTTGCTGATGTCTCTGTAGGCTGGATGAGTGAGTGAATCCCTTCCCACAGACTGAGCAGGTGAACGACTTCTCCCCGGTGTGAACTCGCTGATGACTCTGTAGGTGGGATAACTGAGTGAATCTCTTCCCACATTCTGAGCAGGTGAAAGGCTTCTCCCCAGTGTGAACACGCTGATGTACCCGTAGGTGGGATGACTCAGTGAATCTCTTCCCACAGTCTGAGCAGGTGAACGGCTTCTCCCCAGTGTGAACTCGCTGGTGTCTCTGTAGGGTGGATGACTCAGTGAATCTCTTCCCACAGTCTGAGCAGGTGAACGGCTTCTCCCCAGTGTGAACTCGCTGGTGAGCCATTAGGTTAGATGACCAAGTGAATCCCTTCCCAGAGTCTGAGCAGGTGAACGGCTTCTCCCTGGTGTGAACTCACTGGTGAGCCATTAGGTCAGATAACTAAGTGAATCCTTTCCCAGAATTTCAGCAGATGACCAGCCTCTGCCCAGTGTGAACTGACTGGTGTGTCCACAGGTGGGAAGACCGACTGAGTCCCTTCTCACACACAGAACAGATGAATGGCCTTGTCCAGTGTGAACTTGCTGATGTACCTTCAGTTGAGATGACCGATTGAATCCATTCCCACTGTGTAAAATGACGGGTGTGCCAGTCAGTCAGATGACCGAGTGAATCCCTCCCAACAGTCTGACCAGGAAGGATGGTCGATTGAATCCCTTGCTCCACTTCTTAAATATCTAGACAGAGACAGCAAAACTGGTGTGCCGTGTTTGCGATTCCTGGAGACAAATTCCTTCTTATTTTTAACCTGTAAAAAGATCATCAAAATCCATCAGTGGGTGTAGGACAACATTTCAGATGAGATTACTTGAGTTGCCAAGGTTTGATCTGGTATCACACTGTTACAGTAAGGTTCAACCCAAGAAATCATCTTCTGACTGGGCACAGTGCTGGTATCTGGAATGACCATCAATTCCCTGATGCTCTTCCTGTCTCTATAAGAATGGGGCATTTCTGCCGTCTCCAATCTGTGACTTGGCTCAGTTTGACTCTCTCCATTGTTATTATTCCCTGGTCCTGCTGAGCAGCATGGGTGCCTGGCCCCATCATATCTGAAACACTTTCACACAAATTGTCTTTCTTGACGTGTAGCGAGGATTTTCTTTTATGTATTATTAACTTGAAGTGCCACAGTTTTAACGCCATATAAAAAATTCCTGCTGAGATGAATGGTTGGTCTGCACAGCTGTTAAAAGGACTTAGAGTGAATTTTTGTATTATTTCAGGTTCTTGTCACAGTCACAGAAAATTACAGCACAGAAACAGGCCCTTTGGGCCATCTGGTTTGTGCTGAACTATTTAAACCACCCACTTCCATACCCCTACCATCCAGGTACCTATGAAAACCTCTTAAATGTTGAAATTGAGCTCGCATGCACCACTTGTGCTGGCTGCTCATTCCACACCCGGATGACCGTCTGCGTGAAGAAGTTTCCCCTAATGTTCCCCTTAACGTTTCACCTTTCACCCTTAACCCATGGCCTCTTGTTGTAGTCCCACCCAATCCCAGTGGAGTAAGTCAGCTTGCTTTTACCCTGTCTATGCCCCTCTATCACAAACAAATCGCCCCTCAGTATTCCACATTCCAAGGAATAAATTCCAGACCTGTTCAATCTTTCCTTATAACCCAAGTCCTCCAGACCTGGCAACATCCTTGTGAATTTTCTCAGAACTCTTTCAACCTCTTTTACAACTTTCATGTAGGTAGGTGACCAAAACTGTACACAATACTCCAAATTAGGCCTCACCAATGTCTTATACAAGTCAACATAACGTCCATCTATTGTTGTCAGTACTTTGGTTCATGAAGGCCAATGGACTGAAATCCTGCTTTCCGTCTCTATCTTACTGTGATACCACTTTCAGTGAACTAAGGACCTGTATTCCCAGGTCCCTTTCTTCTACAACAGTCCTCCGTGCCCGACCAGTCACTGTGAAAAACCTGCCTTGGTAGGTCATACCAAAGTGCAACAACTCGCACTTGTCTGCATTAAATTCAATTTTCCGCTTCTCAAACCATTTTCCCAGCTGGTCCAGATCGCACTGCAAGTCATGATAGTCTTCCTCGCTGTCCACTACACCACCAATCTTGGTGTCATTCACAAATTTGCTGATCCAGTTAACCACACTATCATCCAGATTACTGATATAAATGACAAACAACAACAGATCCAGCACTGATCCCTATGACACACCACTAGTCACAGGCTTCCAGTCAGAGAGGCAACCATGTGCTACCACACTCTGGCTTCTCCCAAAGCCAGTGTCTCATCCAATTTACTATCTCATCTTGAATGCTGAGTGACTGAACCTTCTTGACCAACCTCCCATATGAGACTTTGTCAACTGCCTTGATAAAGTCCATGTAGACAACATCCACTGCCTTGCCTTCATCCACTTTCCTGATAACTTCCTCGAGAGACTCTATAAGATTGGTTAGACATGACCTACCGTGCACAAAGCCATGCTGTCTAACCTTTATCAGTCCACACCTAACCAAATACTTACAGTATATATCCGGTTCCTGCACAAATGTTCCAATAACTTACCCGAAAACTATTGGGAAGCTTTCAGAAACCAACAGCAGACAACTAAAAAAAAGTCAAATGAGCTCAGGGTGTGGAATCATGATATTGTAGTCATTAATGGGTCTTGGTAGCACCCAACAGTCTGAGGCATTTAGAGGAACAAAATATCCCGGGCCTCAATATCTCTTGAAAAGCAAGGTTCCCTGCACCTGTAACTTTTCAACTTTTATTTTGGCAGGCATGTACAAACTCTACATCCTCAAAATTTCACTTCTGAAGGCCTCCCACTTACCAAGTACTCTTTTGCCAGAAAGCAGCCTGTCCCAAACCACACTTGTCAGATCCTTTCTCATACCATCAAAATTGACCTTTCTCCAATTTTGAATCAACCCGTGGTCCAGACCTCTCTTTTTCCATATTTACTTTGAGTCTCATGGCATATGATCACTAATTTCTGTCACCAGCCCTGGATCATTTCCTAACAGCTTATTGTACACTTCTACGTCAGGAATTCTAATTACTGATTAAGGGCACATTTGACAAACTCTACCCCATCTAGTCCTTTAACAGTATGGGAGTCCCAGTCAATATATAGAAAGTTAAAATCAGTTACTGAATCAACCTTTGTTTCTTGGCATGATCTGTGATCTCTCTACAAATTTGTTCCTCTAAATCCCTCAGACTGTTGGGTGCAACCAAGTCCTAATAATGGCTACAATATCATAATTCCCTGTCCTGAGGTCATCTGGCTTTCCTGTGATGCTTCTTGCATTGTGATATACACAGCACAGCACATTCATCGCACCATGCTCAACCATTTGATTGCTGACTCTATCTGAGGTCTGAACAACATCTGACTGGTGTCAAGAAAACAAACTCTCGCTCATTGTCACAAAAACAAAGGAGCTGATAGTGGACGACAGGAGGAATGGAGACAGGCTAACCCTTATTGACATCAATGGATCTGGGGTTAAGAAGGTGAACAGCTTTAAGTTCCTCAGCATAAACATCACCACGGATCTCACATATAACCATATAACAATTACAGCATGGAAACAGGCCATCTCGGCCCTTCTTGTCCACGCTGAATGCTTACTCTACCCTAGTCCCACCGACCTGCACTCAGCCCATAACCCTCCATTCCTTTCCTGTCCATACAGCTATCCAATTTTACTTTAAATGACAATATCGAGCCTGCCTCTACCAATTCTACTGGAAGCTCATTCCACACAGCTACCACTCTCTGAGTAAAGAACTTCCCCTCATGTTACCCCTAAACTTCTGCCCCCGACTCTCAACTCATGTCCTCTTGTTTGAATCTGCCCCACTCTCAATGGAAAAAGCCTATACACGTCAACTCTATCTATCCCCCTCGTAATTTTAAATACCTCTGTCAAGTCCCCCCTCAACCTTCTACGCCCCAAAAAATAAAGACCCAACTTGTTCAACCTTTCTCTGTAACTGAGGTGCTGAAACCCAGGTAGCATTCTAGTAAATCTCCTCTGTACTCTCTCTATTTTGTTTACATCTTTCCGATTATTCGGTGACCAGAACTGTACACAATACTCCAAATTTGGCCTTACCAATGCCTTGTACAATTTTAATATTACATCCCAACTCCTATACTCAATACTCTGATTTATAAAGGCCAGCACACCAAAAGCTTTCTTCACCACCCTATCGACATGAGATTCCACCTTCAGGGAATGATGCACCATTACTCCCAGATCCCTCTGTTCTACTGCATTCTTCAATGCCCTACCATTTACCATGTATGTCCTATTTTGATTAGTCCTACCAAAATGTAGCACCTCACACTTACCAGCATTAAACGCCATTTGCCATCTTTCATGTACATGGTCTGTACATACCGGCTGTGTTGTAAAAAGAGCACAACAGCACCTCTTTCACCTCAGACGGTTGAAGAAGTTGGGGATGGGGCCCAAAATCCAAAGGTCTTTCTACAATTGAGAGCATCCTGACTGGCTGCATCACTGCCTGGTATGGGAACTGTACTTCCCTCAATCGCAGGAACCTGCAGAGAGTGGTGCGGACAGCCCAGCGTGTCTGTAGATGTGAACTTCCCACTATTCAGGACATTTACAGAGACAGGTGTGTAAAAGGGGCCCAAAGGATATTGGGGAGCCAATTCACCACAACCACAAACTGTTTCTGCTGCTACCATCCAGGAAACGGTACCACAGCAAAAGGACCAACAGGCTCTGGGACATCATCTTCTACCAGGCCATCAGACTGATTAATTCATGCTGATACAATTGCATTTCTATGTTATATTGACTGTCCTATGTATAAACTATCTGTTATGAATTACTGTGAACTGCACTTTTAACATTTAGATGGAGATGTAAAGATTTCTACTCCTCATGTATATGAAGGATGTATGCAATAAAGTCAATTCCATTCAATTCACCCACTCCACTATCTGTTCTGTCATTCTGGCTCCCATTCCCCTCTACAACTTATTTTAACCACATCACCCTCTCCCCACACTAGCACTAGCGAGCCTCACCACTGGGATATTAGTCCCCTCTTGTTCTGTTCCCTTCACTAACAAATCCCCTATCACCCCTTTGATTTTTCTCTGCCAGGTAATCTCAACAGTTTCTAAAGTGGTTCCACCTGTTGTTGTGTGGGATGGACACAAGAGTACTCTGTGATGGCTATTTAACCTCATTCCCCTTCCTGACTCTCACCCAGTTTCCTGTATCCTGCACCTTGGGTGTAACTCACCTCTCTTCATGTCATATCTATCCCAACGCACCCCCAACTCCTGGATGATCTGGAATTCATCCATTTCAAGTTCCAACTCCTTAAACTGCAGGGTTACAAGCTGCAGCTGGATGCACATCTTGTACGTCATGGCGTCAGGGACACTGGAGGTCTCCCCACCTTCCCACCAATCTCCCCTCAAATTTGTAATGACCAGTGTACACATAAAGCTTGTATTATGCAATTTTTCCACATGTGCACAGTGAATTTTATATAGAGAGGTATTCATTTTAACAGCTATCAAATCACTGTCTGTAAGAACTTTGATCTCCTCTGGGTTTGTTTAAGTTCATCTGCACTCTCACACAACCTAAGTTGCAGGCCTGTAACAGGTAATGATGGATTTTCTTGCCAGAGCTTTTGCACACGGTCCATGTGTCATTTGCTTGCTAAATGACACTTAAAAGTCAGATTTCCAAATATCACTCCACTTCTTCCCACTTGCAAATTCTCCAGCAACTGTTGCATCACCACAATACACACAGGTAACACCAGTTTCTGTATTGTACATAAATATTTCCACTGAACCCTCCCCCAGGTGACTGACGGTGGTGAACTCAGTGCTGGCAATGCCAATGAATATGAAGGGAAGGGCAGTAGTCTGTCTCATTGGAGTCTGGCACATTTGTGATGTGAAAGCTACTTGTTGCCCTGGACAAAGGTGTTTGATATCATTATGTACCCAGAGAGAGTGGGACAAAACATGTTCTCACGGGTAGAAAAGTCCAGAACAAGAGGAGGTAGAACCAGCAACAGACACAAAATGCTGGAGGAACTCAGCAGGCCAGGCAGCATCTATGGAAAAGAGTACTAATGCTGAGTTCCTCCAGCAATTTGTGTGTGTTGCTCGGATTTCCAGCATCTGCAGATTTTCTCTTGTTTGTGACTGGAGGCAGAACAAAGGTGATTTTCACAACAGCTGATGTAAAAGATTTTGTTCCCTTTCTCCGAGTTCCCGATCCTTGCATTTAGACAGCTGGAGCTCAGCTCTGTCTGAGAGACCCATCGGTTCCCATTCCCTCATCAGCCGGAAGCTCCCCGGGGCCCGTGTACGGATGGTGGGGCTGAGAGAGAGGGAAGAGAGCAGGACTGTCCCGGGATTGCGGGTCACGGAGTCCGGAGTCACAGCAACTACCCGAAGTCGGTGTTGAAAACGCCGCCCGGTGAGACCCCCAACCCGGAGATCCCTTCTCACCTCAACCGATCATCCGGGGCCTTTTGTGCCCCGCGCGCTGGTGAGCTCGAGCTTGGTCGGTTTAACGGCTGGGCTACTAATCACGTGACCATCCCCTCCCCCACCGCGGTCAACAGAGGAGTCACGCGCCGCGCTATTCCCATTGGTCCGAAGTGATGTCAATCACTGCTTACAACCAATAGCCGAGGCGGAACAGCCGAGAGGGCGTTACCCCGATGAATCCGTCACCCGGCCAAGGCGCGATTTACCGTGAAAGCGGAACAAATCCCAAAGTAAATGTCCGCTTTCTGATTTATTTCCATTTCCCTCCGAGGGAAGTTGGGGCGTTTGTGAAGCGTCTCCTGCGGCCGGAGTCTGATGTGTCGCTGAGAGGTAGGAGGAGACCGCTCGGCCCGTCGGTTTGATGCCGGTTCCCCGGGGAGGGAGAGGATGAAGACGGTGAGAGAGGGGGCGGACAGGATGTTTGTCCCGGTGGGGACAGGAGGGGCTCATCTGTGGAAATGTCTGAGCCCACGGTGGTGGCGATTCGCCACATTGGGGGGCAAACACCGGCAGACTGTTGCCCTGCAAGCGGGGCCAATGGTCCGGGCAAAGTGACAATTATTTGTGTTTTGTTGAGACTGTACCGGGAATATGGTGTAAAATCCCGCTCCCCACACTAACACGGGTCACACAGACCAAAGAACAAACTGCCGGAGGAACTCAGTGGGTCGGGCAGCATCTGTGGAGGGAAATGGACCGTCAACATTTCGGGCCGAGACCCTCCCTCTGGACTGAGAGTGGACGGGAAATAGTCCGAGAAAAGAGGTGAGGGGTGGGGATGGGGCAAGAGCTGGGGAGTGAGAGGTGGATCCAGGTGAGGGGGAGGTGGGAAGGTGGAAATAGTGACGGGGTTGGGAGGTGAGTGGTTGGGGCAACACGGGGCTGCAGAAGATGGAAATTAATTCCATAGAGGATTAACAAAGAGGTTAGAGAGTATTTGTTATGGAGAGTGCAATGAAGATTCACCAGACTGATCCCTGGAGTGGTGGGGTCATCATATGAAGAAGGATCAAATGTGATAGCCCTTTCATTTAGAGAATCGAGGACTGAGAGATGAAGACATTGAAATGCACAACATCATTACCGGTTGAACCAGGGATCCCAGTCTCTGAAAATGGGGGTGGACTGTACGGGACTGAGATGAGGGGAAATGTCTCCATTCTGAGGGTGGTGAATGTCTGTAAATCCCCACCACAGAGGCCGGTGAAGACTCAGTATCGTCCTCACATAAAAAAAAGAGGCCAGCAGATGTGTGGAGACTGAAGGGATCGAGGAAATGAGGATCAGGCAGAAACATGTGGCTGAGATGGGAGAGCAGCCGCCATCTTGGTGATGGTTCGAGGGGCTGAATGGCCACCTCCTGCTGATTCTCACTTGGTGTTTCAGTGTTCCTGTCCAGTGAGCCCGGAGGAATGTGAATAGAAAGTAGAAACATAGAAAAACTGCAGCAGTATAGAGGCCCTTCGGCCCACAATGCTGTGCCGAACATGTTCTTACCTCAGAAATTACCCAGGGTTACCCATAGCCCTCTGTTTTTCTAAGCTCCATGTACCTGTCCAGGAGTCTCTTCGAAGACCCTATTGTCCCATTCCACACACTCACCACTCTCTGTGTAAAAAAACTTACCCCTGACATCTCCTCTGTACCTAATCTCCAGCACCTTAATCCTGTGTCCTCTTGTGGCCACCATTTCAGCCCTGGGAAAAAGCCTCTGACTATCCACACGATCAATGCCTCTCATCATCTTATACACCTTATCAGGTCACCTCTCATCCTCCGTCGGTCCAAGAAGAAAAAGCCGAGTTCACTCAACCTATTCTCATAAGACATGCTCCCCAGACCCGGCAACATCCTTGTATATCCCCTCTGCACCCTTTCTATGGTTTCCACATCCTTCCTGTAACAAAGCGACCAGAATTGAGCATAGTACTTCAAGTGCAGTCTGACCAGAGTCCTACATTACCCTTCGCCTTTTAAATTCAATCCCACGGTTGATTAAGGCCAATGCACCGTATGCCTTCTTAACCACAGAGTCAACCTACGCAGCAGCTTTGAGTGTCCTATGGACTCGGACCCCAAGATTCTCCTGGCAGAGAATCTCACCTGGTCCCTAACACCAGCTCCATAGCAAAGAAAGCCCAGCAGTGTCCTTACTTTCTGTGAAGGCTGAGGAAGGTCCATCTCCCACCCTCCGTCCTCACCACATTCTACAGAGGACGTATCGAGAGCATCCTGAGCAGCTACATCACTGTCTGGTTCGGAAACCATCTCGGATCGCAAGACCCTGCAGTGGATACTGAGGTCAGCTGAGAAGATCATCGGGGTCTCTCTTCCCACCATTGGAGACACTTACACCACACACTGCATCCGTAAAGCAAACAGCATTGTGAAGGACCCCATGCACCCCTCATACAAACTCTTCTCCCTCCTGCCACCTGGCAAAAGGCACCGAAGTTTTCAGGCCCTCACGACCAGTCTATGTAACAGTGTTTTCCCCCCCCAAGTATTCAGACTCCTCAATACTCAGAGCCTGGACTGACACCAACCTACTGTCTTGTTTATTATTTATTGTAATGCCTGCACTGTTTTGTGCACCTTATGCAGTCCTCAGCAGGTCTGGAGTCTCGTGTAATTTTGTGTTTTTTTACGTAGTTCAGTGTAATTTTTGTATTGTTCATGTAGCACCATGGTCCTGAAAAACATTGTCTCGTTTTTACTGTGTATGGTACCAGCAGTTATGGTGGAAATGACAATATACAGTGCCTTGACTTGACTCTGATCCTCCGCACTGCCAAGTCTTACCATTAATGCTATATTCTGCCATCATCTTTGACCTAATACAATGAACCAGCTCACACTTATCTGGGTTGAACTCCATTTGCCTCTTCTCAGCCCAGTTTTGCATCCTATCAATATAGATATAGATAGATAGATATACTTTATTAATCCCGAGGGAAATTTGGTTTCGTTACAGCCGCACCAACCAAGAATAGAGCGTAAATATAGCAATACAAAAAACCCCAACAATCAAACACCAAAATGCAAACTATGCCAGATGGAAAATAATTCCAGGACCAGTCTATCGGCTCAGGGTGTCTGACCCTCCACGGGAGGAGCTGCATGTTCAATGGCCACAGGCAGGTACGACCTCCCGTGCTGCCAAGTGTTGTATCACGGTGGAATGTGGCCGAAGTCCAACAGTAAAAAGTTCAATATCCAGTCTGCAAACACATTCCTCAATCATAATATACCCCGGATTGCACTATCCGTTGTTAGCCAGATCAGTAAGCACCGAACTCCTTCACGCTTACCGCTCTCAGTGCACTTCCGGTCAGCCGGAATGGAATTACCCACCGAACTCCTCTTCTCCAAAAGTCTCTGTTGTCTCGACCCGGTCCTCTTTCCTCGACTTTGTGATCCCCCTCTGTGTGTTTTCCTCCGGATTTCAGCTGGGGTGTCCATCGCTCTGTTCGCTAAGCCGGCCGGTGTTTGCTGGTCCGTGAAATATACAATGCGACCTTGCTTCTGTCTCGCATGTTGGGATGTAACCATTTCCAGTGCTAAAGAAAACCCAAAGAAAACTCTCTCTACCAGCATGTTAGACAGCGTGCAGCTTCGACGTGTTACCGTGAGAAAAAAAATACAAAAAATAACGGAAATTAAAAAGTAAAAGGAATAGATCGGATTGGCTGTACCAGGCTGCATGCACGACTGGTGCATGTGCAAGATATATCTTCAAGCCAACACTTTAGATAAAATTTTAGTATCAAAATTGAGTAAAGAGATAGGTCTATACGAAGAGCATTTAGTAGGATTCATATTCTTTTTGAGAATGAGCAAAATGGAAGCTCCGTAAAAAGACTCTGGTTGTCTTCCTTCCTGTAAGGGTAGAACATAAATGTGGTATAAGCAAGGAGGAAAAAGCCTAATAAAATTCTCCAGAGAATCCACCGGGTCCTGGGGATTTCCCAGAATGCAATTCTCAAATAGCCTGAGCAATTTCATCCTGGGAAATAGGTTGATCCAATTGCCTACGATCATCTAATGAAAGATTAGGAATATTTAATTGATCTAAAAAATTATTCATTGCAATATTATCATTAACAGAGTCAGATCTATACAATTTAGAATAAAATTCTCTAAAAGTTCATTAATTTCAAGGTGGTCAGTTGTCACGTCCCCATTAATTTTATGTATTTCTTTAATTTGCCGCTTGGCTGAAAATGGCTTCAATTGATTAGCCAGTAGCTTACCAGTTTTATCTCCGTGAATATGAAGTTGACTTCTATCTTTTAAAAGTTGGCTTTCAATTGGATATGTTAAAAGAAGATCATATTTAGTTTTAGTTTCAATACGTCTCTTATATGTTTCAGGATCAGGTACAGAAGCATATTTATGGTCCAGTTGCTTTAACTGATTGGCTAATTCATTTCTTTCTTTGTTAGCTTTTCTAATGATGTTTGCAGTATAAGAAATAATTTGACACCGGATGTACGCTTTAAAAGTATCCCATATAATCAGGCTAGACGCCTCTTCCAACGTATTTTCTTCAAAAATAAAGAGTAATTTGATTCTCCATAATTTTTTTAAAAAATCCTCATCGGATAACAGAGTTGAATTAAATCGCCAAAATCTACTCATGGGGATAGGACCAGGAAGATTTAAAGATAGAATTACAGGAGAGTGGTCAGAGATAGCAATCTCTTTATATTCAATTGATCGAACTAATGGAATCATTTGACTATCAATAAAAATAAAGTCAATCCCGGTATAAGAATGATAGACATGAGAGAAAAAAGAATACTCCCTGTCCGTCAGATGAAGAAATCGCCAAGCATCAACTATACCACATTTAGTTAGAAAAGATTGGATAAACAAAGCTGATTTATTAAGTGTGGCTGGTTTAACAAATGAGTGATCAAATACTGGATCTAACCAGCAGTTAAAATCTCCTCCCATCACAAGGGCGTAAGTACACAAATCTAGCAAATATGAAAATAGACGCTCAAAAAATCCTGGATCATCTACATTGGGGGCATAAACATGAGCAAAAACAATCAACTTACTGTCTAAACTCCCTGATACAATAACAAAACGACCATTAGGGTCCGAAACAACTTTATGCTGAATAAAGGGAACTGTAGTATCTACAAAAAATCGAAACTCCACGGAATTTTGCGTTAAACGAAGAGTAGAATTCCTTACCCTTCCACTCAGTAAAAAAAACGTAAGGTATCACAGCTGTGTATGTGTGTTTCTTGTAAAAAAAAAATAATGGGTGCTTTCATTTTTTTAATATAAGCAAACACTTTGTTCCTTTTGGTGGGGTGATTCACCCTTTCACATTCAAACTAAACAGGTGAATATTTCGAACCATTTTAAATACCAATCAACATGTAATTAAAAGATCTGGCCATAAGTTATTAAAACTAGAAAGCAAACCGTAAAGTAAGGTATTGAAACAAACAATCATATATTCAACCCAACACAGCTCCCAGAGAGAAATAGGCCCTACCCCCTCCCCTACCCAAAGCGAGAAAGCTGACCAATAGACAGTCAGTGAGCTAAGAACTAAGTACCGACCCCAAAAAATCCTGTTGACAGAAAGAACTCCAGTCCTGCGATGTCATTATGTCCCTACCAACACACAACATAAAAAGTAAAACAACTTAGTATTTGAAAATGTGAAAGGATCAATTTAAACAAATTCAAAGAAAGCTGTATTAAAAGAAAGCCTCAAAAAGGGATAAAATAAAGTAGTATCAAAAAATATATAACAAAAGACAATATATGAACAGCCAAAACATAACCTTATTTCAAATTCATATTAACAGAAGAAAAAAACTTGATCAAATAAGAAGTATAACAGTTTTAGAATTCATCCTTCAGAAACTCTTTTGCATCTTCAACTGAATTTATTCTTTTTCGCAATCCGTTCTTCAAAACAATACTCAGACGTGCGGGGAACTGAAGAGATGGTTTATACCCTTTATTATAAAATTCCGACATAACTTCTTTATATTTCATGCGATCAGCCAAAACTTCAGGTGAATAGTCTTCCACAAATCTAACCTTGCAATTTTGGAAATCGATCATTCCTTGTCTCCGGGTATGGTGAATTAAAAGGTCCTTCATACGAAATTCATGAAAGACTAGTCTGATCGATCTGGGTTTCGCCACCAAGGACAATGGCTTCAAAGTCAGAGAGCGAGAAGCTCGATCGAGCTTCAGCTCAGATGTGAATAAAGCAGGGAAAATCTGCTTCAGAAAGTTTGCAAAAAACTTCGTAGGGTCAGCGCATTCAATTGATTCTTCAAGACCCAGGATTCGCAAGTTATTTCTCCTATTTTTATTTTCGAGACTGATGATCCTTCTCAGCATTTTATCATTGGATAAAGATAACTCTTTGCAGAGTTTAATTGTATCTTCAGTGTCCTCTTCAAGTATCATTAGCTTCGCAGTATTCTCCTGAATTTGGTTCTCATGCTCAAATAAAGTTCGCTGAATTGTATCCAATTTGCTGTTAAGCCGTTGAAACTCTTCACAGAATTCCTACTTTTGCCGTTTAAGGAAGTCACTGATTGAATCCAAAGTGACTGCGGATTCATCTTCTGTTTCTCTTTCTTTTGCAAACGCTTTGGTTCTTTTCCCAGCCACAGTAAAGCAGTATTGAAGTTTTATAATAAGGTTTCAAAAAAAAAAAGACTGGTAGGAGACAATTAAGTAAACAGGGTAGGAGCAATCGAAAAGCGGCCAACAGGGCTCTGACTGCTTCTTATATCTAACATCTGCTTCCTTCTTCCACTTGACGAGTTGCCTCGCGTGTTTCGTCAACCACGGTTCCCTTTTCCGACCATTTTTTCCTTGCCTCAGTGGGACAAACCTATCCTGAACCCAGCACAAGTGGTCCCTAAACTTCCTCCACATTACTTCTGTGCTTTCACCTTTCAACACCTGTTTCCAATTTACTCTCGCTAGTTCCTGCCTCATCCATTCATAGTTAGCCCTTCTCCAGTTAAGCACTTTCCCATTTTGTCTGTTTTTATCCTTTTCCATAGCTATGCTGAAGCTAAAGGAGTTGTGGTCACTCTCACCAAAATGCTCCCCCACCAAGATGTCTGCCACCTGACCAGGTTCATTACCCAGAACTAGATCCAGTATGGCCTCTCCTCTCGTCGAACGGTCCACATACTGTGTCAGGAATCCTTCTTGAACACACCTGACAAATTCAGCCCCATCTGTCCCCCTTGCAGTCAGGAGGTGCCAGTCAATATGAGGGAAGTTGAAATCACCCATAACTACAACCCTGTATTTCCTGCACCATTCTAAAATCTGCCTGCTTATCTGCTCCTCGATGTCCCGAGGGCTATTTGGGGGCCTATAGACCACTCCCGGCACAGTGATTGATCCCTTCCTATTTGTGACTTCCACCCACACCGACTCAGTGGACACCCCCTCTGCAGCGACCTCCCTTCCTACAGCTGTGATACTATCCCTGATCAGTAATGCTACTCCCCCCCTTTTCTACCTCCCATCCTATTCCTTTTAAAACACCTAAACCCCGGTACCTGCATCAGCCAATCCTGCCCTTCCTCCAGCCAAGTTTCAGTAACGGCCACAACATCGTAGTTCCACGTACTGATCCATTTTCTAAGTTCATCCCCTTTATTCCTAATACTCCTGGCATTGAAATAGACACACTTCAACCCCTCGAACTGGCTACATGTATGTTTTGTCCCCTGCCTGCCCTTCCTCAGCAACTCAGAACACATAGCATCATGCCCTTGTCCTTCTACCCTCATCTCTGCACTCACATTCTGATTCCCACCCCCCTGACAAACTAGTTTAAACCCTCCCCAACAGCTCCAGCAAACCTGCCCACCAGGATATTGGTTCCTTTCCAGTTCAGGTGCAGCCCGTCCTTGTTGTACAGGTCAGACCTTCCCCAGAAGAGATCCCAATGCTCCAGAAATCTGAACCCCTGCCCCCTGCACCAACTCTTCAGCCACGCATTCAACTGCCATGACTTCCTGTTCCTACCCTCTCTGTCTCGTGGCACAGGCAGCAATCCTGAGATTACCACCCTTGAGGTCCTGCTTTTTAACTTTTTTCCTAACTCCCAATATTCTTACGCTCCAAAGAATAAAGACCTAATTTGTTCAACCTTTTGCTGTAACTTAGGAGATGAAATCCAGGCAACATTTTAGTAAATCTCCTCTGTACTCTCTCAATTTTATTGACATCTTTCCTATAATTCAGTGATCAGAACTGTATACAATACTCCAAATTTGGCCTTACCAATGCCTTGTACAATTTCAACATTACATCCCAACTCCTATACTCAATGCTCTGATTTATAAAGGCCAGCATACCAAAAGCTTTCTTCACCACCCTATCCAAATGAGACTCCACCTTCAGGGAACTATGCACCATTACTCCTAGATCCCTCTGTTCTACTGCATTCTTCAATGCCCTACCATTTACCATGTATGCCCTATTTTGATCACTCCTACCAAAATGCAGCACCTCACATTTATCAGCATTAAACTCCTTCTGCCATCTTTCAGCCCACTCTTCTAAGTGGTCTAAATCCTGTCTGCAAGCTTTGAAAATATTCTTCATTATCCACAACTCCACCTATCTCAGTATCATCTAATACTTACTCATCCAATTTACCACCCCATCATCCAGATCATTAATATATATGACAAACAACATTGGACCTAGTACAGATCCCTGAGGTTTAGTCATCAGAGACAATTGTGCTGTCCCTCACTTCCCACATCCTACAATCAGAGCACTGGACTGTCCTATCTACTGCCTCCATTACCAACTCCTAAGTTAATCAAAATAATTAAAGAAACATACCCAGCCTTACCTTACTGGGAGCAAGCTCGTCCTCTGCCTCTTCTCGCCGAAACCTCTCGAGCCAAAGCCTCAAAGCTCCACTCCTTCACTGGCCCACTCACTCACTGGCCGCTCCGCTTCAGCTACCCCTCTTTTTACTTGTTTGTTGAGCTTCTCAATTTACAATTGCCCAATCAAATTGCTTGGTCCCCTGACCTTGATTGCCCAATCAGCTGCATTCTGAGCTGTTCAAATTTTGATTGACATGATTGCACAATCCAACTGCCAGAACCTCTCGAGCCAAAGCCTCAAAGCTCCACTCCTTCACTGGCCGCTCTCCACTCCAGTCCATATAAAACTCCAGTCCCAATAAAGGTGAATATGCAGCAGAAGAAACTCCTCCCATGCTCAGTGACCAGGGTGCAGACTGGGTGTGGTGAGCAGCAGCAATAATTGCAGAGTTCAGCACCAACAGTCACTCTCAAAATTGCATTCAGCAACGGTGATGGACAAATATCCAGCAAGCAGCTTATTGAAACATTCCAGTACTATGTCACAAGTGTAACATGCTGTGAGGTTTCACTGCTAATGGAATGGCCTCTCTGCAATGCATCACTGCTGAGGTAACGGTTTCTCTGTAGCAGCAATGTTTAGGTTACGACTGGAGACAACAGGGTTTTGGAATGCAGGGCTATCCAATGAGAGAAATGTTGTTCTTTCTTGGGAGTCTGGAAGAGAGATTTTTGCAGTCTTTTGCCGGGGAGCGATGAGAAGACATGAATGGAGAGATTGGGCCTTTCTTCTTCATTATTTTTTTTACTCGTTCTATAGTCAAAGTAAGAAACTATAAAGCCCAAACGTTTTATCACAGATTATGTACCGTTTGTTTTCTCAGGGTACTGATTTGTAACAGGGAACACATCAAGCAGCATCCACCCAAACAAGATTTCTTAAGACTGGCCGGGCTGGGGGGGGGGGCTATCACCCCCTATATTAAGCTGCCAGTCAAAGTGAGAGTTACATCAGGTTAGAATACTGAGTGAATCGCTTCCCACATTCACAGCTGTCGAACGGCCTCTCCCCACTGTCAACCCAATGATGCACATTCGGTGCAGAGTGCTCAGAGAATCTCCTCCCAAAGTCTGAGCAGCTGATCGGCCTCTACTCGGTGTGAACTCGCTGGTGTTTCTGTAGATTCGATGACCGAGTGAATCCCTTCCCACACACTGAGCAGCTGAATGGCCTCTCCCCTGTGTGAACACGCTGGTGTCTCTGTAGATGAGATGACCAAGTGAATCCCTTCCCACAGTCTCGGCAGGTGAACGGCCTCTCTCCAGTGTGAACTCGCTGGTGCGTCAGTAGTTGAGATGACGAAGTGAATCCTTTTCCACAGTCTGAGCAGGTGAACGGCCTCTCTCCAGTGTGAACGTGCTGATGTACCTTCAGTTGATATGACTTAGTGAATCCCTTCCCACAGAATGAGCAGGTGAACGGCCTCTCCCCAGTATGAACTGACTGGTGTGCCTGTAGTTCAGTTGACCAAGTGAATCCCTTCCCACAGACTGAGCAGGTGAACGGCCACTCCCCAGTATGAACTGACCGGTGTGCCTGTAGTTCGGATGCCTGAGTAAATCCTTTCCCACAATCTGAGCAGGTGAACGGCCGCTCCCCACTGTGAACTCGCTCGTGTCTCTGTAGGGTGCATGACTGAGTGAATCCCTTCCCACAGACAGAGCAGGTGTACGGCCGCTCCCCACTGTGAACTCGCTGGTGTGCCATTAGGGCGGATGACTGAGTGAATCCCTTCCCACAGTCTGAGCAGGTGAACGGCCTCTCCCCAGTGTGAACTCGCTGATGTACCTTCAGTTGGGATGAGGAAGTAAATCCCTTCCCACAGTGCAAGCAGGTGAACGGCCTCTCCCCAGTGTGAACTCGCTGATGTACCTTCAGTTGGGATGAGCAAGTGAATCCCTTCCCACACTCTGAGCAGGTGAATGGCCGCTCTCCAGTGTGAACTCGCTGGTGTACCTTCAGTTCAGATGACTGACTGAATCCCTTCCCGCAGTTTGAGCAGGTGAACGGCCTCTCACCAGTGTGAACTCGCTGATGTACCATCAGTTGGGATGACAAAGTGAATCCCTTCCCACAGTCGGAGCAGGTGAACGGCCTCTCTCCAGTGTGAACTCGCTGATGTACCTTCAGTTGAGATGACTGAGTGAATCCTTTCCCACAGTTTGAGCAGGTGAACGGTCTCTCTCCAGTGTGAACAGACGAGTGTACTTGCAGGTGGGATGATCGAGTGAATCCCTTCCCACACACTGAGCAAGTGAATGGCCTCTCTCCAGTGTGAACTCGCTGATGTACCTTCAGTTGGGATGAGCAAGTGAATCCCTTCCCACAGTCTGAGCAGGTGAATGGCCTCTCTCCAGTATGAACTAGCTGATGCACCTTCAGTTGGTATGAGCAAGTGAATCCCTTCCCGCAGTCTGAGCAGATAAACGGCCTCTCCCCAGTGTGAACTCGCTGATGTACCTTCAGGTGGGATGAGCAAGTGAATCTATTCCCACACATTGAGCAGGTGAACGGCCTCTCCCCAGTGTGAACAGACCAGTGTGCTTGTAGGTGGGATGGCCGAGTGAATCGCTTCCCACACACTGTGCAGGTGAATGGCCTCTCCCCAGTGTGAATTCGCTGGTGTCTCTGTAGATGAGATGACCGAGTGAATCTCTTCCCACAGTCTGGGCAGGTGAACGGCCTCTCCCCAGTGTGAACTCGCTGATGTACCTTCAATTGGGATGACAAAGTGAATCCCTTCCCACAGTCGGAGCAGGTGAACGGCCTCTCCCCAGTGTGAACTCGCTGATGTACCTTCAATTGGGATGACAAAGTGAATCCCTTCCCACAGTCGGAGCAGGTGAACGGCCTCTCCCCAGTGTGAACTCGCTGATGTACCTTCAGTTGGGATGACAAAGTGAATCCCTTCCCACAGTCGGAGCAGGTGAATGGCCTCTCCCCAGTGTGTACTGACTGGTGCCTCAGTAGGTGAGATGATTTAGTAAATCCCTTCCCACAGTCCGAGCAGGTGTACAACCTCTCCCTAGTGTGAACTTGCTGGTGAGCCATTAGGTCAGATGACCGAGTGTATTCTTCCCCACAAATTCAGCAGCTGACCAGCCTCTGCCCAGGGTGAACCGACTGGTGTGTCCACAGGTGGGATGACCGACTGAATCCCTTCTCACACACAGAACAGGTGAATGGCCTTGTCCCAGTGTGAACTTGCTGATGTACCTTCAGTTGAGATGACCGACTGAATCCATTCCCACTGACTGAGCAGGTGAACGTGTAGGTCCTTGTGTAAAATGACGGGCGTGCCAGTCTGTCAGATGATCGAGTGAATCCCTCGTCACAGTCCGAGCACAAAGGATGATCAAGTGAATCCCTTGCTCCACTTCTTAAATATCCGGCTGGAGACAGCAAAACTGGCTTGCTGTGTTCGAGATTCCCATAGACAAATTCCTTGTCATTTTTAACCTGTAAAAATATTTACAAAATCCATCAATGGGTGTAAGACAGTATTTCAGATGAGATCACTTGAGTTGTCAAGGTGTGATCTGGCATCATACTATTACAGTGAGGTTCAATCCAAGTTCGAGAGAGAAATCATCTTCTAACTGGGCACAGTGCTGGTATCTAGAATGACCAACATATTCTCTGATACTGTTCCTGTCTCGATAACAATGGGAATTTCTGCCATCTCCAATCTGTGACCTGGCTCAGTTTGACTCTGTCTATTCGTATTATTCCCTGTTCCCACTGAGCTGCATGGGTGACTGGTAGGAACTGAAACACTCTCACACAAATAGCTGGCAGTGCATTCCACGCACCCAGCACTCTCTGTGTAAAAAACTTACCCCTGTCATCCCCTCGGTATCTATTTCAAAGCACCTTAAAACTATACCCCCTCGTGTTAGCCATTTCAGCCCTAGGAAAAAACCTCTGGCGATCCACACGATCAATGCCCCTCATCATTTTATACACCTAAAAAAGGCTCTAAACATAAACAAGGAAATTATACATTGCCTTGAGGATTTGTTAAAAGTGTACAAAATTATGACGGTATAGATAGGGTAATTGCAAGCAGCTTTTTCCACTGAGGTTGGGTGGGATGATGACCAGAGGTCATGGGTAAGTGGGGAAGGTGAAAATTTAATGGGAACATTTGGAAAATCTCTTTATTGAAATGGTTGTGAGAGTGTGGAATGAGATGCCAGCACAAGTGGTGAATGTGAGCTCGGTTTCACCATTTAAAAGAAGTTCGGATGGGAGCCTGGATGGTAGGGGTATGGAGGGTGTTACATACCTCAAGGAGATGTGATTTTTTTTTGTGAGAATGATGTAATGCTCTTTTGGAGGTCACCTGATGTAATTTTCCCGCCGACGTGAGGTCACGTGAGGACATTTTCACCATGGGTATATAAGGGAAGACCTCAGATGACGCAGTTAGTTTTTAGTTTTTAGTTTTCCAGCTAGAACGTGCGTCTGTGTCTCCGTTTCTATTGCGTATTTGTTTTTATGACGCAGTTTCATTTTTAAAACGGCATGTTACGTTCTGTTTGAAGGTACAATAGTGCTGGACTGGAAATTTTTGCTAGATGTGTTGATGTACCTTTTTCCAGCAGTATTGGAGAGTGAAGACTTTTTCGAAGTACAGGACCCGAAGGACTAAGAGAAATCAGGAATGTTTGGCAGCTTAATAAATGATCGACCTTATTGAGTCTTTGTTGAAGGAGTAGCGACCTGCATCGAAGATAACTCATACCAAAAGAGCAAGGTAGTTCATGCAAGGTGCTCTCTAGAATTGACGGTCAGTTGTTTTAAGCCGTTTATTTCCTGCATCATGAATCCTTTGGTCAGAACAAACAGGAAAGTCGTGTCAATGAAGAAATCCTTCTCCAGAGAAGTCTCTCCCAATTGAATGTATAAATCTGTTGGACTTTCGAATTTACCATTTTAAGAACCGTATTTGACTTTACTGCTTTATGAACTGTTTTCACATTTAACGCTTTAAGAACCAGTGCTGAGTGACGATTTGTTGAACGGCCGCATAACTTCCGGTTAAGGTTTTTGTTTGTTTTTATATTGTTTATCTCTGTTTAATAAATGTTTGGTTGTTTTCCTATAACCTGTCTCGATTGATATTCATTGTTGCTGGTTACATAACATAATTTGTGGGGGCTCAGCCAGGAGATGTTCCGATTTTGAGGTTAAGTGCTGATAATTGCCATTCTGATTTGGAAAAGGAAAATACCCGATTTTTTTGAGTTGGATTGGTGTGTGAGTGGTATTCGGCAACAATGAATATTAACGAGTTTATGGACATGCCTGACTCGGTGTCTTTAGTGAATGCAAAAAAACCTGAGGTATTGGAGATTGCGAGGAGGTTGGATATTAAAGGAATTACAAAGAATACCACAAAGGCTTTAATACAAAGAAAAATCGCTGAGCATTATATTAGTTTGAAAACGTTTGATGATGAGGTGTTAGATAGGTTTCCAATGAGTAATCTGGAAATGCAGTTGCACCTTGAACAGTTGAAGTTTGAAAGATTTAAAGTGGAAATGGCCAAAAGAGAGGTTAATTAAAAAAAGGGCATTTGAAGAAAGGGAAGCTGAAAACCGGAGGAAATTTGAGTTTGAGATGGAGAAATTAAGGATGGGAAATCAGTCTTCTGGTTCTAAGAAACAGTTTATTGCTAGTCGTGAGGTTATTTTGGCTCCTCCATTTAATGAAGCTGAAGTGGACAAATATTTCCAGCATTTCGAAACCGATGCACTGAGTTTAAAGTGGCCGAAAGAGCAATGGCCGCGTGATGTTACGGAGTGTAATTAAAGGCAAGGCACAACAAGCTTATACAGCTTTAAATGCTGAGCAAGCACTGGATTATGATACTGTTAAACAGCATATATTAAAGGCATATGAGTTGGTTCCGGAAGCGTATAGAGAAAGATACAGAAATTTGAAGAAATCTGTGGAAAAAACTTATGTAGAATTTGCCTATGAGAAATCTATGTGTTTTGAGAGATGGGTTTCCTCTAAAAATGTGAATGGGGAGTTTAATACATTAAAAGAGTTGATTTTACTGGAGGAATTTAAAAGAAGCATTCCTGTTGAAGTGAGAACATACTTAAATGAAAGGGACACTGCTACATTGCAGGAGATTGCTAAATTAGCTGATGAATATGCTTTAATTCATAAGAATAAATTTTCTGCAGGTAAAATTTTTAAAAGGAAAAATAGCACAGAGAGTCAATGTAAACCAGAAATTAAACCTGAAGTGAGTGAGAAAAGTAAGGATGAAGGGAGACATGTGAAGGAAAGACATTTTTGGTATTATTTGTAATTATTGTAAGAAACCTGGACATGTAATAGCTAATTGCTTTTGATTGAAAAAGAAAGAGAAAGAAGCCGACCCAGATGCTTGTGTGCAGCATATTGAAACACCTTTAAATTCACAGGGTTTAGAAAACATTAATGAAGATGTGTCAGAGTCTGACCAAGTTAAGAGGGGATATGAAACTTTTATAACAGAAGGATTTGTATCCTTGAAAGAAGGATCTAATTCAGTACCAATAAGAATACTTAGAGATACTGGAGCTTCTCAATCACTAATATTAGACAGTGTGCTAAAATCTGAAGTCTGAAGTCTGACTAAAGTCTGACATTGTGAGGTAAATTATATAAGAGGAGTTGGGAGTGCCCTCATGCCAGGACATTTGCATAGAGTAAATTTAAGGTCAGGATTAGTTACAGGGATTGTTAAAGTAGGGCTACAATCCAGTTTAACTGTGAATGATGTTTCTCTTTTGTTATGGAATGATTTAGCAGGTGGACAAGTTTTTCCTGAAGTGCATTTGAAAATAAATTCAAATTCTGAGGAACCACAGAGGGAATCTAACACAGATTCTTCCTGTGTTGTAACAAGAGCTATGGCTAAAAAGACTGATGTACAGGATGAGGTTGTTACCCATGACAGTTCAACTCAAGATTCGAATTTTGAGGATGTATCAGAAACTTTCTTACCTACGTTATTTGATCAGGATTTTGGTGGTAAGTCTGACCAGGAAGATTTGTCTTTATCTCGGAAGGAGATGATAGCAGAAGAACAAGCTCTTTCAGATAGTGAAATTGAAAAAGTACCAGTGGGATATTATTTTGAAAAGGGACTATTAATGAGAAAGTGGAGAGCACCTACAATTCCTGCTAGTGAGGAATGGGAGGTTAATCATTGGGTAGTAGTTCCTAAAGTTTATCGAAATGAGGTTTTAACTATGGCTCATAGTATTCCTTTGGGTGGTCATCTAGGTGTAAAGAAAACTATGAACAAAGTTTCTAAACATTTTTATTGGCCTAGTTTAAGACAAGGTGTAGCGACATTTTGCAGAACGTCCCATACATGTCAAATTGTGGGTAAACCTAATCAGGTTACTCCAGTGGCCCCACTGCAACCAATTCCAGTACTTGGTGAGCCGTTCTCAAAAATCATTGTAGACTGTGTAGGTCCTTTGCCAAAAACTAAACCTGGACATCAATATTTGTTAACTATTATGTGCACAGCGTCTAGGTTTCCAGAGGCAGTACCTCTTAGGAATATAACAGCCAAAACTGTGACAAAGGGTCTTATAGTTTTTTTTACTTATTTTGGGTTGCCTAAGGAAATACAACCGGATCAAGGTAGTCATTGTATGTCTGGATTGTTTCAGCAAATAGTTTATAAACTGGGAGCAAAACAGATTATCTCATCAGCCTATCATCCAAAATCACCAGGAGCCTTGGAGAGATTTCATTCTACATTAAAAACTATGATTAGGACATATTGTGTGGAAAATGAAAAAGACTGGAATGAAGGTATACATTTACTACTTTTTGCGGTATGAGAGGCAGTACAGGAATCATTAGGTTTTAGTCCTTTTGAACTTGTGGTTGGGCATAGAGTTTGAGGACCTTTGGCCTTGTTGAAAGAACAGTGGATTAATAAAGAGGTACACACTAGTTTGCTAGATTATGTTTTTTTTTAATTTAAAGAAAGATTATATAAAGCTTGTAGCTTGGCAAAGGAAATTTTAAATTAGCTCAAGAGAAGATGAAGACTTGGTATGATAAGGAAGCTAGGATGAGGTCATTTAAGCCTGGAGATAAGGTGTTGGTTCTTTTCCCAGTGCAAACGAACCCATTACAAGCTAAATTTCATGGTCCTTATGAGATTAAATCTAAGGTAAATGATGTAGATTACGTGATAAAAACCCCAGATCGGAGAAAGACAACACAGCTGTGTCATATAAATATGATAAAACCATATTAAGAGAGAGACTGCTGCTATGACTATTGTGATCAATAATGAGTCTGATCTTGATAAAACCTTAAGGGATGATTCATCTGAAACTCATTTTAAACTCAACATTATTTCAGCCACGTTACCAAATTCAAAAATTCTAGAAAATATTTATGGAAAATTAGCTTATTTACAGCCAGAGCAGAGACAGCAGATGAAACAGTTAATTTTTAAATACAGAGATTTATTTCCAGATGTTCCTAGAACAGCCACTGTAGCTACAGTTGATGTAGATGTTGAGATGCAAAACCCATAAAACAACATCCGTATCGAATGAACAGGGAAAAATGTGAACTTGCCTAATAAGAAATTAAGTATATGTTAGAGAATGATATTATTAGACACTCTAATTTGAATTGGAGTTCACTGTGCATTATGGTGCCTAAGCCAGATAATAGTATTAGGTTTTGTACAGATTACAGGAAGGTGAATGCTGTGACAAAAACTGATGCATATCCAATCCCTAGGGTAGATGATTGTGTGGATAAAGTTGGACAAGCCAAATTCCTTACAAAGATTGATTTGTTAAGAGCTTATTGGTGTGTTCCATTGACAGATAGAGGTAGAGAGATTTCAGTATTGGTAACCCCATCTGGGTTATATGAATATAATGTTCTTCCATTTGGGATGAAGAATGCACCAGGTACATTTCAGAGGATGATTAATAGCATGATTCAGGGATTAAAAGATACAGATGCCTATATTGATGATTTAGTTACAGGAAATAATACGTGGAAAGCACATATTACTGCGGTGGGGAAATTATTTGACAGACTTTCAAAAGCTAACTTAACTATTAACTTAGCTAACAGTGAATTTGGTCAGGCCACTGTGACCGTTAAGGAAAAGGGTTAAGGAAATTAAACTTCAATTTAGTAACACAGTTCAATGTTACAGGAGTACAATATTCTGATCACTCATATTAAGGGTAAAGACATTGTGATCACTGATCGTTTATCTAGATGTTAAATGTACAATGAAAAATTGTTTTTATGGAGTGGTATTTTAAAATTTGTAACACTCCTACTGTATATTAGTTTGTAAAGTGCTGAAAGATAAGACTGTATATATTGTGTATGTTGTAAGTTTTATACCTTTGTATAAATTGTTAATTGTTAAAGTTTTGTTCTTTGAGAGACCAATATGTTTATTTTGGAGGAAGGTGTTACATACCTCAAGGAGATCTGTGATTCTTTTTTTGTGAGAATGATGTAATGGTCTTCTGGAGGTCACCTGATGTAATTTTCCCGCTGATGTGAGGTCACATGGGGACACGTGCACCACGGGTATATAAGGGAAGACCTCAGTTGACGCAGTTAGATTTTAGTTTTTAGTTTTCCAGCTAGAACGTGCGTCTGTGTCTCCGTCTCTGTTGCATATTTGTTTTTATGACACAGTTTCATTTTTAAAAAGGAGTGTTACTTTCTGTTGCAAGGTACAACAGAGCTGGATTGGCAATTTTTGCTAGATGCACTGATGTACCTTTTTCCAGCAGTACTGGAGAGTGAAAACTTCATCGAAATACAGGATACGAAGGATTAAGAGAAGTTGGGAATGTTCGGCAGTTTAATAAAGGATCGACCTTATTGAGTCTTCGTTGAAGGAGTAGCGACCTGCATCAAAGATAACTCATACCAAAAGAGCAAGGTAGTTCATGCAAGGTGCTCTCTAGAATTGACGGTCAGTTGTCTTAAGCCGTTTATTTCCTGCATCGTGAATCCTTTGGTCAGAACAAACTGGAAAGTCGTGTCAATGAAGAAATCCTTCTCCAGAGAAGTCTCTCCCAATTGAATGTATAAATCTGTCGGACTTTAGAATTTACCATTTTAAGAACCGTATTTGACTTTACCGCTTTAAGAACTATTTTCGCATTTAACGCTTTAAGAACCAGTGCTGAGTGATGATTTGTTGAACGGCTGCATAGCGGTTAACTTTCAGTTAAGGTTTTTGTTTGTTTTTATATTGTTTATCTCTGTTTAATAAATGTTTGGTTGTTTTTATATAACCTGTCTCGATTGATATTCATTGTTGTCAGTTACGTAACAAGGGCAATGGTCCCGGTGCAGGTAGTTGCATTAGACAGCTTAAATGCTATTTCAGCATTGACCAGATGGGCCAAATAGCCTGTTTGTGTACTGAACCTCTCCATGTTTCTATGACAGAGAAGCTGGATAAACATGTTTGGAAAGGAAAAGGTAGGAGTGACAACGGAGCAGCAATGGGAGGAGTTCGGGAGCTGAGTGATCGATACATCCCAAAGAAGTGGAAGCATTGGAAAGGCAGGAGGACACAACCGTGGCTGAAATGAGAAGCCACAGCCAACATAAAAGCCAAAGAAAGGGCAAAAAAAAAAAGAACAAAAACTATTGGGAAGCTTTTAGAAACCAACAGAAGACGACAAAAAAAATGTCAAATGAGCTCAGGGCGTGGAATTATGATACTGTAGTCCTGAGCCTTGGTTGTACCACAACAGAGGAACAAAATATCCCGGGCCTCAATATCGCTTGAAAACCAAGTTTCCCTGCACCAGTTACCCTTCAACTTTTATTTTGGCAGGCACATACAAACTCTACACCTTCAAACTTCACTTCTGAATGCCTCCCACTTACAAGTACTCCTTTGCCAGAAAACAGCCTGTCCCAAACCACACTTGTCAGATCCTTTCTGAGACCTTCAGAATTGACCTTTCTCCAATTTAGAATCTCAACCCGTGGTCCAGACCTCTCTTTTTTCCATATTTACTTTGAATCTCATGGCATTATGATCACTAATTTATGTCACCAGCCCTGGATCATTTACTAACAGATTATTGGACACTCCTACATCAGGAATTCTGTATACTGAATAAGAGCACATTTGACAAACTCTACCCCATCTAGTCCTTTTACAGTATGGGAGTCCCAGTCAATATATGGAAAATTAAAATCACTTACTGAATCAACCTTTGTTTCTTGGCATTGTCCTTGATCTCTGTAGAAATTTGTTCCTCTAAATCCTTCAGACTATTGGGTGCAACCAAGTCCCAATAATGACTACAGTATCATAATTTTCTGTCCTGAGCTCATCTGGATTTCCTACGATGCCTCTTGCATTGTGATATACACAGCTCAGCATATTCATCGCCCCATGCTCAACCATTTGATTGCTGACTCTACCTGAGGTCTGAACAACATCTGACTGGTGTCAAGAAAACAAACTCTCCCTCATTGTCACAAAAACAAAGGAGCAGATTGTGGACAACAGGAGGAATGGAGACAGGCTAAGCCCTATTGACATCAGTGGATCTGGGGTTGAGAGGGTGAACAGCTTTTAAGTTCCTCGGCATAAACATCACCAAGGATCTCACATGGTCTCTACATACCGGCTGTGTTATGAAAAGAGCACACCAGCACTTCCTTCACCTCAGATGGTTGAAGAAGTTTGGGATGGGGCCCCAAATCCTAAGAACTTTCTACTGGAACACAATTGAGAGCATCCTGACTGGCTGCATCACTGCCTGGTATGGGAACTGTACTTCCCTTAATCGCAGGACCCTGCAGAGTGTGGTGTGGACAGCCCAGCTCATCTGTAGATGTGAACTTCCCACTATTCAGGACGTTTACAGAGACAGGTGTGTAAAAAGGGCCCAAAGGATATTGGAGACCCAATTCACCACAACCACAAACTGTTCCTGCTGCTACCATCCAGGAAATGGTAACACAGCAAAAGGACCAACAGGCTCCGGGACATCATCTTCCACCAGACCATCAGACTGATTAATTCATGCTGATACAATTGCATTTCCACATTACATTGCCTGTTCTATGTACAAACTATTTATTATAAATTACTATAAATTA